>NC_092870.1:7126148-7126844 GCF_032062135.1 Pyxicephalus adspersus | reverse complement strand
ATGGGCAGATACCTTTGATCACTCTACCTGCTAATTGTTGTTCTTTGAAAGTGCTCAAAGGTAATGACAAAGCTTCATACAACAGTCAGATTTTTTATTTTGTTTATCTGTTGCACGCAGATTTTTTTTGTTTGTCATTTTCTACCAGGGGTTAGTGAGGGTTGTTCCTAAGACAATAGGGTGAGCATAAAAGGGATAGAATAGCCACAAACGTGTTTAAATGTGTCTGGTTACCTTGGTTAAAAACCAGGTGTAACTTAAAGTTGTGTAAATAGACACTTAGTTTTTTCTCATTCTGTATGTCAGAAGGCCCATTTGGCATACTATAGAAATTGCTGATTTTGTTTATATTTGGATTTATCTTGTGAATTATAACAAATGTCTATGCTTGGTTAAATAAAGAAAAATCTTTGTTTAAAATGTATAGCTTTTTGTAGCTGCAGCTCCTCCCTCAATCTTTGCATTGTCACGGCCCAGTTGTTAATGTGTCTAGCACAATTTGACATGACGCTTGCTCATGATTTACATATACACATAGCTGCCAGCATAGGAAATGCATTTGCAACTGTCTGACCATAAATATAATAAGGGGTCTGGTTCATGTTTTGAAATGTGAAATATAACATTGAGGCTGCTAACCTAAACTGGGAATAAAAGTTTTACACATTGAAGCATTAAACAGGACAATGCTGGTTT
>NC_092870.1:7109895-7124905 GCF_032062135.1 Pyxicephalus adspersus | reverse complement strand
CACACACCGAGAGACGCAGACACACACCCCCACCCCCGGGAGATGCAGCCACGCACACACACACACACGCACGCCGAGAGATGCAGGCGCGCGCACACACACACACACACGCACCTGCGCGCACATTGATTGCCATCTCTATGTCAAGGAATGGAATAGATAGACTGCTACATTGCATTGTAAATTTCAAATTGTAGGTTTTTACAGATTTTTTCGAAGAACTCCAATATTAGTGCCTCTGATCCGTGCCATAGAATGAGCACATCATCGATGTACCTCCACCGTAACAAAATATGGCAGAAGTACATATAGAGGGTCTCATCGAACATAATTGCTTTCATGCGATTTTGGTAAGAAATAAAACATTGGCAGTTTGAGGTTCCTATTGTTAGGATAGTTACACAATATCAATAATTCCTTCATTTTTGGCTGAGGTAATTAAGGTATAGTAGTAAAATTCCTGGATCTTAGTCTGATCCATTCTTCTATACCACTCATTGTTTCCTAGAGTTCTTTGACACATCTTAACATATTGCTAATTTTCCATATTTACCACATTCCCACCTTTATCAGATGGTTTGAATATGATGGTATTCGATTCCAAGTTTCTTAGTGCTTCCCTGTGAACCCTTGATAAATTTCCTTGCCATTTCGGTATTTCTAAAGTATTTATCGCCTGTGTTACTTGTAAAACAAATGTATAAATTGTAGGATTTTGTCTTAGATAAGAGAAATGTTGTGATTTTTTAAATCTATTTTAAAAACTCTCCCATCATTTTTAGTTTTGGCAGTCGTAGACTCTTCTATATTCCCTTCATCCCAAAACTCCATTAGGTTTCTTAATGTCCTGAACTCCTCTATGTTGAACCCTTCATAATGGTGTTTTATATATTCTTCTGTTTCAGCCTTTGTCAGAGCACTCCATAGAACAATCTTCTAGCAAAAAGGTTTAGATCTTTTATAAATTCAATTTTATCAAATTTGCTTGAGGGACAAAAACTTGAAAGAAAAAAGTGAAATATGATAGTTCATATTTTGATAAATTTATAACACTTAACTGTTGACATTGGGGATCTTGTAGTCAAAGTTTGCAAAGGTAATGTTGCCATAGCCTGTCACTGTCCCTATGATGGGGGTTCTCCACCCTCATTAAAAATTCTAGGAGGAACCAAACCTATTCCAGGTTGTGAGCTGGTAACATTGTGAATGCCTGTTGTGCTGTGTCTTTGTGAGAGCTGGGACCAGTAGTGGTTTTTTTTTTTTTTTTTATCATGTGTATTAGTGTTATATCATCTTTTTGTCTTCTGTGTTGTCTGTGGTGAAACTTCATTAGGTAATCTTTTTATTACTGCATTCAGAGCCACTCTCATCAGTTGTCTCCATGTTCCGTTCTATGAAACCTCTCTTGGAAATCCCTGATTTTCTTATTTGGTTCCATGTATATGCCCTTTCTGACAGGAATGCTTGGTCATCTTTTAAAAATTTCTGTTCTTTGTTTGACACTAGTTCAGCATTCAGTCCTGAGTTTTTCCCACTGAAATTATCAAGTTCATTTTCAACTTCCTTTAGGAGGACCTCTTCCCACTCCTTTTTCAATATTGATGTATTTTTCACATTTGGAAAGATTTGTATGTGGAGGCCAATTGGGTTGCATCTTTCTACTATATATCTGTTCAGAAATAGTATATGCCAGTAAGAGATGGATTTCTTTATATATATTGATTTTAGTTTATAAGCAACCCCATTGATCTCGGATTCTCTTTTGGTGTGAGTTGTGCATGTCCCGCTAATACCTGAGGTAAAGCCTTCCAATGCATTTCCCTGTAGATCTATGACAGCCAGTATTGGGAGAAATACTGCCATATTTTGTTACGGCGGAGATACATAGATGACGTACTCATCCTATGGCACGGATCAGAGGCACTACTATTGGAGTTATTCAAAAAGTTTTGTAAAAACACCTACAATTTGAAATTCACAATGCAATATGTTAAGGCGGTCTCCTACTAATCCCCGATCAGCTGACCCTCTCTGATAGCTTCTGTTTACAGCGCTGGTAGAGTGAGTAACACACGCAACTCAATGTGTAGTTGGATCACTCTCAAAACTTTTGTTTGCACACAGCTTTAATTACCAGTTCAAAGGCATGATCAGTGCATGATCACATGACTACAGACAACTAGCAGACATGACAAATGTCCTTGTGGTTTTCTTAGAACAAGATATTTTTGTCAAGGTAACAGATAAATGGACGAAGGGAGGAAAGGGAGAGTTCCAAGGCAAAAATGGGGGAGCGGACGTTAGTTTACTGATAAGATTACAACCAGTTTCAACATAATTCAATCATCTCACAAAAATAACTTCAAGACTATTTTGTAAACCCACGGCAGGTAATACAATTCTATCAACAACTAGCGCGCATCCTCTTTCTTTTTAAAAAAAAAACATACCCTTTTCTCAATATTTGAGAATAAGGAGGGATTGCTCTAAGGACGATGAGTTCGAATTGGCAGCAAAAGACCTTCAAAAGAGATTACCGGAAAGAGGATATAGAAAGACTCACAAGGAACAAAAATATCAAGTGAGAATTATTACTCGATATTCAGCACAACATCATCTATTGAGGAATATCTGTAGCCAATTTTGGCCGACTCTTACCTCCGATTCAGCTGTCAAAAAATACCTAGGCAAAAAGCGGTAACCCCGAGTCACACTTGGGGTAACTTTAGAAAGCCTCACTTACCTGTGCCCTGCGCTCCAGTGGCGATCGGACGATCCCACTGTGATGCCGGGGCATCTGTCCATCGGGGGTCGTGGTGGGACAGAAAATTTAAAAGCAGATTACCAAGTAATCCGCTTTTAAATGCTGCCCGGGTCCCGGCCATGCTGCTGCGCCTATTATCAGTTAGATGCAATGCACCATGTAAGATTTCTGCATGGTGCATCACATCTAACTGGTGATGCGAGCAGCAATAGTAAATTCTGGGGGTGATGCCAGCTGGCATCACCCCCGGAATTTACTATAGCTGCTCGCATCACCCAGAGGATGTAACGCTTGCAGCCTCCAGGTGATCCGAGCAGCATCGTTGGTGGTTTCAGGGGAGTGAGCATGGCGGGGACATTTACTATGTAATCTGCTTTAAAATTTTTTTTTTTTTTTTTTTACAGTAATAAACACAAAAGTAAAAAATACACATTTTAGCTAAGCGCCAAGCATCATTGCCCAGTGCCGTGATTTACATTTTGCCCACTATTAGCCCTGACCTTGATCTGACCTTTTGATGACTTATAAATCACTTCCTGAATGTATCACTTTGTCTTTGACCTTGATTGTTCCTGACTGATTACTGGAGACCACATGGCATCCAAAAGGCATCTCTCTGGCGCAAGCGCTGTTTTGGAGGAATTTGAAAGCAGCAATAGCGATTTGGAGTCCCTTGTGAAATCGAGCGATAGTGATTCACCAGGAAATTTGTCATCAGACAGCGAAAATGAACTGATGGATGATTCTGGACCTGAGGTCAGTGCTGTGCGCACATGGTGCCCTATTGACCTTGCTGCGGACCAGACAGCACCACCAAGATTTTCATTTACCGGCGCACCTGGGATGAAAATTGAGGCTTAATGCAACGACCTCTTGACATACCTGAAGTTGTTTTTGACTGATGAAGTTATCGAAAAAATTGTTGCGGAGACAAACTGGTAAGCTGCTCTTGTGTTTGCTAACTTTTTGAAATTTTGGAAATTTTTTGCTAATTTTTTTTTTTTTTTTTTTTTTTTTTTTTAATGCAAACATGTATGCTGCTCTGTGTTTGCTAATATATTACTTGCAACCTTCACCACAATATAAAAGAACATATCCTAAAATACCTTTTTTATTTTGATTTTTTGCAAGTACGCTGGACAACATCAAGGTGCTCCACACCTGAGGTTTGCAAGAAGCAGAAAGTGGGAACCTGTGACCAAGGATGACATTTGGCTGTTTTTGGGCTTGGTGATCCTGCAGGGAGTTGTGGGCAAACCCGTGCAGAAGTGGTACTGGTTCAAGAATAAAATGATTGCCACTCCATTCTTTGGCTCAGTCATGCCAGAATACCATTTTTCCCTCATCATGAGGTACCTGCACTTTGCAAACAATGAATAATTTCATGAGACTACCCATCCTGCACCAAAACTGTAGAAAATTTTGGAAGTGTCTCGGATGCTTCTACAAAATTTCTAGCAAACCTATGTGCCAGAAAGATGTCAGCTTTGATGAAAGTCTAATGGCTTACAAGGGGAGGCTCAGCTGGGCGCAGTACATTGTGTCAAAGAGGGCACGATTTGGCGTGAAAACGTATATGCTGTGCGAATCCTCATCTGGCTACACCTGGAATACAGTACTGTACATTGGAAAAGGGACACAGTTCAACCCCAGATACAGCCATTATGGATTGGCAACATCTTCAGTGCTATCCCTCATTGAGCCATTGCTAGGTCAGGGGTATTGTGTCAAAACTGACCTCTCCTTAGCTTTATGATTTTCTTCTGCAACACAGAAAGAAGTGGTGAAGCCACAGGTGCTGATTGACTACAACAACACCATGGGAGGCGTCAACAGAGCTGACCAAGCCATGACATTCTACCCAGCGATGAGGAAACGGCAAAGGAAGTACTACATAAAGATTTTCAGGCATCTAGTTGAGCAGTGCCTATGGAATGCCTACGTTCTGTATAGAAAAAATTGTTAGAGGCCTGTGAATCATTCAGACTTCATTTTGCAAGTTTCCGAATCCATAGTCAAGAACCACCAAACACCATCAGTGTCTAAGAATAGACCTGGACGTCGTGCTAATTGTCAACCCAGAACGCCTGACCGGTCGTCCCTGCATTGAATACATCCCACCAACCCAGAAAAAGGCAGCACCTACAAGGATGTGCGTGGTTTGCTGCTCAAAGACCGATGACAGAGGAAGGAAGAAACGCAAAGAAACCAGGTTCTACTGTCCTGACTGATGTTGGGCTTTGTGCAGCACCCTGCTTCAAAATCTACCACACCCGGGGGGATGTCTACTAAAAGTGTCAATATTTTTTTTTCTAAAATCTGCATTTAATTTATATTTATCAATAGGATTGCACCCTTGTTTGGACAAATTTCAGTGGGAAATTTTTAATAAAATAGTTTTATAAATTACATTGTTGTGGTTTTATTTCATTATTTTTTTTTTATAATTGATTTATAATTATTTATTATATTATAATTTATGATTATAATATAAAAATATAATTTATACCCAAGAGTTAATTCTAAGAATTACAGGCCCACAATATAAACAAATTTCTATGCAAAAAAAATTGGATCACTTTTTGCATCAAAACTTTTTGCGTCAAAAAATACCTAGGCAACTATCCACAATTGACTGAAAATTACCTTCCTTAAAGGATAAATTAGTACACAGCCATTATGAAGTTAGCAGGGAAACGGGAAATAAAGGAGGTACCGTCCTGTGCGGATTATGCAAACGGTGTGATTGGATTTATAAAAGTGAGGATAACGTACAGTACCTGTACGTTAAAAAAAAAATTCCTCATCTAAAACAAAGAGTAGATTGCAGAAAAAAAGGCATAATATGTTTGGCCTTCTGCAGCTGTGGCCGCTTCTATGTCGGTAAGACTAAAAGAGAATTCAGAAAAAGGATCTATGAGTGTTAGGAGGCGCTCTCTGGGCATAGGATCCCAGGTGATACCTCACCGCAGGAGGGCGTACGCAGCCTATTCGCTCCGACGGCTGCGCTCATGGTAGCACTGGGGTTGCAGGATCAGTGTCCTGTAGGTTGCAACATCCCTGTAGCTGAGGTAGCATGTGGTGGACCAAGTGGACAAATTACTGGGAGGATCCTTAAAAATCAGTTTAGGGAACTAGGTTTAAAATTGAAAAAAAGGACCTCCAAGGCTATGTTCTCTATTGCCTGTGCCATGCGCAACACAGGTAAGGCAGAGGGAGTTTAGGCAGCTAAACGCATGGCTTAAGTCCTGGTGTTGAAGGGAAGGGTTTGGGTTCATAGAGCACTGGACTGACCTTTCATTGGGGTACAACCTGTATGCCAGAGATGGTTTGCTCCTAAATGAAAGGGGGTCTGCTGTGCTAGGGGAAATATTTAGGGGAATGGTGGAGGGATATTTAAACTAGGACAGAGGGGGGTGGGACAGTCAAATAAGGTGGCAGAAAGGTTATTCAGGGGTCAGACACTAGTGGAGGGTGGCTGTAAAAACCATTTAGAAGCAGATTACATTGTACTCTGCTTTTAAATTTCCCTCCCTGACACACCCCCATACATCACCAATCACATCACCCGGAAGATGACTCATCCTCCGGAGTGATGTGAGGGGGGGATTTCCCTGCGTGCCTCATACAGACAAGAGACACAGGCACACGCTGGAAGCTGCTGGCATCTCCGGAGAGATGCACAGCACAATGCAGGATTTCTGCATTGTGCAATACATCTCATTGCAGATGCCAGCAAGAGGAGCTGCAGACACTGGGTGAGTATTTCCTTTCAGTTGTAATCCGATTGTCATACAATGTATGACAATCGGATTGCAATATAACATTTGTTTACATTTAACCACCTGGTGAGAAAAACTCGGTTAACGAAAATTGCAAAAGTTTTTACCCCGAGCATGCTCGGGCTTAACGGCCAGGTGGTTAAAGAGCCTGTTCACCAATGCTAGAAGTCTAGCAAACAAGATAGGGGAGTTGGAAACATTAATGAGTGACGAGAATTATGACTTAGTTGGCATTGCTGAATCCTGGCTTTGTTCTTCGCATGACTGGGCTTCCAATATTCCTGGGTATACTTTTTTTCATAAAGACAGAGTCAAACAAAAGGTTGGTGATGTCTGTCTGTATGTGAGAGGTGATCTAAAAGTGAATGTGAAAGAAGAAATTGTGGATGAACCAAGTGATGAGGTTGAGGCATTATGGGTGGAGGTGAATGTGGGGTTGAATAACACACAATTATTGGAGTCTGCTGTAGTGCAAAAAAGCAGCAAAAAGTGGAAGTGTTTTAATCATAAGAGATTTCAGCTACCCTGACATTGACTGGAGTAATGGCAATACAGGAACAGCAAAAGGGAGGAAATGTGTGAATTTAATATAAGATAATTTTATGGTACAGTTTATAGAAGCCCCAACTAGAAATGATACTCTGCTGGACCTAGTTCTTTCTAACAATGCAGAGCTTATAACAAATGTGCATATAAAGGAGAATCTGGTTGTAGTGACCATAATATGATTTCATTTAATGTAAGTTGTAAACAGGAAAGATAAAAACATTTATTTTAAGAGAGCAATTTTTCCATTATTAAGGGCGGCTCTCTGTGACTTGGACTGGGAGACAATATTGTCCTCAAAGAACACAGAACAGAAATTTGAATATTTCAAGTCTGTTCTACAAAAGCACACAAAATATATTCCAATGGGTAATAGGTTTTAATTTTAGTCTCTTAAACTTATGTGGCTCACAGCTGATGTTAAAATGCCACAAGGAACACGAAAAAGGCATTCCAAGAATATAAAAATGAAGGCTCACCTTCATCATTTGAAAACTACAAAGAATATTAAAAAAATGTAAAAAGGAGGTAAAATGTGCAAAACTTCAAAATGAAAGACTGATTGCGAAAGGAAAGTAAGGCAAACCCCCTAATTTTTTTTAAAATATATTAATAGCAAACATCGTATCTGAGCATATAGGCCCCTTAAAGGATGTCGCTGGGTTGGTAACTGGAGCTAAAGACAAGGCAGATTTACTAAACACTTTTTTTTAGCTCTGTGTACGCGAAGGAAAATGGCAGAGCTCAAGTCCAAATTCATAATAGCAATGTCACTGCCTTAAATGAGTCACAATGGCTCAGAATTGATATGAATAAGAAACACCTGGGAAAAATTAAGGTTGACAAAGCACCAGGACCTGATGGATTCAAAGCCATTATTTCTAATTTTTAGAGACTCTTTAGTCACTGGCAAGGTACCGATGGATTGGTGTAAGGCCAATGTGGTTCCTATCTTCAAAAAAGGAGCAAAGTCTTTACCAGGTAACTACAGACCGGTTAGTATAACGTCCATAGTTGGAAAGGTCCTAGAGAGTTTGATAAAGAACCACAGAGGAGTTTTTGCTAGAAAATAATATAAGTTAGTCAGCATGGCTTCAAGAAAGACCGAAGTTGTCAAACAAATTTACTCTCTTTTTATGAGGACGTAAGTAAACAGGTAGACAGTGGAATAGCTGTTGATATAGTGTACTTGGACTTTGCTAAAGCATTTGACACTGTACCCCACAGACGGTTAATATGCAAGTTAGGGTCGATAGGTTTAGAAAAGTCAATCTGTAAATGGATAGAGAACTGACTTAAAGATCGCATCCAGAGAGTTGTAATTAATGATTCATACTCTGAATGGTCTAAGGTTATTAGTGGTGTACCCCAGGGTTCAGTGTTGGGACCTTTAATGTTTATCTTTATGGTATAGAGTTTGGGATTAAAAGTACCATTTCTGTGTTTGCAGATGACACCAAACTATGTAATGGAATTAAGTCCATACAGGATTTCTATAATCTACAAGCAGACCTGAATGTACTGTTTGATTGGGCAGCCAAGGGGCAAATGACATTTAATATAGATAAATGTAAAATTATGCACTTGGGCGCTAACAACATGCCTGCTTCATACTGTCTAGGGGGAATACATTTGGGGGAGTCAGAAATGGAAAAGGATCTGGGGGTTCTGGTAGACTAAGACTTAATAACACATGCAATGCTAGGGATAGACTGCTGATGCAGATGATGCTTTTCCAGAAGCACAGAATATAACTGGGTATTTAGGTTTTAAAGTAAAAATAACAGTGACTGTTGATCCAGGGAACATCTGATTGCCTCATGGAATCAGGAAGGAATTTTTTTCCCCTGTTTAGGCAAATTGTACCAGGGTTTTATTTGCCTTCCTCTGGACCAACTATGTCTTATAGGGTTTTATATCTGGGGTATGTTTATTTCTCTAGTGGTTGAACTTGATGGACTTCTTTTTTTTATCCTAACCTACTATGTAACTATCCTCTGCACCTAGGCTGTACAGCTGAAAGAAATTTAGGTGTGTGCAGCTAATTAGCAGAGTAGTTCCTGTTAATCCCAGGCTGTCGTTGGCTGCTGGGGCTTTATAGCCTTTCTGCTCTCATTTAGAGGTGCCTGTTATAGCGTCTGCTGGGCTTACCTGTGTTGGATTGTTTTGTGAGTTTTCTCGGTTACTGACCTGCGCCTGTTTTCTGACTATCCATTTGAACCATGGACGGACCTCTGCTTGTGACCCCGACTCTGTTTTTGCCTTTGTTGGGTGCACTGATTTCCTGTGTGTTTGACCTCGGCTAGTATTTTGGATTTCCTTACATTTCTTAGTCTGCATTTGTGGGTGCCGGGCATTTGCCGGCCTATCTTCAGGCACCATCCTTTGCACACTAAGTCCTGGGGGCAACTGAGTGCTGGGAGACATAACCAGTCTCCCACAGCTCAGCGGGTGCTGCTATAGGTGAAGACTGCAGTATAGATTGGGGGATTGGTGTCTGGGCAATACCGGTATTGATCCAGGCCTTACATTATAACAGGCCCAAAATACATATAAAAGAAGGAATCTCTTCGTTAGGGATTTACAGGAGCAAGTCAGGCTCCTGACTGGTGCCATTAATCAATTGGCACAGCAAGTAACTATGCAGGAAGGCCAGAGGCAAAACTTCTCTCCTGCTGTGGCAGCTGCCACTCCTGTTAAACCCAAGGTCCCCCTTCCTGAGAAGTTTTCTGGTTTGTGGCTGATTTGAATTTCATACAGTCCTGTAAACTTTATTTCCAGCTGCGACCAATCTCATCAGGCACGGAGACACAAAGAGTTGGCCTGGTCATATCCCTTCTCCAGGGAGTTTCCCAGACATGGGTCTTTAAAACTTGCTACAAGGGGATCCCGCCCTCTCCTCTGTGAATACCTTTTTCAAGACCATGGGAATCTTGTATGCAGACCCAGACCTGACTGCAACTGCTGAAACTAAACTAAGAAGTCTCCGACGAGGTAACAGACGGGCAGAAGAGTATGCCGCGGAGTTCTGCCGCTGGACTGTCAGCTCCCAATGGAATGACCCTGCTCCCTTGCTTCAGAGAACAAGGGTATTCCTCAGATGCACTCTCTCTGCTGGCAAACATCTGAATAACACCTGAGATTATCTCGGCAACAGCACTCCCTCTGCTGGTGGGATTGATGTCTGCGGCTCACTTGATCCACGCCCATCACCTGACATTCCCTTTTTAAGTGACCTGGCAACAGGAAGTTGACTGAACAAGGAGTTCCTTTGGCTCTGCTTCCAGGTTCCTGTAGGTTTTGTTTCTCCTGTTCCAGATTCCTTGTGTACTGACCTCAACTTGTTTCCTGACAACTCCTGTTTGCTGCCAGTCCTGACCTTTTGCCTGTTTCCTGACAACCCTTGTTTGCTGCCCCCCCCGACCTTTGGCTCATTTGACTACTCTTTTGGATTTCCCTCTGGCACTACGTTTTGGTTCCTGCTTTGTTAGCAGTCACCTGCCTCTGTGTGCACGGCGGCCACAACCTGGCAGTTGCCTGCAGCGCAACACCCTCACCTCTAGAGGCTTCCGTGAAGACCGGGCAGCTGCTTAGACTCTGCGCCCTGTGGACGTATCTACCCACTGGGCTGGTGACACAGAGGGTCCACTATCCTGTCCACTTTTCACCCTTGCGCCTTTTTTTTCTGTAAATTTTCTCAAGCAGAACAAAACTATCATATTGGATATCGTGAACTCTTTGCTTATCAAGTTAGTTTTTGAGGAGTGGAGACATTGGTTGGAGGAGATAGAGCATCTAGTAACTGTGTTCACTGACCATAAGAATCCTAGAGTACATAGAGGGAGCCAAAAGGTTAAATTCCCGACACGCACGTTGGGCATTATTTTTTTTCACGTTGTAACTTTACCATTACATACAAATGGGTCCAAAAATGTTAAGGCTGATGCCCTATTACGTAATTTTCCTGAAGCTGGCTCCTGCACAGATTGTGTCCAAATCCATCCTTCCTTCTCACTGTGTGCTCAGGGTATTACCTGCCAGTTCGCTCCCCCGTGATCTATCGGCCCTGTTGGAGCCTCATCAGTCTGACCCACCTCCAGGCAAACCCTCGGGGCATTTATATGTACCACTGCCCCTACGCCTGCAGGTCCTCCAGCAGTTTTATGCATCTAAGGTTACTAGAAACCCGGGAGAGAAAACGACTTTGGCGTTACTGGTACGCCATGTGTGGTGGCCGTCCCTTCCTGAGGATACTGGAGCCTTTGTAAAGGCTTGCACCACGTGTGCTCATAGTAAGACTCCTCGTGCAGCCCCAGCGGGTACCCTTCAGCCACTGTCTGTCAGGCTTCCGGGCAGCAGAAACGATTTGCTGATCGACATCGTTTCAAAGAGCCAGAATTTGCTCCAGGGGATTTAGTTTGGGTTTCCACCCGGAATATGGCCCTTCGCCGACCCTCCACCAACCTTGGGCCAAAATTCATTGCTCCATACCCTATTGCTGAGAGAATAAATAAAGAAACTTATAGGGTAATCCTGCCTCACTCTGTTAGGAGTGTAGACTCCTTTCATGTCTCCTTATTAAAATCTGCAGCTAATGCAGCACCTTAATTGGAGCCCCCCCCCGTGGATGTGGAAGGTGAGCCTGCGTTTAAGGTTGAGAAAATTTTTGATTCTTGTTGGGTACAGAATTCTCTCCAGTATTTGATTGATTGGAAAGGTTACGGTCCAGAGGAAAGGAGCTGGATTTCAGCACATCATGCTGAAGAGTTAGAAGGTTTCAAAACAAAAACCCTGGGAGGGAGAGGGTAATGTTAGGAGGCGCTCTCTGGGCATAAGATCCCAGGGGATACCTCACCGCAGGAGGGCGCACGCAGCCTATTCTCTCCAGTGGCTGGGGTTGCAGGATCAGTGCCCTGTAGGTTGCAACATCCCTATAGCTGAGGTTTCCCTCAGCATCCTCTGCACTGAGGCTTCACAGCTGAAGGGAAATGAGTTGTGTGCAGCTGATTAGCAGAGTAGTTCCTGGTAATCCCAGGCTGTCATTGGCTGCTGGGGCTTTATAGCCTCACTGCTCCCAGTCAGAGGTGCCTGTTATAGCATCTGCTGGTCTTATCTGTGTTGGATTGTTTTGTGAGTTTTCTCTGTTACTAACCTGCTACTGGTTTCTGACTATCCATTTGAACTCTGCCTGGACCGACCTCTGCTTGTGACCCCGACTCTGTTTTAGCCTTTGCCCCTTGTACTTCCCTGGATGGACTGATTTCCCATGTGTTTGACCATCGGCTATTGTTTTGGATTTCCTGACATTTCTTACTCTGCATTTGTGGCTCTGTACTCTGCATTGGTGGGTGCTGGGTCGGCTGCCGGCCTATCTCCAGACACCATCCTTTGCGCACCAAGTCCTGAGGTCAGCCGAGTGCTGGAAGTCTCTCAAAGCTGAGCAGGGGCTGCTTTAGGCGAAGACTGTGGCATAGATTGGGGTATTGGTGTCTGGGGAATTGCCGGTATTGATCCGGACCTACAATGAGCATATATATGCTATAAGAAATGGGAAAATAATCACACCACTAAGCCTACACATAGGTACGTGCCACAGCTTTGACGTTTAATGAGGTAAAATTTATAGCCTTGGAGCAGGTACCACAGGAACCAAGAGGGGGGAACTGCGGGAACTAACTGCTGGAGGGAGACAAAGTGGGATTTATCTACTAGATGCGGTACATTTCCCAGGTCTTAATAAAGTACATAGCTTTCAACCTTTCCTTTAAGTAAGGAGGATTTTTCTTTTGTTTTCTTCTCTGTTCGCCGCCCCAGTGATAATACATTTGTGTATGTTTATGCTGGTTGATATAAGATGTGCATGTGATGATTATTATGTATTAAAGCGTACCTAAACTCAGAATTTTCACTTAACATAAAAGGGTAGAAAACCCTTCTGTTTTTTTTTTTTTTTTTTTCAAAAAAAAAGGGTGCAGCACTGGCCCCTCATTTCTTGTTTGAAAACAAATGGTCAAATCCTTTTAGTAAGTAAACTTTTATAACTCCTTGCAAACAAACAAATATTGTAACTGGGAGGATGAGTGGTAGCAAGGTGGAAAGTTTGGTTCAGTGCACAGTCTGCCATATGTATGCACAAATGGAGCAACAGCTTCTAGGTGAATACCGCTGTGACAGATGTGAGCAAGTCGCCTTTCTGGTATCTCGCATTGGAGAGCTGGAGAAGCACATTGCAACACTAAAATCACTGGATCACCTTGAGAGGGGTCTCCTGCTCACTGAGCAGGCAGTTAATGACTAAGATGTGGAGGGTGGAGAGGTTAATCAGGATGAACATGTAGGGAGTTGGGTTAATGTAACTAGAGGGAGTGGTAGGGGCTCCCAGGAAAGGAAGGCCAACCCTGTGTTTGAGCACCCCAATATGTTTGCAAAATTATGTGACGATGTACAGGTGGCAGCTCTAGATGTTACTGCTACCCCCAACACCCAGGAGAGTACATCTAGTAGGGGTGGGGAGGGAAAAGGCAATTGGTAGCTATAGGGGATTCTATGATCAGGAGGACCGATAGAATAGTTTGTCGCCCAGGTCCCTTCAACTGAATGTTTTTCTGTCTCCCTTCGGCATGTGGTGGACCAAGTGGACAAATTACTGGGGGGGGGGGGGCTAGACAGAACCCAGCTGTCTTGGTCCATGTTGAAACCAATGACAAGATAGATGGAAGATGGAGAATCCTTAAAAATCAGTATAAATAACTAGGTTTCAAGTTGAAGGAAAGGACCTCCAAGGTCCTCTGGAATATTGCCTGTGCCATGCACAACACAGGAAACGCAGAGGCAGCCTAGACAACTAAATGCATGGCTTAAGTCCTGGTGCAAAAGGGAAGGGTTTGGGTTCATAGAGCACTAGGCTGACTTTTCATTGGAGTACAACCTGTATGCCAAAGATGGTTTGCACCTAAATGGAAGGGGGTCCGCTGTGCTAGGGGAAATATTTAGGGGAATAGTGGAGGGATATTTAAACTTGGACAGAGGGGGGTGGGACAGTTAAATAAGGTGGCAGAAAGGTTAGTCAGGGGTCAAACACTAGTGGAGGGTGGATTTGGGGATAGTTGGGGGGAGGGTTATAGATAATTGTAAGGAGCTTCCCGTGTTGACTGGAGTAATGGTACTACAGGAACAGCAAAAGGGAGCTAATTTGTGAATTGCTTACACAATAATTTTATGGTGCAGTTTTATAGAAGCCCCAACTAGAAATGATACTCTGCTGGACCTAGTTATTTCTAACAATGCAGAGCTTATAACAAATGTGCATGTTAAAGTGAATCTGGGTAGTAGTGACCAGAATATAATTTCATTTAATGTAAGCTGTAAACAGGAAGCAAAAACAGGAAAGATAAAAACATTTAATTTTAAGAGCGCAGATTTTCCATTATTAAGGGCGGCTCTCTGTGACTTGGACTGGGAGACAATATTGTCCTCAAAGAACACTGAACAGAAATGGGGAATCTTTCAAGTCTGTTCTACACAAGCATACAAAATATATTCAAATGGGTAATAGGTTTAAGAGGCTATAATCTAAACCTATGTGGCTCACAGCTGATGTTAAAAAAGGAACAAGAAAAGGGCATTCAAAAAATGAAGGATCACCTTCATCGTTTGAAAACTATAAAGAATATACCAAAAGATGTAAAAAGGAGCTAAGATGTGCAAATGTGCAAAACAAGTGAGGCAAACCCTCAAATTTTTTTTAATAGGCCCCTTAAAGGCTGATGCTGGGTTGGTAACTGGGGATAAAGAAAAGGCAGATTTAATGAACACTTTTTTTTTTAGCTCTGTGTACACAAAGGAAAATGGCAGAGCTCAAGTCCAAATTCATAATAGCAATGTCACTGCCTTAAATGAGTCACAATGGCTCAGAATT
>NC_092870.1:7105350-7109041 GCF_032062135.1 Pyxicephalus adspersus | reverse complement strand
GCTTCATACTGTCTAGGGGGAAGACATTTGGGGGAGTCAGAAATGGAAAAGGATCTGGGGGTTCTGGTTGATCATAGACTTAATAACAGCATGCAATGCCAAGCTGCAATATCTAAAGCTATCAAAGTACTTTCCTGTAATAGACGGCAGAGATTGTTGATTTGGAATATTTATCTGCATAATTTTGGATGTTATATCCCCTATCAATGCATATAGATATTCAATAAAAGAAGGTTCATGCACAAATGATAGCTAGTCACTCTAACAGTTTAATTAGGAAAACAAGGAAACATAAAATGCACAGCAATATTGTATGATCTAGATATATGAACTCCAATCAATAATATATACAGTACATTGAAATAAGGGTATTAGTAGGTAACCCCTGTAATAATCTAACAATGGTTAGTACCTAATACAGGATTTAAAAATAGGAAAAGTAGTGCAATAATAATATAGAATTCTATATATAGAATAATTTAGACACCCATAAGACTGCAATCAGGAATATCTTATAGCTACCTGCTAAGATGTTAATGGGTACCTCAGGAGCCTACTCCCTTCAGAAGAGGACTACATAACAGCTTACCCAAGGGGACCCTCAGGAGACAAGGAGAGCAAGCCCAAACAAGAGCAAGCAAGCAAGAGATCTAAATTCTTTTAGTTCCCATTTTATATAGTTAATTCCCATTAAGTATCCTTGGGGCTCTTGGATTGGTTAGTGGGTGTGTTCTGTACGATGACCATCGGTTGACACACACCCCACTAGATTGGGATTGGTTAATGTAATTTGATGGACCTCCCAGCTAAATGTGATATGTTAATCTGGAACTGGAATCTAAGTTTAGGGTTCAAAAAGAGGTCCAGCTGGGTCATCACCCCAACCCACCTGTCCACTTAGGCATCCATCTTCTGCTAACTTAGGCTTTTGATGGATTTTTTACCCCTTGAGTGTCCTACTGGTAATCAGTTTGGTATGGGAACTAGATCTTGTGTACTGGCATGTTTTATTATCTGTTTGGTTTATTGTTCCTTGGTTGAAGTTCTTTGATAACCACTGATTTAGACATCCCCTAGGTGATCCAGATGGCCAGTACAAGGAAAAACAGGTTCCATGTTTAAACACAACATTCCTGCACCTATACACATAGATTATATATACATCTATATCTATCCACATATGTCCATAAATATCTATAAACAATATTGAGGTGCAACAGACCCCCTAGTTTCAAACATACTTTTTGGTGGCCATACCAATTATACACTTTAAGTACCCACTTCTAAATTTGTTTATCTGTTTTTAGATTTACACTCCATCAATGCCTTTATTGGGTTTGTGACTGGACAAGTTGTAATTACTGTCCCTATTACTGGGGGGATGGTTATCACCTCAATTATTACTTTGCTATATATTCTACAAGACCATGTAAGTCTCTACATACTTTCAATTTTATTTTTATATATATTTTTTTTATTTATTTATATCTACTATACCCCAAAATATAGATTATGAGCATATTGAATATATTACAATATAAGAACGTATATAATCACTCAAATGGTGTTATAAATAACTTGATAGGTCCTTATCACAGATAATAGTCTGGGATACTTGGCCATAGTCTTTATCTTGGTTGATCCAGTTATTTATATAAACAATACCCATATATTTACACATTATACAATATGACTATAATTTTCACTAATTTAGACCCAATTATTGCAAGTGCCAAAGATCTGTTGATAAATCGATACCCCTGAAGACGCCTATTAGAGCGAAACACGTCGGGTACAGCAATCAACACAAACAATATGATTGGAATATTATGTATGGCATGAAATGTATTTGATTGGTTAGATGTTTGATGTCTAGAACCGCTTTTGGGCCAAATTGAAAAACACTCACACCAACAAATCCCCTTTTTGGGTGTGAGTTGAGTTTTTCCAGTATGCACAGAACGCCCCTTTGGGGCCAATGTAATATCACAAGAAAGGATTGTGATCGATTTTCTTGAAACTGTTATGTTTTTTGTTTATATATTGGTTATTGTTTATTGTACTCATCAATATAATAAATTATGTTGTGCCTAGAAAGACCATGCTTTTTCTTTTTCATTTATATTCCTTGCTCATAAACACTATTCAAACAATCAATAAAAGTGTGAAGAACTGAAACACCCATTATGACAACTTGGTAATATTTTCCTATTGTGGGGTAACTCTGATTACAGGTATGACCAATGTAAGGGGATCTTCTTAGATAATGAAATATATTATCAATATCAGGTGTGAACAAAGTCAGGGAACCTTTTCAGATTATAGGAAAATATTATTAATATTAAGTACACCTACCACCCCCCCTTAATTAACTTCCAGTAAACACACCTCCCCCTTTGCGTAAATCCCAAACAAAGGAACTAGGATCAGATATAAAATAAATAGAACTGTGTGCTTTTGTCAGAGACATTCTGACAACAACAATAAGGTAAAAATTCCAAAAACTTTAGCACACAGTTAAAAAAAAAAAAGTAATATAGATTTAATACTTCCTTAATCTCCTTTCCTTTTTTTAACCTATTTAAATTTTATTGTCAAGGAGCATTGAATCTATATTTTTAACCAAAAATTAAATGTCTGCCTTTTAAAACGAACTAAAAAAAGTTCTGGGAAAGAATGGCCTTCCCTTTAAATTGTCCTTTCCTAAAGGCAGTTTCTCTAAAAGTCTAGTTATTTGTATGTTAATGAATCGCTTAACAACATGCAAGTCAGGCCCAAAAGGGAAAAAGAAAACAAAAAGATACAGCTACAAAAAAAAAATTTTGAATTGTTTACCAACCTGACTGCAATTATACAATTGGAGGCTTCTCCTTAAAACACACCAAAAATTAAAATGAAATAAAATATTAATATTAAAATAATATTAATTGGTATTATACTATAAACAGTATTTATATAATACCAACATATTATACAGCGCTGTGCATTAAGTAGCACTGTACATAAAATAGACCAAAGCCAAGTACTGTGTGTTTTAGGGTCCTCTAGATTTACTGTCCGGGTCATACTGAGATTCCATTGTTGATCTGTATTTTTCCTACAATACAAAACTTCCAAGTTGATTAATAACATTGCACTCTCTGTGGGAGGTTACCAAAAGCTTGGTCTCTAATTCCTGACCCTCTACAATTCATGGTTTCCCTGTACTCTATTTTAAAAGCTCTAAACTCTTCTAAGAAACTATGTAGTTGAGTTTTCAGTTGGTCATTCTCAGCCTGTAAAGAATTGTTTTGTGCCTTTGTATTTTTGAGAGGGGCCCCTGACTTATGCTTATGAGGATGGGTCCCCCAAAGTGGTGAATACACCTCAGTATCACGTCTGTATGTTTTAAATGGACCTTGGTTTATCCTCTTTTCAGTACCAAGGGACAAACAAAATCTGGCAATATGGCCCAATAGTCCACAAGCATAGCATCTTATCTTGTGAAAGGCATTAACACATAAGTTCTGAGTTCTGACCTTCCCTACAAACACTGGATGAGGCCTCTGTCCTACTATACAAACAAGGCACACCAGTTTCATTTGCAGGTGGGGGTTGTACAACTCTCCCCTTGCCTGAAGATATAGAAGGACCTTCTATTTTATTAACAATCCGATCCTTCTCCAGAGGCAATGTTTTGTTCTCTCTTTCC
>NC_092870.1:7100308-7105021 GCF_032062135.1 Pyxicephalus adspersus | reverse complement strand
GTTTATTATTTTCTCTCCAGAACTTTGTACCAGGTCTTCTAATGTATTAATTCTGGCACTCATGGCTATGCAGGCTTCATACATACCTGCCATTGCTAGGCTTTTTAACTTTTTATTCTTTTTACATGTCTTAGTTTGCTGGTCAAATAGTTCCTGCACATATGCCCATAGAGACTCTTTAAAATTAGCATCTGAGGCAAAATTGATGCTTTTATGCTTAAGAGTGTAAGCGGACACAAACCTTCCCAAACTGGATAAGGATGCCATTTTCAACAAGCCTGTACCTGGAATTTGCAAACTTAGTATATTCTAAAACTTGTTAGATAACTGATAATACATATTAAAGTATGAGGTGACCACTTAATGAAACTTTAAACCCAAACCCAAAATGTATATAAAAAATCAAAAACAAGAGTAATGCCAGAAGTTATGCCACTCCAGGCTAAAACTGCTAGCTCAAGTTTTACCCCAACAATAGACTGTGACTGGAATGCACAGCTTTTTAAGAACAAAGACCTGATAGAACAAAGGGTCCTGTTCACCATAAACAGTCAATACACAGACACCAGTCTGATAAGAACAATGGTCGGCTTTACAGTAAATAGTTAACAATGGGGGGTGATATCAGGATCACACCTCCGCAGGGAACAAAAGGGCTACAGCGACAATTATTCCAGCCTAAACAGAGTAATAATACTTAACCACTGCTGACAATAAAACAAAAATCTTAAAATGCAATGGCTATCTGAACCATGCTCAAATTATATAATTTAGGATGCTTTTGTCCAAAACGAAAACCAAAATCTCACTATTTGTACTTTAGTTCAGACACCAATCAATCCTAATAAAAACTGTATTTACCAACTAATGTGAACATTAACATCCACTTATCTTGGGTTTCACTGAAAACAGCACAATAGTTCCCAGTTCTCATTAATCCAACTTCTTATAACTTGCTTTGTAACAACAAACTTCAGTGAGGGGTTCTTAAACAATACCTTATTCATACTAACAACTTCAACAGTTCCTACTGAGCATATATCCCAGATAATGATCCCAAGTGTGTCCTCCCCTGCTAATGTAAACTGGTTTATTAGAGGTACATCCAATACACTTTTATTTTGGGATTTCTATACATTTGTGGAGTATTGCAAAGACCGCAAATACTCAAGCATGCAATGATGTATGGCCTCTTACCAATACCCATGCAGCATAAAATATCACAGACAATATCACTGTGGTCTCAACTTGTCTGAATGGCTGACTCAGCCCGTATTCACCTAACTCTATTTCTGCATAAAAACAAAAATAGAAGCTGTTTGAATGAACCCACTAATTTGTGTCCCGAGTCTATGGTCGCCACTGTTGTTTAAGAAATATTTATCTAAACTAATAAAAGAAATGGAGGAGCCCAGCTATGAGGAGAGATTAGCTGAACTGAATCTATTCTACCTTGAGAAGAGACTTTTAAGGGGGGATATGATCACCCTGTATAAATAAATAAACGGTCCATATAGAAAACTCTCTTCCCCATTATTCACTGTGAGATCATTACAAAGAACAAGAAGGCACTCTTTGCGTCTGGAGGAAAAGAAGTTTAAGCTCCGGATAAGGAAGGGATTCTTCACTGTAAGGTCTGTGAAAATGTGAAATCAGCTCCCTCAGGAAGTAGTTTCAGCAACTACTATAGATTGCTTTAAGAAAAAGCTAGATTTTTTTTCTAGAAGTACAGAATATAACTGGGTATTAAGGCTTTAAAGTAAAAATAACAGTGACTGTTGATCCAGGGAACATCCGATTGCCTCATGGAATCAGGAAGGATTTTTTTTCCCCTGTTGAAGCAAATTGTACCAGGGGTGTTTTTTGCCTTCCTCTGGACCAACTGTCTATAATGTCTATAATGTCTTATAGGGTTTTATATCTGGGATATGATTATTTCCCTAGTGGATGAACTTGACGGACTTATGTCTTGTTTTCAACCTAACCTACTATGTAACGCATTTTTTGTTGAGTTAGATCTTACACTTGTATTTTGCTAATTTTTGGGTGGTGAATCTAGAAATGACCCCAGTTTTTGCTGTCACATCCAATTTCTTACGATACAGGGTACCCTCCATTTTTGTCACAAAAACATACAAATGTTTGGATCACCTGGTTTTAGGGCAGATCTTGGCGGCCAGTTCCTTTCCACCCAATGCCTCTCACAAGCTCTGCTGTCCCACATGCACAGATAACAGGGATACTTGGTGTATTCACGTTGCTGACCAAGAAGGAAGCATATCATTTTAAGGTCAACACAGATGACCCAATTGTGTTGGTGATATTGCAGCAACTCAATGACTCTCTTTATGTCTGCATATTCTTCACAAAGAGAAACTGAATGGCCAATTGGGACCGACCCAAATATATTGCCATTGTAAAGTAGGACACGCTTTAAGCTCCCTTTTGAGCTATCGATGAAAAGTCGCCATTCATTTGAGTTAAAGATTGGAATTCCCAATTCCTCCATTGAACCAGGTTTGTTATGGCAATACACAAAGTCACTGTCAGATCTAAAGTTCTGCAGAAATGCAATTTCTCTGGTTCGAAAGTATGATACCTACGTTCCTTTTTCAAATAAGTTTTTCTCACGCAGTCTTGATGCTAGGAGTTCTGAAGTCCCAAATCACGTGCCAAATCACTCAACTCATGCTGATCAAATCCCTTACGAACAGAGTCCTCTTCAATTTCAAACTCTTCATCATTTATGTCACCTAGTTTATCACCATAATTATGTTCTTCAAGAGAGGGTAGTGTAACGTAAACCGGCACTGGGATTTCATCTGAATGAGCCACTGGGTGTATAGCCAATGGTAAACTAGGATACTCTATGTTACATTTATTTTTCTTGTTATATCCTGAAGTTTTCACTATACAAAAGTAACAGTCACTGAAATGATCTCCTGGCTCTCGCCAAACCATAGGTATACCAAATGGCACCATATCACGTGATCCCTTTGTCCACATCCGTAAAAACCCTGGACACACTGTTTGCACACCTTATGAGGGGCCCAAGACTTATCTTGATTACCAAGTTTAACTTTGAAATATGCCAAATAGGCTTGCTCTACAAATGTGCTGATGTTCACCCTTTGACTGGGAATGTTGAAACTGCCACAGATATAACAAAATGAATCAGGAAATACGCGTGTAAGTAGAAAAATAAATTTTGCCTTTTCACTACGTAGAGCAGCGCACAACCTCTGACCACATTGTCTTGCGTGTAAATGAATAGCCTATACAAATCCACGCTACAGTAATCGCATTAATATAAGCGGTAGAGAAAAAACCTTACGTGATAGAAGAAAACTAACTGCACTTCAGAATCAGCATACCTATTTTAGTGTTAATAAGCTTAATGAAGTCAGCAAAAAATGTATTAAAAATTGTTCCCCACAGTAATGTATCGAGAAATATACATGTGGAATTGTAAATTCAAATGTGGATGACCGTGTTGGATTCCCCTTTTGCGCCATGTGAGGTAACCGCCCCTGTGATGGTATCATGCCCTCCAAATGAGTGGCCATGGGCGATTACAACTGCCCATAACCAGGGATCGCCGGTTCTAACGGGGTGATATGTGCCCTGTTGCTGGAGAGGTATCGGGTTACTCCTGAAGATCCGGCTATCGAGCTGTCGGATGGAGATGGGCGGGCTCAGAAGATAGTGGGCACCACCTCCTCCTGTCGGATAATTGCCTCTGGTGGCCCTGGTGCCGCTGGGGGGTTTGGAGGGAGACGTACACGAGTAATTGGTGTACGCCTCCTTCTCTCTGACAGGTGGCTACCCCGAGTGACATGTACGTTGCACAGTTTGCTCCTGTGAGCATGTCACATTCGGCAACGTATCAGGCAGTAAGTGTCCTTATAAGATGAGCATGCCTCATGTGGGACGCCATCTTGTTAGGACCTGACAGGGCAGCAATGGAGCAAGCACCAAACTTAAAAAATGATGGATTACTGTATCCTGAGAAAAGGAGTATAGAAAGGCAATACAAGTAAGTGGTGGATCGAATCCATATGGTGATAGATACTTGTGAGTTTGGGATTTATCTGTTGACATGATTACTTTTTTTGATTAAGGACTGTATCTTGAGTAAAGGTGGGCTCCTGGTGAAATATTGAATTTGGAAGGAAATTTGGATAATAAATACATGGGAATGAACTGGCAAGACTGAAAGTGAATTAAAATATAGATCATGAAGCACCTCGATTGGCATGTTTATTGAGTCTAAGCTGTATAAGGACACAGATAAGTTCAAGGGTAAATAAATTAAATTATATGTATTTGATTGGGTGTTAGCTATTCACATAAATATGGATCTTTTTATAGAGATATGCGCACCACCAAAATTCTTAAATATTGAAGATAGTGGACTATCTTTAAAATGGGGGATAGAATTTAGTCACTATACTTTGGATTCAAGTATATTTATGCACTTTATTAGAATAGGTCACAATTGGCCAATAAATAGAAAATATGTGTGTGTGGTTGGATATGGACATATTCACCTATACCAGGGGTCAGCAACCTTTTGAGTCGAAAGAGCCAAAAATGACAATTTACAAAATTTCAAAGTTTTTAAAGAGCCGCAAAATTTTTTCTTGCCAACAATAAATAGTACTCGCATAAATAAAGTTTTTTTGATAAAAAAACTAATCTATTTATTCATAA
>NC_092870.1:7075719-7099667 GCF_032062135.1 Pyxicephalus adspersus | reverse complement strand
ATGTGGCTCGCGAGCCGCAGGTTGCCGACCCCTGACCTATACCAATAGATAATTTAGATATCTGGCTAATTGATCATAAGTAGTGTTGGTCGAATAGCTCACTATTCGGTTTGACTGCTATGCAGTCGAATAGAGCAAAATTATTGGTGAACGAATGTCGAATTCGAACTCTAATAAAGTCAAAGGGGGAAAAATTCAGCTTGTTTTTTCGGGACTGTGTAGAGCTTCTACAGCCTATAAACACATTTAAAAAGACATGTCAAGACTCTCCCAGCTCTGCACAACGTTCTACAAGTAAAAAAAAAAAAAAAAATAAGGAACGCTTTTTTATGTTGCTGGCAAGGCCATTTTATGGGGCAGTCAAGGAAACATGCCAGATTTTATACAGGCCTCTGAGTAGAGGCAGAGAGGGTCCCAAGGGGGTTCCTCTGGTCCAAAAATTAGCCACCAGGTTTCACTGCTCCCTTAAAAGCCATACATAGGCTTCAGAGTACAGGCAGAGGTCCCTGAGGGGGGTCTATCAGTCAAAAAATTAGCCAGTTACACAGCTCTGTTACAAGGTATATAGACCTCACAGGAGTGGGGACCGCATTGTTAACTGGAATCTTGAACTGGGTGTAGTGTATCGTCAATGCCACCTAGAAGTCTGTAATACAATTTTTGTGAATGGAGCACTGACAGGCGGCAGCAGCGGCATCAGCAGCAACAGCAGCAGGAGGAGGAGGCAGTGGTGGGCACTGAGACGGAGCGGGGACCGCATTGGTAACTGGCATCTAGAGCTGGGTACTGGGCAGGTAGCAGCAGTAACAGCATTAGGAGGAGGCGGTGGGCCCTGAGACGGAGCAAGGACGGCATTCAAGGTTAAGGCCATCACCTATATGGAGACATGAATGGATGAACGAGATTCCCACTGTCCCTACAATGGCGGTGGCCCCTGAGACGGAGTGTGGATGGCATTGTTACTACTCCCAACTCTAGATGCCAGACTAGACTCAAGCTCAACAGGGTCTTCTTTCCCCGCTGATTCTGCCAAGCTTGTTCCCTTTCATGTGGTTTTGCTACATAGTAGGTAGGGACAGATTGGAATCTCATTCATCCATTCATGTTCCAATAGCTACAGCTTCGACACTGTCCATATAGGTGATGGCCTCAACCTCTAATGCTGTCCTTGCTCTGTCTCAGGGCCCACCGCCTCCTCCTCATGCTGTTACTGCTGCCGCCTGTCCAGTACCCAGCTCTAGATGCCAGTTACCAATGCTGTCCACGCTCCATCTCAAAGCCCATCGCCTCCTCTTCCTGCTGTTCCTGCTGCATGCCCCAGGCTTGATCAATATGAGCCATCAGGATGTAGGTATACTTCTGATGAGCCTGCTGCTTTGAGTGGGTGACATCTATAACCCTGGAGCGCAGCTCGAAGCGGAAGTGGAAGTGCAGGCCAATTACATCAAATTTGTGCAAATCCGCCAGAGTGCCTCTGTAGAAATTCCCTTCTATGATGTCCCAGCGCACATTATGAATTGGGTACTCTATCTCTTCAGGATTAATCTAAAGGTGTTTGGTGGAAGTCAAGAAATACTTTAAGTCTTAAGCAGACCATGTGCTAACCCTAAATATTGTAAGTAAAAAAACAGAGAGAAAAGAGCAGGGTTATTTTGCACAGTGAAAAATTGTATTGTATATATCAATACATTGTACAATTATTAACATGTAGCACAGACAAATTCTATTCATTTGTCATACAGAACAAGTTCAACATAAATAGATATACAAAAGATTTATACAAGGAGCAATTTACAACATGTCAAGAAATGGCTCTCTATGCTTGAGTGAGTTTAATGTTGGACAGTCAGATAGCCTCTGATGGTCCAAAAACCCAGTCAATGGCCGTAGATGGCCCTAGACATATTACAACTGAGTGCTACCTATATACAAAATGGATGCCATAAATAAAATACTTGATTCATGTTGGTATATACACCCGACGCGTTTTGCACACTTAGGCTTCCTCAGGGGTGGTAGATTTGCAACATGTGGTATGGCATATGTCTTGTTTATTATCTAGGTTGATAGAAACAATAATATTCATTACAAGTATGTAACAATATTTAATTTAATATATGGTGTGTACAGGATGGCATGCCATGTATATGAAATATGCCACATCATACACACCACTAAAAGTGTAATCCAAATAGTCATATTCAAACTCATAAAAAGCATACCTCATGTACACATACTGGTGTCTCCAATCTCATCCCCCCGACATATACAGAGGGTCTGCTGTCCCACTTCTCAGTTCCGGGGTAACATACACAGAAATTCAGTCTGATAAAGTGTGGTACTGATGGATGAAGCAGAAGACGTGGCCTTTTACGTTCAATCAAAAATTTAAGATTACACACTTGCATTACACACTTCGGGGTGTCATTAAAGATGCACTACACCAAGCTCTAGATGCCGTCCACACTCCGTCTCAGGGCCTACTATCTAGTGAAAGCACATGAAAGGGAACAGGTATGGCGGAATCAGTGGGGAAAGAAGACCCTGTTGAGCTTGAGTGTAGTCTGGCATCTAGAGCTGGGTACTGGGCAAGCAGCAGTAACAGCAGGAGGAGGAGGTGGTGGGCTCTGAGACGGAGTGTGGACGACATTTGTAACTGGCATCTAGAGCTGGGTACTGGGCAGAGGGCATGTGGCAACAGTAACAGCAGGAGGAGGAGGCCATGAGCCCTAAGGCGGAGCAAGGACCGCATTAGAGTTTGGGGCCATCACCTCTATGGACAGTGTAGAAGCTGTAGCTATTGGAGACATGAATGGATGAACGAAATTCACACTGTCCATACCTACTAGCTAGTGAAACCACATAAAAGGGAACGGGCTTGGCGGAATTATAGATCTTTATTTTTTTGGAGAGAAATATAGAATTTTTATGGTCTTTTAGATAGATATCAAGTGTTATCAGAAGTAAATATCTGTATTTTTTTGGAGAGAAATACAGAAATTTTTATCGGTTTTAGGATAGATACCAAGTGCTATCATAATTAAATATCTGTATTTTTTATCAATAAATACAGATATTTTTATGGTTTTTGTGATAGATTGCAAGAGGTATCCTAAATTACGATACCTCTTGCCATCTATCACAAAAGCCAGAAAAATTTCTATATTTATCCATAAAAAATACAGATATTTCATTCTGATCCCACTTGCTATCTATCAAATAAGCCAGAAAATTTTCTGTATTTCTCTAAAAAATACAGATATTTCATTCTGATCCCTGTTGCTATCTATCAAAAAAGCCATAAAAATGTCTGTATTTCTCTCGAAAAAATACAGATATTTAATTATGATACCTCTTGTAATCTATCACAAAAACCAGAAAAAATTCTGTATTTATCTATTAAAAATATGGATATTTCATTCTGATCCCACTTGCTATCCATCAAAAAAGCCAGAAAAATGTCTGTATTTCTGTAAAAAAAGTACAGATATTTAATTCTGATACCACTTGCTATCTTTTCAAAAGGACAGAAAAATTTCTGTATTTCTCTACAAAAAATACAAATCTTTAATCATGAATCACAGCTCCGTTACAAGTGATAAAGGCCTCAAAGTAGATAGAGGCAGAGGGCCCTGAGGGAGGTTACACAGCTCCATTGCAAGTTATAGACCTCAGAGTTAGAGTAGAGGTAGAGGACCAATAGGGGGAGGAGTAGAAGGAGATGCCGAAGGCTGTGAACGTGCCCTTCCTATCAACGTGTCAGCAGGCCGTGCAGCAGTTGACGACTAATCAGTACACTCTGCAGAGGGGGTGTTGAAGTCATTGCTGAGTCCAAGCCTTATTGATTTTATTAAAAGTGATTCGTTCGACATTTTCTGCGTATAGCGGAATCCGCTTGTCACTCACTACGCCCCCAGCTGCACTGAATGCTCTTTCAGATAACACACTTGCGGCTGAGGAGGCAAGGATCTGAATGGCATGTTCTGCCAGCTCCGGCCACTGCTCAAGCTTGGATACCCAGTAGCCCAGTGGGTCCTGGCTTTGCAGGTTGCAGATGTCCCATGTAGAGCTCAGGTATTCCTGCACCATGACTGAGTAGTGCTTCTGAGTGTCATTGGCAATTGCTGCACGACTGGCAGCTTGCTTCTGCTGAAAAAAAGCCTGCATAGTTAGGCTTAGACGACCTCTACTGCTGCTGCCACCCATGCTGCTTAGTTGTTTGGCTCCCATGGCTGGTGGAACTGCCATAGGGATCCCTGCTGCTGGTGGCAGCCGGAAAGGCTGAACACAAGTCTCCTACAAGCACTTCTTGGTAGTGCTGCATTTTAGGTCCCCTGTATTGGGGCAAGATGAGTTGTTGTATCTCAGGCTTGTAACGTGGATCAAGTAATGTAGCAATAGTCGTCAGTCTTTTTTTTTTTTAGTGTTGTATGCGAGGATCTTTGGCTTTGCACTCCTGCATGAAGGCTGCCATGTGGCTCAAAGTTCCCACAGGTAATTCTAGACCCACACTTCTGTGGGTCGAACAGCAGCACAGGGTCGTCCTCCCCCTCCTCCACCTGGTCTTGCCATCCACGGAACATGCCGCCTTGTGTTTGGGTGGATGGATGCCATGTACCCTCAATATCCTCCTCTGCCCCTTCCTCCCCTTCTCCCATGCCTGCAATGTCCTCCTCATCCTCTTCTTCCTGGATTTATGGTGCACTGTGCCTAGTAGGCACGCATGTCCGAGATGATGTTTGAAACGTCATCTGTTGCTGCAGCGTCCGCTCTGTGTCGTGTCGAGATCCACCATCATCTGTTCCAGCAGGCAAATGATGGGAATGGTGTCACTGACACAGGCATGATCCCTGCTGATCATCCTGGTCGCCTCTTTAAAAGGTGACAATACAGTGACAATACAGTGCACAAGTCCTCAATTTGCAGCCACTCCGAAGGGCTGAATAAAGGTAGTGTAGGTATACGTCTGAAACGAACAGACTCTGCCACGTAATCCACCACCACTTTCTGTTGTTCAGCCAGCCTCTGCAGCATGTAAAAGGTGGAATTCCAACGAGTGACCACATCACAAATTAACCGGTGCACCGGCAGATTGAGATTTCGCTGTAAATCCACCAAACTGGCACTGGCTGTGTACGACCGGCGAAAATGCGCTGACAACTTTCTGGCCTTCAGCAACAGCCGCTGGAGGCCTGGGTAATTCCTAAGGAAGCGCTGTACTATCAGGTTCATGATGTGAGCCAGGCAAGGTACGTGTGTGAGTTTCCCACAACGCAGGGCTGCCAGCAGATAAGCCCCGTTGTCACACACGACCTTGCCTAGTTGGAGTCTGTTGGGAGTTAGTCATACGTCCTCCTGCTCCCGCAGGGCACTTAGAATGGCTGCACCCGTGTGGCTGAGGGAATCCAGGCTTTGCAACCTCAGGACTGCGTGGCAAAGTCTGAATTGTGTACCAAAATAGCAAACTGCAAGTTATTGCTGGCAGTGAACAGATGCTGCCAAATAGGAGGTGCTGGGTCCCCACGGCAAAGTGTCCCTGAAGAAAGAGGTTAAGGCACAAGAGTCAAAGGAGGAGGTGGAAATGAAGGTCGAGGAAGAGATTGCATGGTGATGTGCTTTGAGCGGAGGTAGGTATGCAGGCCTTGCTGCAGCTGCATCTTCCCCTGCTGCCACCAAAGTTACCCAGTGAGCTGTATATGAAATATATCTTCACACTCCATGCTTGCTCGACCAACTGTCGGTTGTCAGGTGCACCTTGCCAGAAACTGAGTGCTGCAGGGTCATGGACACATTGCTCTGCACGTGTTCATGCTAAGCAGGAACACATTTTTCTGCAAAATACTGTCGCTTGGGCATAATGTACTGTGGGTTCGCACAGAGGAATGCGTAACGGAACACATTGGAGTCCACCAGCCGGTAAAGGAGGAGCTCTAACGCAATTAGCTGTGCAATTGCCGCATTGATTAGCTTTGTTTTGGGGTCATTTGGGCCATATTTCCTCTTGTGCTCCAGCATCTGGGGGATGGAAAGTTGGATGCTGCTAATGATAACAACAGAAAGATTGGATGATGAGGTAGATGTTGTGGGGGATGGCAATGATGCCTGGTCTTAAATGCTAGCAATGCGACAAACAGCAGCCAATCTGCGTTGGAGCTCCTGCTCACCGCTGGTGGAGCCTGAAAAAGGTAATGCTCGGCTACCTGCCCCACTCAAATTGCTGGCAGCAGCATGGGTAAATTTGGTGGCAGAAGGAAGAAAGGCAGCGGAGGAAGATCCAGCAGTTTGAGCTTGCTTCTTTGGCGGAGGTGGTTGCACAGAGCTCTGTGCTTTGACCAAGAGTTCCCGCCAGGTTATCGGGTGGTGGCTTTTTAAATGTGTGCTCATGGAACTTGTACCAAGTTTGTTTGGGTTTTTGCCACGTTTCTGGCTCAGAGTGTTCGGGTGAAAAGTAAGTGGGGGGAAAGCCTGTGAACTGACTCTCTTCATCAGATGACTGAAACAACTGAGGATCTTGAAGGAATGCTTGTAGCTCCGTCTCTCCAACCCCTCGGTGGGACTCCTCTACATACTGCTGTACACAAGACTTTCCAGCCGAGGATGAAGAACTAGGAGGAACAGGTGTATCATAGACTGTTTGGGACACCTGTAAGGCCTGTGTCTGGGATGAAGAGAGGGTACAATCACTTGACCCAGGCTGGGTCATGTACTCTGCTAACTCTTTGTTCAAGGTGTGGTAATAATGGACGCCCACCACCAACAGCAAGGCTTCTTGTTACCGGGTCTGCAGTTAAAAACAAAATCATACTGCTTTGCTTGCCACCCTTGCCAAAGCTGCCCCTTCCTCTTTAACCAGACATTGTACAAATTTTTGTGCGCTGTGTGTGTTGTATGCAGCGCTTTCCTTCAGTGGTGACGCTTGTAATATGCAGCACAGTATACAAACTATATACTGCAGTATACACTGCGTCTGTATGTCTGTCTCTCAGTACAAGTGTGATACTGTGCACGCAGTCAGGGAGGGTACCTTGGCTCTGGCTGCGTGTATGTAACACACTGATTGACTATCTATCTATCTATCTATCTATCTATCTATCTATCTATCTATCTAACAGTGAAACACTCCACCTATCTTAGTACAGTAGATTTCAAGACTGCACCAATACAGTACAATCTAAAGCACCTTTTTTTACTTAGACAAAGCAAGCCAAGCAGTACAGAAAGGTTGTGATGCTAGCAAGTCTCTTTCAGGAGTGGTAAATGCAGGCACGCCCTCGCCTTATATAGGCCAATGGCTGCCTGTGTGGCATGCAGTGACAGACAGCCAATCGACTGCCTGCCACAAAAAACATGGAGGAGAGCATCCCTGCTGTTATTGGAAGGCCCTAGGCATTGAAAGAGTCTGAGACACTCCATTTTGTTCCTGACACACTCCATTTTGTTTTTAGTCTTTAGTTATGAGAACTTAGTTGTGAGAACAGAATGTATTCTTTGGTTTGTTTAGACTATACATGTACAAACATAATGTTCTGCCAAGGCACGTGTCCTTGTTAATTCTACTAAACTCAGATAATGTTGATTGTTTATTAAATAAGGTGTTTTGTACGTGTCTGAAATTATGTTGCTTCAAGAATCCATATATTTTAGTGGATGTCCAGTAAATTTCCATTCATTCTAAATGAGCATGCGCGACGCCAAATTTGTTGTTGTATATAAACTAATGTTTGTTTAATAAAGTAGGAGATTGCTTGATACCGTACAGTTGTGTGTGTCAGTGATTCTTCCCGGGCGCGCCTGTTCTGATGCACTGAGGGATACTGGGACGTGAGAGATCTGAGAGGAATAGAGCCAAGAAACTTGCAGACTCTTTCAGGCATTATGGGGGAGGTCCCTAGGCATTGTGGGAGGGCAGAAGTCGGGGTTCGAATCCAACAAAATTTGCGTCGTGTCGACCCGAATTCGAACAGCTATATTCAGGTCGAACATTAGGACGGGCTGAATTTGAACAACAACACTATTCTTGAAGCCATGCTGCCTATCACTTATATTATTATTTTCTAGCAGAAACTCCCCTATGTGGTTCTTTATCAAACTCTCTGGGACCTTTCCAACTATGGACGTTAAACTAACGGGTCTGTAGTTACCTGGTAATGACTTTGCTCCCTTTTTGAAGATAGGAACCACATTGGCCTTATACCAATCCATCGGTACCTTTCCAGTGACTAAAGAGTCTCTAAAAATTAAAAAACAAATGGCTTTGAAATAACCAAGCTCAGCTCTTTGAGGACATGTGGATGTCATCCATTAGGTCCTGGTGCTTTGTCAACCTTGATTTTGCCCAACTGTTTCTCAATCATATCAATTTTGACCCATTGTGACTCATTTAGGGCAATTACATTGCTGTTATGAATTTGGACTTGAGCTCTGCCATTTTACTTTGTGTACACAGAGCTAAAAAAAAAGTGTTTAGTAAATTCACTTTTTCTTTTTCCCCAGTTACCAACCCAGGGATATCCTTTAAGGAGCCTACATGCTCATATCTGATCTTTTTGCTATTAATATATTTAAAAAAAATGTGGGGGTTTGCCTTACTTTCCTTTGCAATCTGTCTTTCATTTTGAAGTTTTGCACATTTTATCTCCTTATTACATCTTTTGTTATATTCTTTATAGTTTTCAAATGATGAAGGTGATCCTTCATTTTTATATTTTTGGAATTCCCTTTTCTTGTTCCTTATGGCTTTTTTAACTTCAGCTGTGAGCCACATAGGTTTGAATTTTAACCTCAAACTTATTACCCACTGGAATATATTTTTCAGTGTGCTTTTGTAGAAAAGACTTGAAACATTCTTATTTCTGTTCTGTGTTCTTTGAGGACAATATTGTCTCCCAGTCCAAGTCACAGAGAGCCGCCCTTAATAATGGAAAATTTGCTCCCTTAAAATTAAATGTTTTTATCTTTCCTGTTTTTGCTTCCTGTTTACAACTTACATTAAATTATATCATATTATGGTCACTACCACCCAGATTCACTTTTACATGCACATTTGTTATGACCTCTGCATTGTTAGAAAGAACTAGGTCCAGCAGAGTATCATTTCTAGTTGGGGCTTCTATAAACTGTACCATAAAACTATCTTGTAATCAATTCACAAATTTCCTCCCTTTTGCTGTTCCCGAAGTGCCATTACTCCAGTCAAAGTCCGTGTAGTTTAAATCTCCCATGATTAAAACCTTTCCAGTTTTAGTTGCTTTTTCTATCTGTGCTAGTAGTTGATTTTCTATTTCTTCCTTAGCACTGAGGGGCCTATAGCAGACTCCAATAATTAATTGTGTGTTATTCATCCCCACATTTAACTCCACCCATAATGCCTCAACCTCATCGCTTGCTCCATCAACAATTTCTTCTTTCACATTCACTTTTAGATCATTTCTCACATACAGACACCACCACCCTTTCATTTGACTCTGTATTTACGAAAGAGAGTATAACCAGGAATTTTGACAAGAACAAAGCCAGGATTCAGCAACACCAACTAAGTCATAATGCTCTTCATTTAATAAAGCTTCCAACTCCCGTATTTTGTTTGTCAGACTTCTAGCATTGGTGAACAGTCTCCTTAAACCATTGTTGCATTTACCAGCACTGTTTGCCAAATGCTTTTGTCTTTCAGTACAACTAGTATCGCTCAATACAATGTTTGTGTGTAACATGGGAAGCACAGATGAGTTTACATACTCATCTGTGCTTCATGAGGCTGCATACTGTCTAAGGGGAATACAGTTGGGGGGTCAAAAAATGGAAAAGGCTCTGGGGGTTATGGTAGATCATAGACTTAATAACAGCATGCAATGCCAAGCTGCAATATCAAAAGCTAACAAAATACTTTCTTGTATTAAAAGAGGAATACACTGCAGAGATGGAGACATTATCCTGCCCCTGTACAAATCATTGGTCAGACCACATCTAGAATATGCAGTACAGTTTTGGGCGCCAGTTTACCAAAAAGACATTGTGGAATTGGAGAGAGTGCAGAAAACAGCAACTAAACTAATAAAAGGAAAGGAGGAGCTCAGCTATGAGGAGAGATTATCTGAACTGAATCTATTCTCCCTTGAGAAGAGACGTATAAGGGGGATATGATCACCCTGCATAAATATATAAATGGTCCATATAGATAACTCTCTTCCCAATTATTCACTTTGAGATCATTACAAAGAACAAGAAGGCACTCTTTGCGTCAGGAGGAAAAGAAGTTTAAGCTCCGGATAAGGAAGGGATTCTTCACTGTAAGGTCTGTGAAAATGTGGAATAGGCTCCCTCAGGAAGTAGTTTCAGCAACTACTATAGATTGCTTTAAGAAAAAGCTGGAAGTTTTTCTAGAAGCACAGAATATAACTGGGTATTAAGGCTTCAAAGTGAAAATAACAGTGACCGTTGATCCAGGGAACATCCGATGGCCTCACGGAATCAGGAAGGAATTTTTTTCCACTGTTGAAGCAAATTGTACCAGACCCATTTTTTTTGCCTTCCTCTGGACCAACTGTGTCCATAGGGTTTTATATCTGGGATATGTTAATTTCAATAGTGGTTGAACTTGGACTTATGTCTTTTTTTCAACCTGACCTACTATGTAATATATATATATATATATATATATATATATATATATATATATATATATGTATTGTGAGGGGTTACGCTCGGGATCGCATTTGCTGGGGGTCAAAGCCCACTTGTCTGGTTCTCTGGTTCTTCCAACTCTGATCACACACTGAGGTATCCGTTTTAAGCTGACTTGTAGCCAGGTTTATTGAAGGTTGCAGATAAAATAACAAAACAGCAAAAGAAAACCTCCCCTGTCCGGCACTTACTATACATCAAGACGTCCCTGTCTATGAGCTGGAGGGCTTCTCCCTGTCAGCTAAAAACCAAGCTTTCAGCTACCTTCTACTCACTTTTGAGGTCATTCACACAGATGGACTTGAGCTCACTCACACAGACCACCTGTCTGTGTCTCTAAGCAGAGAGCTCCCTCACACAGACCACCTGTCTGTGTCTCCAAGCAGAGCTCACTCACACAGAACCCCTGTCTGTGTCCCCAGCACAGCCCCTCACACAGACCCCCTGTCTGTGTCTCTAAGCAGCGCCCCCGACTGTGCTCCTGGCTCTATGTTATATCTGCCCACCCTCAGTGCTTCTTTATTAATTACCACCCAGGTGAGAGTCTTACACTTGCTACTTCACATAGGAGAGGGATCTTGGGCATATATATCTGTCCTCTAGTACCTTTCAGTACCTTTCCTGCTGGTTGCCTACAATATATATATATTTTGTGACAGAGTGTCCCAAAAATGTCAGGGAAAGTGTTAAAAGGCCCAAGGGAAAAAGTGTGTTAATGTGTATGTAGGTTTTTAGAAGGAAAATCAGGGATTTGGGCCCTGGAGCCGGCCAAGGTAGTGAAAGGGTGGGTTCCTTGGCCCAACCCAACTCTAATTTGGGATATATCCACCTGCACTGCAAGGGAGGGGAGATGTGATCAGTCAGAGGCTGGAGTGAGCAGTCAGAGGCTGAAAGGCACCCAGAGGGTTCCAGACTGAGAAGGCAGTCAGAGGGTTCCAGGCTGAGAGGAAGTCTATTCCAGACAGGAGAAGGGAGCCAAAGTGGGTTTCAGGCTGCATGAGAGGGGACAGAGCTCCAGGAAAGCCAGCAGGCAAACAGGACTTGAACTGTGAGTGAAACAGTGTTGATATTGAGGGCCACTGTTGTTTATTTGGGCACTCTTGTTTATTGGTTTTACTTTAAAGTAAAGTGTGCTTTAACACTGAGTGTGCTGTAACACTGGGCTAAAGAAATAAAACTGCTGTTATTTTGGACATTTGCTAGGAGCTGGATAATTAGTGAATCAACGGAGGATAAGTTGATAGGGTTTGGGTTCTTAGGGCTATAGGAAAGGTTTGAATGTTAACATGTTGTCATTTAGTCCTGGGGAGTGTGTAGCTATACAAATATACTTACATACATAACCTACCTATTAAATTTACCTTTTGTATATATGGATAATTATATATACCTAGCCTATACCTACCTCATATATACCTAGCCTATCTTACCACCCTGAAATATCTATACATCATGATATAACCCTATATGGTATAATATATTATGCTACACACAGATGATCTTACCTATAAAATCTCTATATACATATCTTTATGGTATATATGAATCTGTATCCACACAAATATGTATGCATATGCTATTATGTTCTATAATGCGGACATTTAAAGCATTTATCTATCTATCTATCTATATATATATATATATATATATATATATATATATGCTTCATCATAATGTATACTACTACACTCCAAGGAATGAAATATTAATCTCTTGTAATTTGTATTTTGTATATACAGTATATTACGCTTGTTATATACCCCTTAAGAAGCCCCCGTGGCGAAACACGTCGCGTAACAAGACGTTTTTTTCATGTACACCTTCTTTCTAGCCTAGAACGCAACTGTTCAGCCTAGCCAACCACCACCCCATGATTCTACAATGGTGAATGGTCCTTTGTGATGTAACACACTATTGTACTGATGTATGACACCAGACTGTTAAACTGCTTTTTGAAACAATACACAACTTAGAACAAGAGCCTGAAGCCCCTCTCTTTTCTCCCTCTAACCTGTTTCTCATACAAACACAAAGAGGAGCGGCTCACATATATTCCAATCATCTTTTAAGGAAAATGGAAAGGAATCTCCCCCCATACCCCTGAATTTCTTCCCCGGGCACCACAGACACTCCTGCCGATCTCCGAGGTAGCCCTGACCCCTACCTGCTCACCTAGCTATTGCTGACAGCAGGCTCATCTTCAGATATGAACGAGCAGGCTCCAGCTTGCTCACACGTGCACCTGGAAGCCATGTTTCGCCAGCTCCCCTCTAAGGAAGATCTCAATGATCTAACTACTCGAATTGAGAACTGTGCTCTTTACAACAACAAATTGTGTCAGTAGACACACGGGTTTCAGTCCTGGAGTCTGGTTCCTTCGGCGAATGCAACTCGACTAACTGCCCTAGAAGATGCGACATTACATACGCAAGCTCAACTTACCTCACTTTTCTTACGCACTGAAGACAACGAAAATAGGAACTGTAGGAATCATGTACGGATCCGGAGCATTCCTGAGGCAATTGTGACTGCAATCTATGCAGCCATAGAAATGGACAGAGTCCATAGGGTGCGTAGAGTACATGGTGTCTCTGGAGCCCCTCCAAGGTATATATTATGCAGGATTAATTTTTATATTCCTAAGGAGGAGGTTATGAGGTGAGTGTGGTGGCAAGGTCTGCTCGATTTTGATGAGGCGCAGATACAGATCTTACTGTATCTTTCAAGCCATACTTTTAGGATGAGGCGCATTCTACGCCCACTATTGGAAACCACCTGCTGGTGTCCAAAGTGATTCTACTTTTGCGCTACATAGACACTCACAGTTACCAGCTTTATTTGATTTTCTTCAGATCCCCCGGTGGAGGTTCCAGACTGGCTGACTTTTCTGATGGACATTCTTACCTCCTCATCAAGGCAGATGAGACCTCGGAACCTTAATAGACATAGGCCAAGCCCAGCCATACGCTCCATTGGGATGCCTCCTACAGGACTTAACAAGGATTACCGTGTCCATATGGCAACCCCACATTTCCTGTGGTTCTGGCTGACCAGCCTGGAGTCATGGTCATTGCAGCGCACTTCCCTTATGAGGAGTTGTTATTGCTCTGCAACACTTGGTCATTATGTTGTGTTATTTTGTTCTTTACTCATCGTTGCACTTGATATTTACCTGCGGATCTGCCACTCTATATATAAAAAATATAATAAAATAATATAAAATAAAATATTCCAAAAAGTTACACTAAACACACACATTTAATAAATGACATAAACATTAAAGCCTACTTTGTTTTAAAGTATTATTTATTAGATATTTGTTCACTATCGTACAAATGTAAAGGATCATATCAATAAATGATTATGGATTGTCAAACTGTCAAAAAACAAACAGCCAAATTGCATAGACTGCGCATGCCCTAATTACACGCAAATTCCTATCAGCTGTGCGCATAAACATGAACATATATAAGGGTGTTGTCTGACTTGCTTTTTCCTTTGTCTGTTTTTTTTTTTTGGGGGGGTGTTTGCTGTTTGTTGTGTTCTACTAATCTATGTTGCTACATTTCATGCTTACCATTTAGCACAATAGCTGGTTTTGTTTTTTTTAAACTTTGAATGTTTCAATGTCCATTTTAAGAAGTCAATAATAATGCTATGTTATTGTGTTTGTGGCCATATTGTTTAATTTCAATAATATGTCTTTATTACCACCTTTAACCCCCCTAACGTTCTAATTCTGTCCCTATTTCCATGCAAAAAGTGTTCTTTTGCACTGAAATTTATTTTGCATTGTAGGCCTACAATTCTTAGGTATAACTCACCGAAATATGTCCAATATTTATTTAATTTAATACATTTAATAATAAACTTTAAATAAAAACACAAAAATCTGTTAAAAAATAGTTAAACATGTAATATAACTGTACAGTAGCATGTATAATATATATATAATTATATATATATTATATAAAGATTTCTTTGTATTGGACTCAATACAGCTATTTGGTATTGATTCCAATACAAAATTATTTAAATTTTCCGGCGATCCTCCCGCCCGCACTGACGCGTACACCGACGTTACCGGGAAACCCTGGAGAACATCTCTGCACACGCCAGGAGAAGAGGTGTCCGGAGGAGCAGGGACCAGCAGGACGCCGGGGGACGACAAACGGAACAAGCTAAGTGTTTTGTTTTTCTGTTTTAAGCGACCCCAAATGTGAGTCGGGATTACCGCTTTTTGCATGGAAAACCCACCCCAAATCACACTCGGGATTATCGCTAGGAGAGTTAAATGTTTGTCCTGCATAAATATTTTCTGTGTGGGCAGTTCTGATGCTGGGCGTGCCTCTGTTTCCAAGTTTTATGAACTCCGTCCAATCCGCTGGCCAATCCGAAAGTAGCCTCTTGATCAGCCCTGGCTATTTATCTAGCTCACAGAATGCATTTTGTGTTCGTGCAACAAGTCTTCACTAGTGCTCGAGCTCCCTAGTTCTGTGATCTAGTTCCAGTTCACCTGTTGCTTAACCCCCTGAGCGGTAAGAAAAAAGATGTTAAAAGCAGTAACCCCAAGTGTGACTAAACCTATAGGAAGTAATAGTAAATCGAGTCTTACCTGATCAGCCGGTATCCCGTGTCATCCTTCTCTGCGATGTCCGTCTTCTTCCTTCCTCCGGCCGGCGTTCTCTGCACTCGATAAGTCACCGGGCAGTTCCCGGTGACGACGGTGTGTGAGGACGTTGCCGGCGGGACGGGGTGGGAAATTCAAATCCATTTGTATTGCATTCAATACAAAATAATTGTATTGAATGCAATACAGTGGATTTATATGTATAAAAGCAGTACATTGTCTTTTATAAACATTTATTTTACAGTATAATATAATAGTATGAGTATATTATTTATTAAAAAAAAAATTAAATAAAAAAAAAATATTTAATTAATATTTAATTTTTAATTCTTTTAATTTATTATTTTGACATGATTTTGTGTTTCAAACTTTTTTATACTCATACTATTATAATATACTGTAAAATAAATTTTCGTGAAAAACAATGTACCGCTTTTAGACACAATCCAGAAAGAAATTAACCAGTTTCCTATGTCAAGCTCCTGCGTTAACCTCTCATTGTCTAGTCTGTGGGTTCCCAGCGAACTTCCCTGTGCTGTTCCAGTGTTCCTGTCTGTCTGTGGATATCCCTGCAACACCTGTACCTCCTGTTGCTTCCACTGTCTCCTGTGTTCCCTGTGTCCACAGTGGCCTTTGTGTCACTGCAGTCTGTCTCCTGGATTCCTGGCTGTTGACCCCTGGCGTGTGACTTGACCTCTCCTGCTTGCTGTCTGCCTCGACCCCGGCTTTCCTTGACTACCCTTCTGCATTGTGATTTGGTACTGTGCTTTGCCCACCTTGGTGTGACCAAGGACCGCAACCTGGCAGTAACCAGCAGCGCAACATCCTCACCATCAGAGGCTCTAGAGAAAACCTGGTTACTGCTTAGACTCTGATCCTTGGCCCTTCTCAGGGCTCACACCACCTCCGTGCAAGCCATAGCACCCCCTAGTGGTCCTGTCTTTCCGTGCGTGACATTTTCTAATCCAGTTTTCCACCCTTGTTGGACAAAATTGAATATTGGTTTGGTAGGTACTTTTGGAATGCAATATTTGTTGGGCCATTTTTGAACTAAGTTGGCTTTATATAGAAGTGTGGGTTTACGTCTTTTTTTTTTTTGTCATGTAAATTTAGTGGTGCCTTTGAGGTATATATATTTTAATGTGACCTTTTAGCAAATAGGTTTATTTTGAATGAAGTTTTTTGAAAAAATTTGTAGTTTGTTTTTATGTGATCTCCTTTTACAATCTCCCAGGACCTACAATTTAAAAAGTAAATTATGCTTGTTTTTAAGCAGTTCCCTTCTATGAATTGTTTAAAAGGCTAAAAACAGCACCATTGGCTTATTAAAACTCAGGTGTTTGATGTGCATAGTTGTGCGCCAAACCTCAGGAGTGTGATGCGCATTGTTGTGCGCCAAGGCAGAACCGCTATGTGCGCGTGAAGTGTGTTCTATCAGTTGAAAAATGCGCCAGCCAATTTTCCAGAGAAGGATCCTCATTCGGGTAAGTTTTTCTTTTTATGTGTATATTGTTTGAATTGCTTCGTGTGCACTAATGTATGTACATACATGCATATATATATATGAATGTATGCATTTGTGTACATATACATATAAAAGAGAAATTATAGGAAGAAATAGGCAAAGAGGATTTTTTTGGGCATATTGCTTCAAATTAAAAAGATTGCCAGTTTCTTCCTGATTTCTGATGTCATGGGCTTGGCTACAAGCAACATTCATGGATGATATTGCTTCTGGATAAAGGAGGAATCCACCTTTATGTGCTTTTACTACCAAGCGGTGAGTAAGTCAATATATAGTGGGCCAAGGTCTAAAATGGCATTCAAACCCACATAAACACCCTGAAAGGCTGGAAAAGCAAGAAAATATATTTTGCCACAAAGTGTATTTGTCCCTGGAAGGTTTAGATACTAGTACTATTTGTTTTATGTAAACATCCAAATAATGTATGCAATCCAGTATTTAATGAGCAAAAGTAAGTTGAGCAACAACACAACATCTGTTCATTTCTAAGAGTGTTTGACCCTGCTTGTGAGCTTAGCAATCAATGTGGTTTGATGTTGTGCTTGCCAACCTGGACCTCCTTCCATCACCATCAGGTGTGTTAGAATGAGTATGCAACTCAGCAGGAGAACTAATTGACAACCAGTTTGGACAGCAAGTGGAAGTGTGTTTGTATACAATAGTGCTAAGATCAGGCAGCACAGCACAATGAGAACAAACCTATAACACTACTACAAATGAACAGACGAGTTGTGTGGCAGCAAATCAACATGAGTGCAAATGTAAGACTATTAAAAAAAAACAAAAAAAAATAAAAAAACCATGACAATTTATTCATAAAAGGAATATGTACATGATACATTCAAATACCAATATGTGACAATGTGACTTGGAGAATGGGACAAAGGCAGTGAGGGGCTTCAAGTAGCAGTTTGGAGTGGAAACCATGCAGACACTTGTACTCACTATTTGTGGAAAAAATGACAAAACATTGCTGAAGAATTGCTAAACAACAGAAACTGTCATTACAAACCAGGCACAAAAACATTGCAGCAAAAGATGAAGCTAACAATATTGAGGATCACAAACTCACATCAATGCATAACATCCAAGCAAACTTACTTGATTAATCACACCCCCACCCCCACAAACCAGTCAAGTTAAAATAGTAAAAAAGAATAAACATGTATTTATTTGCATTTGATTTTTTTTTTAAACTTTATATTTATTGAGAAATGATTCATTTACAAAGAAAACAACAACAGAAAAAAACAGGGGGAAGGGTACAAAAAGGAAGGAGGGAAACAAAGGACACTCACATTGAAGATATCATAACACCATAAACCAGCAAAATTAAAATAATACAAAATAGAAACAGCCACAGCACAACAACAGTGAAGGGGCCAGATCAGAACAGGACATCTCCCCTTAACTGACTACCAAAACAGAATTATTGAAATTCATTATATGTCAACCCGAAATATTGGTAATATACCATGTGGAATGTTTGAAACAATCGAGAATTGCAACAGTTTCAGTACCATCAAAAGTATAAATTAGAAAATTGTACCACAGTTGCAAAAAACGGGACGTGTAATTCTCTCCTTGTATTTGGGCTTCTAGCATTTCTCTATGAAAAAGGGTCTTCAGAGAAGAAACCACCTGTTCCACACTAGGCAATGGGCATTGGGCCCATGTAGACATAATAATACGTCTAGCTGCCAGAAGATAAATGCTGATCCATGTTCAGGCCGATTTAGGTATGGTACCTGAACTTGCATCATCCCAATAACCAAAAACCAGTAGAAATGGAACATTTGGAATATCGTATCCTGTTACATTGGCTACCAGAACCAGTATTTGTTGCCAAAATACTGTAATAGATGGGCAGAACCATAAAGGGTGAGACAATGATGCGTGTGGGCAGGCACATTTAGGACATTGGAGATGCCAAGCCCTTGTTTGTTGTACAGTGGGGGATGGCCGGAACACCTTATATGCCCTTTGAAGCATCATAAATTGGGTTTCCCTCCATATTTCGTTTATCATAGACTTCCTGACCATTTGGTAGCCTTGTATAGCATGCTCAACTGTCCTGATCAGAAAAATCCCTTTGAATGTATTTTGACATACACACATGTTAAATCACTAAATATTCCTTGATACATGTATTATAACATCTTTGACAACAATCCTTTTTTCAAATATTTGATTTCTAGAATGCTACACTAGAATGAAATTTGAATCAGATCACAAATGCTTGGTGACCTTTTTTTACATTTATACTATTGTGTGATGACATATTATAAAGTGCTAATTAGTATATATACAGCTTGATATAAATTAGTTTGCAGTGTTGCAAGCAAACAAAAAAGTATCAAAACAGTGCAACAAATGTAACAATAAATGAATGAATTTTGTGAATGAGTATAATGTAACATAAAAATGTAGCACTTACCCAAAAGAAGAGAAGCATTAAAGATTCAAACTGACCTGTAATGGACTGTAGATGCCCACAGAACAGAGAGTAGGTGTGCGCTAATTAATTGCTATGACCTCACCAGTGCCAGCTTAACAGATCCTCCTGAATTGTGCAGCTGCAACTTTATTGGCGTATTCTTGACCACCCCCTGTTGATCATTTATGGTTGCTGTAAGCGAGCGCAGTAGTACGCGACCAAGTGTGCGCTAATTAATTGCTCTGACCTCACTATTGACAGAGCTTAACAGATCCTCCTGAATCGCACAGCTGCAAACTAATCGCCTTAATTGCCGTATTCTCGACCCCTCTTGCTCATTTATTAAGGCAGGAATCCGGCTGGCAAGTGAAGACAAGTGTACTAGCACTCGGCTCCGGCTCCAAATCCAGTTTGAGGAAATACGCCTCTTATATCAGCGCGTATTTACGCGCGGTGAGCTCGCTTGATAAATCAGGGCCACTAAATCTGATTGACTATGCTAGCACTCACCACATTCCTGTGATGCTTTTGTCGGCCTATGCCGAAAAGGTGTTTGACAGGGTAGACTGGGATTTTTTGTCCCTCATTCTGGTGCATATAGGACTCTGTCCCCCATTTGTTCAGTGGATACTATCTCTTTATTCTACTCCCACGGCCCAAATTAAACTTAACGGTTTTCTTTCACGGTCATTTTCAGTAACGGTACATGGCGGGGGTGTCCTTTGTCACCACTTCTCTATATTTTATTATTGCAACCTTTCCTCCACCAAGTGCGGCAAAATCCCAATGTACAGGGTGTGAATGTGAAGGGGCAGGAGCATAAGGTGGCAGTTTATGCCGATGATTTACTTTTCTATATCACCTCACCCAGGACCACCCTGCCTAACTTACTGACTGAGATTACCGCATACGCAAAGTTATCCAATTATAAAATCATTCTTCAAAAATCCAAAGCATTGTCTCTTTCCCTCTCGCAAAGCTCATTGAGGACATATCATCCTTCTTTCCCTTTAAATGGGCGAAAAAGGCCATCACTTACCTGGGGAGCCAAATCCCTTCTTATCTTTCTTTGCTAGTAAACATGAATTTTTTACCATTATGAAATTCACATAGAAGAGATTTACAGCGCTGGAGACAACATACTTTCTCCTGGTTTGGTAGGTGCAATGTTCTCAAAATAAAAGTATTTATTGATTTTTCGAGAGGAAATAATACAATATGCAAAACAAAACAAGTACAGTAAGGCTGCTGCTTAGTAAATATCACAAACAATGGAATCGCTGGTTGACAAAGTTACAATCAAATATGGCTAGTGTTACAAATTATAAGAGCATAAAAAAACAAAACAGCAATCAGCAAACAATTGGAGGATCATTGTCCAAAAGACGGTAGGCATACCATGCTGTTTGTCCAAAGGTCTTGCAAACTCTTTTTCTCGTATCCAAAGATAATGTAGCTGTAATGCGCCTGGGCACACAAACCACAACCAACTCCAGATATCCTTGAATCAGGTTTATTCGAAACAGCACAGCACAGCAAGGGTTAATTACTAATGCCGTCCATACTCCGTCTCAGAGCCCACCACCTCCTCCTCCTCCTGTAAATGATGCTGCTACCTGCCCAGTACCTGACATTAGATCCCGGAAACTAATGCCGTCTACACTCCATCTCAGAGCCCACCGCCTCCTCCTGCTGTTGTAAATGATGCTGCTGCCTTCCCAGTACCTGACATTAGATCCTGGAAACTAATGCCGTCCACACTTCATCTCAGAGCCCACCACCTCCTCCTCCTTCTGTAAATGATGCTGCCACCTGCCCAGTACCTGACATTAGATGCCGGACACTAATGCCGTCCACACTTCATCTCAGTGCCCACCGCCTCCTCCTCCTGCTGTAAATGATGCTGCTGCCTGCCCAGTACCTGACATTAGATCCCGGAAGCTAATGCCGTCCACACTTCATCTCAGAGCCCACCGTTCTAATGATGCCATGCTAATGAAATTTTAGGGGTTTATACATCTGTTCCCCACTTGCATCTACATTTTCAGTTTCCTGCACCTCCCCATTCCACATAAATTAGAATTCAAAGAACAGAAGGGCAGCACAGTATTACAGTTATAGTTTGGTGAAAGGTAGGTAAAATATTTAGGGGGGGGCACCCCAATGCTTCCTACTATGTAAGTGGCATCAGGGGGTTCTTAATTTGCATTTTCCATTTTGGGCTCCTAGGTGCACTTTCCTACAAAACAGCAACCCAAATTTCCACAAGTTTAAACTCATGAGCCCCATATTTTGAAATTCTTGAAATTAATAAAAGAAATGTTGGTCATTAGTAGCTATGAAAGTCCTCTGTGTACCCTAAAAATTTTAAGTAATTACAACCAACAATTTAGGAGATCTAAAGGATTGAGTGCAATGAGTTGTTAGGCTGCAGAACATGACAAGCAGACTTTACATACACAGCGATTTTACTGTGGGTGGATAAATTTCACAGGACGTTTTTGTCCTACCCCGTCTGTTGTCTGTCCTGCCCCCATCTGCGATCACATACATGATGCTCTTTGTGTTACCTAGGCGCTAGGAGGCGACATCTGACGTTAGGCTGAATTCACATCGGCAGTAATGTTGCATTTGCTGCGTTTACCCCTCACATTCCTCTCGCCAGGAACCAATGCTGCTTGAAAAATGCTAGGCCTGAAAAGCCCAGCAGTTATCGCCGGTTACCAATCCCAGGTGCCCAGCAGTTATTGCCGGTTACCAATCCTAGGTGTCCAGCAGTTGCCAAGAAGTAGTCACTCAGGAGGGACATTTTTTACTGCCGATGTAAACTAAGCCCAATTTGTTGCCACCTTGATCACAATATTACACTACTACAAGGTATTACACTATTAAAACATGGAACTCTAGGGAGTTGGATTAAAATACACAGAACTGGACTGTTGGGGCATAATACAAAAAAAAAAAAAAAAAATTGTACATTCTAACTAACCTACCAACAAACATTAGAAAGATGGAACAAAGTATAGGGGGTAGGTAGAACACTGACACAATAGCAGGGGTTACTGGATACCTATGGCATAGGAGCTCCAATTTTGCAGTAGCAAAATGTGTCTAGCCCCACCCACTTCGCCAGTAAAAAGCTGTCGGATAAGCGCGGCTCCGTGCGCGAGCTTTTTCAGTTGCTGAATAGCGCGGCCGCGTACGATCCCGGATCGCTAATACGAATGCGCGAGCGATAATCCGATTTTGCTTGATGAATCAGGGGCAGTGTCTTATTTTCGGGGAAACACGGTATTATACTTTAAAATTTTTACAAGCAACTCAGCAATACGGATGTTGCTGAGACAACATGTTTATCAACAGACGCATATTTATGACACAGCATAATACAAGACCCCCTCCTGTTTGACACAGCATAATACAAGCCCCCTCCTGCTTACTACAACGTGCTACAACAGACTATAAAAGCATACAAGCATCCTCCTGCTTACTACCACGTGCAACAACAGACTATAAAAGCACAGGCCAATAGTTTCAAAAGCTGAAGACAGTAAGCTATCACTTCAAATAAAGGTAAGATATATATGTCATTACTGATAACTGTGTTTAAGGTAAAAATACATAATATTTTGTTTGAAAGATTATTGTAACTATCAACAGATAGTAATTATTTTAATTTATGATTGATTGGTAATATTCTATACATATTTTTTGTACGTATACTTTAAAAACACAGACGAATAGTTTCATGCACATAAGATAGCAAGCTAACACTCTTTTGTAACGTTTATGATTCATATTTTTCTAACGTCTATATTATTTTATACATAATATGCATAGGTTTAACTGCTTGATAAGTTTCCACGCTCTTTATGTATTTTAAAGTTTCTGAAAAAGATTATAATACGCTTTTACCAATTTTATCAACAGCAGCTTATTATAATTATTTTTATTATTCAATCATTAATATCTTTAAGTATATTATTTTAAAACAGGTAATTTTAGACTTTAATTATTCATATTTTGCAACAATAAATGTAATTTACGCCGCTCAAAAATATTTTTTATAGATGGCCTATTATGACGATAACGCAATGTACGGGGATTTCATTTCGGATTCTCAAATGCTATTGTTTGATGTTATTCCTGAAACACCCGTGTCATCCCCCGAAAATGCACAACTCTTTCAGACGGTCTGCGGAGATAACACTTTGCTGATCCTTTCGGGTGAGTCGGGAGTCGGCGCATCGACATCTCAAATGACCGGTAAGGACGGCCGATGTATACATAACAACAGTATTGATGTTTCTTATTATAAATTGATTGTGAAAATGCTGCTACGTTCTAATTTTAGGAGCTATCGCTGATAACGTTCTAAGGCCTGTGAATAGCGCAACGACTATGGAAAATAACATATCTTTAGACACGGTGGCGCCGGACACTCGCAATTCTGAACACCGCAAGGGGCTAAAGGAGAATGTGGCGCCCGCCATTATTGATCTGACAACACCAACAACCACCAAATTAGATCAAGAGCTCGAGCGGCCTAAAGCACGTAAGACACAATGCCCCTGATTCATCAAGCAGAATCGGATTATCGGTCGCGCATTCGTATTAGCGATCCGGAATCGTGCGCGATCGCGCTATTCAACAACTGAAAAAGCTCGCGCACGGAG
>NC_092870.1:7065535-7072541 GCF_032062135.1 Pyxicephalus adspersus | reverse complement strand
AATCCGCGATCGCTGGCCGCGCGTACTTTCGCGCTTCCAGCGAGCGCGGATTTCATTGATGAATCAGGGGCAATGGGGCCTACCTGTTTTGCTGATGTAGTCTAATGTTAAATGTCTGCTTTAATTCTAATGCTCTTTTTTAAACCCCATAGTAAAGAAAAGAAAAATATATCCCTCAGATGTGCCTAGAGGCCGTGCAAAGAAAACACAGATGAACGGTAAGACGCTCTGGTGTTCTCTGTAATAAAGGTGTCGATAGCTATAAATGTTTATCGCTCGTGATAATGTTCTCATGTCCTAATTTTAGATGTTTCAACGCCAGTGAGCGTTGCATGGATTATGAAAAATACAGACCCGATAGGTGTATCAGTAGCAGGCAACCGTGCAGGTGGCAGCCGACTGAATGAAAATTCCACAGGGCCGGTTATCAATTGTCCTAACACACGTAAGTTGAAATAAAGCATCTACGCTATTTTATTGTAATGAACCTGTTTAAAGTACTTAATACAATGTTTCTAATGTTAACTTTTTTTAATTTGTCAGCAAAAAGAAGAGAAAGCTTCAAAAATTGGCAGTCATGCGCTACAAACAAACAGAGATCAAGATCCAGGCGATCAGAACTGTTATCGCCGATATCCGAAATTATTGATCAGAAACAGAGATCGTCACAGGATGGTGAGACAGCATGTATTATAAACAACACTTCAGGTTTTTACCAAGCAGCATGCAGCAGCACGAACACCTGTTATTGACACATGTCCTTTGAATAGACGCATCACATTCAATACGCCAGAGGACCATCATTTGCATGGCGGCATACAGCAGACACGTATCAGCAACTGCTCACATGAACCACTTATTAACAATTGTTCATCGTGCTGGGATGAAAATACGTACAGCGCATGTACAGCGAGTTCTCTCGGCCGGTATAATGACAAAATGTTACGTGTTGCAAATTTTCTAAAATGTTGTGTGAGAGACTCTATGCTTTTAGCGTTTAACAGCCCTAGCAAAATTAACGCCCGGCAAATACATAATGCTCATGAAAAATACACAAAGCTAATTAGACATCTTGATGCTATTGAAAAAGAGATGGCACCTAAGATTTGACTAGAAATGATTGGCGGGGCAAGTCTCTTAAAAAAAACAAAAAAAATATTGGTGAGAGAAAGATCTAAAAAAGTAAAACGGGCCATAAAAATGTACTTTGCGGCTAAGCGGTCTAAAAATGATAGGACAAAAAGGAGGCGCTGTTGTATCAAAACGATTACGCCGTCATGCTCCCGCAATGAGCATACACCACACAGGTCACAAACGCACCGTCTACCGACCGTGCAAACAGACCGCTTTCGCGCAAATCGCAGGCATCAATCTGACCATTCGCCCGGGCATACAGACATTACGGACGACCACTCTGAAGACCTTGATGATAGAGCAGTTTATTTAGAGCATGTTTTTCATCAACAGCGTGACTTGTGACATTTTATCAACAGCGTGACAAGTGAATTTTATTAGTTCGTTGTACAACGATCACTTTAGATTTGTTAATCTGGACGCCGTTCGTTCATTTGTTGATGCTGTTGATGCAATACACGCTGCTGTACAATCATTGTTAGATCGGGTTTTAAGGGATACAGAACCGGGTGATTTTATACAGTTGAGACTAGATGGTGGTGAGACGTTTGACTCTGTTTTTTCATTGCAACAGTCTAGAGCAGGGTCTAGCGCTGAAACATTTTTGAACAATATCGCTAATGCTTTACAGAGCAACGCTGAATGCATAGCAGGTAATTCTCCTAAACTTGTTGTTATTGTTGTTAGGAACCGTCGCGGGGGTGCCAGAAGGCGCCTGGGCGCAGTTGTGTATAGTCGGATAACTGGTTATAAAAAAAAACATTTGTATGATTTTAACAACTATAGCACTAATGTCTGCCTAGCCGCTAGTGTGTACGCTATTTTAGAAGGCGCAGATGTAAGTGATGCAGTGTTGCTAGATAAGGCCCTTCAGTTGCACAAAGATTTACAATTACCTGAAACTCATTTGGTTTCTTTTAGCGACATTGTGCTGTTTGAAAATTATTTAAACATTACAATTAAAGTGTTGTATCACAACAGAGGCCAGTGGCGATATTATCACACAGACTCTCCGGCCAGAGAAAAAACTGTCTATATATTACATCATGAAAAACATTATTACGGTATTAAAAATGTGAAAGCATTTATTGACGCCGATTTCTTTTGTGGGAGATGTTGCTCTGTTTATGGCCATAAATATAGTCATGACTGTCATCAGTTTTGCAGAGCCTGTCATCGGGCAGACTGTGTTGAAAAGCAGGGTGAACAACCGAGGTGTCTGCGTTGTCGCGTGTTTTGTCATTCAAATGAATGCTTTGAAATACATAGAAATTTGGCAGCTAGTGATGGTGCAGTTTGTAAGAAAAAAACGTTTTGTGGTTCTTGTTACAGATATATAGACAATGGGGACACACATAGGTGTAACGGGCTGGCCTGTAGAGTGTGTGGGGCTCGTCTTGACAAATTTGACGAGCATATCTGTTACATGCAGCTTTACAAGCCCAAACAAATGTCCGAGAAATATATCTTCTATGACCTTGAGTGCATGCAAGAGACAGGTACACACATACCCAATTACATTTTTGCAAGAACATTATATGGTGCCACTTCCTGGGAATTCAGCGGAAAAACCCGCGCGCGAGACTTTGTCCAGTTTTTTACCAGCGGGAAGTTTTCAGGTTACACATTCATAGCGCATAATGCAGGAAGGTATGACGCTTATTTTGTTGTATAGGAGTTGGTCAAGGAAAAACTGAAAATTGAAATTGTAAACCAAGGCGGTCGGTTAATGTGCGTGTCCCTTAATGATTTTAAAATCAGATTTATAGATTCTTTGAATTTCATACCCATGAAACTCAGTAAGATGCCTGAAGCTATGGGCTTTTCTGGCACAAAGGGCCATTTCCCCCATTTCTTCAATACAGAAGAAAATCAAAATTACATAGGGCTGATACCCGACGCACGTTATTACGGCGTTGATTACATGATGCCCGATGAGAAAAAAAATTTCATGGTGTGGTATGAAAAACATAAAAATGACACCTTTATTTTTCAGGAAGAGCTAAAAGCTTACTGCAAGCAGGATGTGGAAGTCTTGAGAAGGGCTTGTGAGTGTTACAGAGACACGATTATGTCCATGACTAAAAAAAAAAGTAAGACAATACTTTAAACGTGAAATACAAAATAGTCACTAAATGTGTTGACCCCTTCCAGCTCATCACTCTGGCCTCCGTGTGCATGGCTATGTACAGATTTAAATTCCTTCCCACAGATACCATAGCCATTGTACCGGCGGATAATTATCACAAGACCCAGAAACGATTTTCCACACCTGCTATCCAGTGGCTCATGTACATTGAGCATGCAGAAGGCATTCATATACAACACGCCTTAAAGGGCGGTGAAAAGAAGGTAGGGAAGTACTTTTTGGACGGCTATGCTTTGGTTAACGGCACACACACAGCCTTTGAATTTCAGGGTTGCTTTTACCATGGCTGTCCTGTATGTTATAACGAGCGTGACAGCAACGAGGTTACTAAATCTACATACGGCCAGCTATACCATGCTTTCTTAGTCAAGAAAAACTACCTGCAGAGATACGGATTTACAGTCCGTGTCATGTGGGAACATGAGTGGCGCCAAATGACTATAAGCGATGAAAGGTTCAAAGACTTTCTCCTTAAAATGAAGTTCCCAACACCGTTAGACCCCCGTGACGCTCTTTACGGTGGTCGAACTAACGCTATTAAACTTTATCACAAAATTCAGCCTAGTAAAACAGTGCATTATTACGATTTCACGAGTTTGTACCCTTTTGTTAATAAAACTAAAACATATCCTGTAGGACACCCAGAAATAATTTTTGATCATTTTGGACACATCAAAAAATACTTTGGCATTGCCAAAGTTAAAGTGTACCCGCCCAGAGATTTGTTTTTTCCTATCCTACCTGTAAAACTGGAGATGGGCTGGATTAAACATAATCGTAAATTGTTTTAAAATCCCCTGGACATGCCTGGACATAACTGGACATGCCAGGACATGTCTGGTCAATAGCCGATTAATGGGTGGAGAGTAGGTGGAGTATAGGAGGGCTAAGGGGGATGACGGTAGGCGGACAATGGGAGGGCTGTGGGACGGCCTTGGGAGGGGCATGGGAGGGATTATGGGTGAAGTGGGCGGGGAAAGGGGCATGTCGACGTGTCACTTTTAGTTTGACGAAAAGTACATACGCTTTACTACTGACTCAACTCCATTACATAGTTTGGTGTCATCTGCAAACACAGGAATGGTACTTTTAATCCCAAACTCCATATCATTTATAAAGATTTTAAACAGTAAAGGTCCCAACACTGAACCCTGGGGTACACCATTATTAACCTTAGACTATTCAGAGTATGAATCATTAATTACAGCTCTCTGAATGCAGTCTTTAAGCCAGTTCTCTATCCATTTACAAATTGACTTTTCTAAACCTTGCATGTTAACCTTCTGTGGGGTACAGTGTCAAATGCTTTAGCAAAGTCCAAGTGCACTATATCAACTGCTACTCCACTGTCTACCTGTTTACTTAATTCCTCATAAAAAAGAGTGAATTTGTTTGACAACTTCTGTCTTTCTTGAACCCATGCTGACTATCACTTATATTATTATTTTCTAGCAGAAATGGTAGTTCCTTATCAAACTCTCTAGGACCTTTCAAACTATGGATGTTAAACTAACCGGTCTGTAGTTACCTGGTAACGACTTTGCTCCCTTTTTGAAGATAGGTAAAACATTGGCCTTACACCAATCCAACGGTACCTTGCCAGTGACTAAAGAGTCTCTAAAAATTAGAAATAATGGCTTTGAAATAACTGAGCTCAGCTCTTTGAGGAAACGTGGATGTAATCCATCAAATCCTGGTGCTTTGTCAGCCCCAATTTTTCCCAGCTGTTTCTCAATCATATCAATTCTGAGCCATTGTGACTCATTTAAGGCAGTGACAATGCTATTTTGAATTTGGACTTGAGCTCTGCCATTTTCCTTTGTATACACAGAGCTAAAAAAAGTGTTTAGTAAATTTGCCTTGTCTTTATCCCCAGTTACCAACCCAGCGACATCCCTTAAGAGGCCTACATGCTCAGATCTGATCTTTTTGCTATTAATATTTTTGAAACATTTTTGGGGGTTTGCCTTACTTTTCTTTGCAACCTGTCTTTCCTTTTCAAGGTTTGCACATTTTATCTTCTTTTTACATCTTGTGGTATATTCTTAATATGAAATCAGATTATGGTTACTAGTGTGGGTCGAATAGCTCACTATTTGATTCGACCGCTATTCGGTTGAATAATTCGAACTCCATTAAAGTCAATGGGGGAAAAATTCGGGTTGTTATTCAGGACGGTGGAGAGCTTCTACAGCCTATAAATACTTTAAAACAACATGTCGAGACTCCCTCCAGCTCTGCACAACACTGTACAAGTAAAAAAAAAATAAGGAAGTCTTTTTTCTGTTGCTGGCAAGGCCATTTTATGGGGCGGCCAAGGGAACATGCCGGATTTTACACTGTCTCGGAGTACAGCCAGAGAGGGACATGAGGGGGTTCCTCTGGTCCAAAAATTAGCCACCAGGTTTCACCGCTCCGTTACAAACCATACACAGGCTTCAGAGTACAGGCAGAGGTCTCTGATGGGGGTCTTTCAGTCCAAAAATTAGCCAGCTACACAGCTCTGTTATACATTACAAGTGACAGGTGGCAGCAGCAGCAGCAGTAGGAGGAGGCGGTGGGCACTGAGACGGAGCCGGGACCGCATTGGTAACTTGCATCCAGAGCTGGGAACTGGGCAGGCAGCATCAGTTACAGCATGAGGAGGAGGCGGTGGGCCCTGAGAAGGACAAAGGACGTCATTAGAGGTTGAGGCCATCACCCATATGGACAGTGTCGAAGATGTAGCTATTGGAGACATGAATGGATGAACGAGATTCCAATCTCGGTAGGGACACATTGGAATCTCGTTCATTCATTCATGTCTCCAATAGCTACAGCTTCGACACTGTCCATATAGGTGATGGCCTCAACTTCTAATGCCCTCCTTGCTCCGTCTCAGGGCCCACCGCCTACTCCTCATGCTGTTACTGCTGCCGCCTGCCCAGTACCCAACTCTAGTTACCAATGCTGTCCACGCTCCGTCTCAGAGCCCACCGCCTCCTCTTCCTGCTGTTCCTGGTGCACGCCCCAGGCTTAACCCCCCTAGCATTCTAATTCTGTCAGTTTTTTGATGCAGAAAGTGATCCTATTTTTTTGCATAGAAATTTTTATTTATATTGTGGGCCTGTAATTCTTAGGATTAACTCCCGGGTATAATAATTATATTTATTATATTATAATCATAAATTATAATATAATACCTAATTATAAATGATTATTATAAAAAATAATGAAAAAAGTGTAATTTATCAAAAAAATAATTTTTTATCAAAAATTTCTAACTGAAATTTTCCAAACAAGGGTGCAAAATTATTGATAAATAATAAGATAAATTAAATGCAGATTTTAGAAAAAAGAAAAATATATTTACATTTTTAGTAGACATCCCGGTTGTGGTAGATTTTGAAGCAGGGTGCTGCACAAAGCCCAACATCACAGTCAGGACAGTAAAACCTGGTTTCTTTGCCTTTCTTCCTTCCTCTGTCATCGATCTTTGAGCAGCAAACTACGCACATCCTTGTAGGTGCGGCCTTTTTCTGGGTTGGTGGGATGTATTCAATGAAGTGACGACCGGTCAGGCGTTCTGGGTTGACAATTAGCACGACGTCCAGGTCTATTCATAGCCACTGATGGTGTTTGGTGGTTCTTGACTATGGATTCAGAAACTTGCAAAATGAAGTCTGAATGATTCACAGGCCTCTGATTTTTTTTGTACAGAACGTAGGCATTCCATAGGCACTG
>NC_092870.1:6980281-7063977 GCF_032062135.1 Pyxicephalus adspersus | reverse complement strand
ATGACAAGTTTCCTGGTGAATCACTATCGCTTGATTCCACAAGGGACTCCAAATCGCTATCGCTGCTTTCAAATTCCTCCAAAACAGCGCTTGCGCCGGCGAGATGTCGTTTGGATGCCATGTGGTCTCCAGCAAACAGCCAGGAGCAATCAAGGTCAAAGACAAAGTAATGAAATGATACATTCAGGAAGTGATTTATAAGCCATGAAAAGGTCAGATCAAGGTCAGGGCTAATAGTGGGCAAATGGAAATCAGGGCAATGATGCTTGGTGCACTACAATATGTATTTGTACTTTTATTTTATGTTTTGCTGTGTATTTCACTGTAAAAAAAAATTTAAAAGCAGATTACATATTAATCTGCTTTTAAATTTCCCGCTTCCAGAATTCTTCACTCCATCGCATCTTGCGGGTGATGCGGTGGGGATGTCCCTGCCCTGCTCACTCTCCTGCTCGCATCACCCAGAGGCTGATCTCCGGGTGATGCGAGCAGGAGAGCAGCTTCAGTAGATTCAGGGGGTGCTGCCAGCGGGAAATGTCCACTGATATCACCCCCTGGATTTACTATTGGAGATCTCATCTGCAGTTAGATGCGATGCACCATGCTGAAATCCTGCATGGTGCAACGCATCTAACTGCAGATGTGTGCAGCGGGGTGCTGGGGACCCGGGCGGTATTTAAAAGCAGATTACTCGGTAATCTGCATTTAAATTTCCCGCCCGGCCACGCCCCCCGACGGAGAAGCGCCCCGCCATCACAGCGGGATCGTGCGATCGCTGCTGGAGTGCACTCGGGGTTACCGCTTTTTGCTTTGTTTTCCCACCCCGAGTCACACTCGGGATTACCGCTGGGGGAGTTAATCAATATGAGCCATCAGGATGCAGGTATACTTCCGAGGAGGAGGCGGTGGGCCCTGACACTGAGCAAGGACAGCATTGTTGTTTGAGGCCATCACCTATACGGACAGTGTAGAAGCTTTAGCTACTGGAGACATTGCTGTGTAGGGGACTCCCTTTTCCTATCTGCTAGCTGTAACTTTCTAAAATAGGGTAGGGTAGGGTACTGGGCAGGCGGCAGCATCAGTGAAAGCCGGAGGAGGCAGAGGCAGTGGGCCCTGAGGTGGAGCAAGGATGACATTAGTGGTTGAGGCTATCAGCTATGTGGACAGTGTAGAAGCAGTAGCTATTGGAGACATGAATGGATGAGCAATTTCCAATCTGTCCCTACCTACTATATAGCCAAACCATATGAAAGGGATTGGGCTTGGACTGAGACAGAGTATGGACGGCATTATTGTCTGGCATCTAAAGTCAGGTACTGGGCAGGCGGCAGCATCATTTACAGCAAGAGGAGGAGGCGGTGGGCTCTGAGACGGAGTATGGACGGCATTAGTGTCTGGCATTTAACGTCAGGTACTGGTCAGGCGGCAGCATCATTTACAGCAGGAGGAGGAGGAGGTGGTGGGCTCTGAGACAAAGTGTGCACTGCATTCGTATCTGGCATCGACAGTCGGGTACTGGGGGCAGGTGGCAGCATCATTTACAGAAGGAGGAGGAGGAGGAGGCGGTGGGCTCTGAGACAAAGCGTGGACGGCATTATTGCCTGGCATCTAAAGTCAGGTACTGGGCAGGCGGCAGCATCATTTACAGCAGGAGGAGGAGGCAGTGGGCTCTGAGACGGTGTATGGATGGCATTAGTGTCTGGCATTTAAAGTCAGGTACTGGGCAGGCAGCATCATTTACAGCAGGAGGAGGAGGAGGCGGTGGGTTCTGAGACGGAGTATGAATGGCATTAGTATCTGGCATCAGCAGTTGGGTACTGGGCAGGCGACAGCATCATTTACAGCAAGAGGAGGAGGCAGAGGGCTCTGAGACGGAGTATGGACGGCATTAGTGTCTGGCATCTAAAGTCAGGTACTGAGAAGGCAGCAGCATCATTTACAGCAAGAGGAGGAGGCGGTGGGCTCTGAGACGGAGTATGGACGGCTTTAGTGTCTGGCATTTAAAGTCAGGTACTGGGCAGGCGGCAGCATCATTGACAGCAAGAGGAGGAGACGGTGGGCTCTGAGACGGACTATGCACGGCATTAGTGTCTGGCATTTAAAGTCAGGTACTGGGCAGGCGGCAGCATCATTTACAAGCTGGAGGAGGAGGCGGTGGGCTCTGAGACGGATCGTGGTCTGCATTAGTATCTTGCATCTAGAGTTGGGTACTGGGAAGGCGGCAGCAGTAACAGGCAGTAGGAGGCAGTGGGCCCTGGTACGGAGCGTGGACCGCATTGGAGGTTGAGGCCATAACCTCTATGGACAGTGTAGAAGCTGTAACTAATTGAGACATTAATGGATTAACGAAAATCACACTTTCCATACCTACTATCTAGTGAAACCACATAAAACGTAACGGACTTATGGAATACGGGGGGAAATACATAAATTTTTTATCATTTGTGGATATGTAGCAAGTGCTATCACAGTTAAATATATGTATTTGTTTCACATGAATACATACATTTTTATGGGTTTTAGGATACATATCCAAGTGCTATCATAATAAAATATCTGTATTTTTTGGTTAAAAATATATGATTTTTTATGGCCTTTTGGATAGATACCAACTACCAAGTGCTATCAGAATTAAATATCGGTATTGTTTGTATAATAATACATCAATTTTTACGGCTTTAGGGATATATAGCAAAGTGGGATCAGAACTAAAGATCTATATTTCCTGTAGAGAAATATAGAATTTTTTATGGTCTTTTGGATCAATACCAAGTGCTATCAGAATTAAATATCTAGATTTTTGGTAGAGAAATATAGAAATTTTTATGGCTTTGGAGATATATAGCAAAGTAGGATCAGAATGAAATATCTGTATTTTTTGGAGAGAAATACTGAATTTTTTATGGTTTTAGGATAGATAGGAAGTGCTATCATAATAAAATATCTGTATTTTTTTACAGAAATACAGACATTTTTAGTTTTTTTTGTGATAGATTGCAAGAGGTATCCTAAATTATACCTCTTGTAATATATCACAAAAGACATTTCTATATTTAGCAGATTGGCCCCATTGTCACACACGACCTTGCCTGGCTGAAGTCTGTTGGGAGTTAGCCATTTGTCCTCCTGCTCCCGCAAGGCACTTAGAATAGCTGCACCCGTGTGGCTGATTAAACCCAGGCTTCGCAACCTCAGGACTGCATGGCAACGTCGGAATTGTGCACCGAAATAGCAAAATGCAGTTTGTTGCTGGCGGTGAACAGATGCTGCCGAATGGGAGGTGCTGGTGCTGGGTCTCCACGGCAAAGTGTCCCTGGAGGAAGAGGTTGAGGTACAAGATTCAAAGGAGGAGGTGGAAGTGGAGGTTGAGGAGGAAATTGCATGTCAATGTGCTATGGGCGGAGGTAGGTATGCAGGCCTTGCTGCAGCTGTATCTTCCCCTGCTGCCACCAAAGTTACCCAGTGAGCTGTATATGAAATATATCTTCCCACTCCATGCTTGCTCGACCAAATGTCGGTTGTCAGGTGCACCTTGCCAGAGTGCTGCAGGGCCATGGACACATTGCTCTGCACGTGTACATGCAAAGCAGGAACACATTTTTGTGCAAAGTACTGTCGCTTAGGCATAACGTACTGTGGGTTTGCGCAGAGGAATGCGTAACGGAACATGCCTCAACCTCATCGCTTGTTCCCCCCACAATTTCTTCTTTCACATTCACTTTTAGATCACTTCTCACATACATACAGACACCACCACCCTTTCGTTTGACTCTGTCTTTAGGAAAGAGAGTATACCCAGGAATATTGACAGCCCAGTCATGTGATGAACAAAGCCAGTATTCAGCAATGCCAACTAACTCTATAATAATTCTCCTCACTCATTAAGGCTTCCAACTCCCTTATCTTGTTTGCTAGACTTCTAGCAAAATATGTTTGAAAAACACAGGAAGGCACAATAAACACAAAACGTAACTGTACAGACAACACAGACTTTGAAACTGAAGCACAAGCCCTGAAAGAAAAGCTACAATTGAGGGGCTATAGTAAAAGCCTCCAAAAAAATTTTACCTTAAAGCTAAATCACTTGAGAACCCCTACTATCTCAAGTCAACCAAATCCTGAAACCCAACATGTGAGACTTATTACAACCTATAATAAACATCATCAGTTGATGGTATCAGCATTGTTTAGACACTGGCATGTACTAACAAGTGATCCTATCACTGCAAAATATTAACACTCTAGACCAAGTATTACTTATAGAAAAGCAAAATTTCTTAAGGACTCCTTGGTGTTGAGTCACTATAGTACAGACAGTAACAGAGATAACTCAAAATCCCTTTTGGGAACATTTAAATGTGGAAAATACACTCAATGTCCCTGGATTATGAATAAACAAATGACTAGGGATGAGTGAGCAAAATTTTAAAATTTGATCTTTGCGGCGAATCGGGCCGTTCTCGTTTAATGAACATGTAAGCGAGAACGGTCTGTTTAAATTGGGCCATCGAGATCAAATTTTTTGGGACCTGCGAGAGCAATCAGGGGAGTGGAGCTGACAGCTCCGCCCCCCTGATTGCTCTTGCAGCCCTGTAGCATGTGTTCTTTGATAGAGATTCTCTATCTAAAAACACAAGAGTCCCACGGCTGTGCTCATCATGAATGAATGCAGCCGTGGGAATCATCCTGTGATGATACCCACGGCTGCGTTCATTGATGAGCACAGCTGCGGGACTCACACTAACAGGAGGAGTACCGCGGCTGCATTCGTGAGAATCCTCCTGTGCGTGATCCCACACAGGGCAAGCCCTCATTTAACTTGTGCCCGGAGATCGTGCACAGGAGAATTCCCACGGCTGCAGCCGCAGTACTCCTCCTGTAATTATTTCCTCAATCTTCCAAAGAGTCCGCGAAATCAGTTCGCCAAAATTTTGCTGACCCATTGAAAGTTCGAGGAAATTTTCGTGAGAATGTCAGAGGCATTCTCGCTCATCCCTACAAATGACACTTCTCCCCAATAATGTGAGATTTAGACCACAAAAATATGTGGATTGTTCCTCCACAGGTATCATCTATTTAATCATATGTGTATGTGGCTCTTATTATGTCGAAAAGGCCAAAAGAGCATTTAGAAAAAGGAGGTATGAACACATCTACAACATCTACCAATGGAAAAGTACTAACACCTATTAGTCATCATGTGGGTTTACGACATCATTTTAATGCCAAGTGTATTTTATTTATGGCCCTCGAAAGAATCTTTCAAAATCCTAGAGGAGGAGAAATCGACAAAATCCTTTTACAACGAGAAACTAGATGGATATTCTTATTAAACACCACTACCCCTCCAGGCTTAAATGACATGGTCACCTTTAAATCTTTTATCTGATATTTCTAACTCTTAGCTTTCCTTCAATACATGGTGATTTACCTTACTAATGGGTATTGACATTATCTAAAACATGAGAGTAAATGGTATATTAGTTAGAATAACATAATTTTTGTACTTTCTTTGTTCTCAAACTACTTAACAATAATCCTTGTACTTTCTTTGATTTCAAACTATTTAAACTCTGTAAACTATCATGAATAACTATATTGTATAATGAAAAACTGTATTTCAGTATCCACTGTCTGAACTACTGTATAAGCATTTATTTATCACGGTATGAACTTTAATATACAAATTATTTACAAAGGTATCATGCTCATCACGATCATGAACATCAGGTTAGTGCTTTGTATCAAAATCCTAGGGACAAATTTGAAATCGTTACAACCACATATACATACAATGTAACACTGTAATCGTTCATATGTATGCCTTTGTTGTTCATTCTGAGTTTTCATTCATCTGTATTACTTTGTATCTGCATCTGTATTATTTTGTATTCTTTTATCTGCATTACTGTATATATATGTATAATGTATATATGTACATTGTAAGCATCTCTCTAAAGTACAACATATTAAGATATATTTTGGCCATATTAAAATATAACCTATACTGTCCCACCTTACGGGGGACGGGAGCACCCTTACCACAGTACGCAGGTTCCATGTGCCTAAGATTTGGGCACACCGGGCCACCTTTTTTTCCTCCGTTTGAGCACTAGAAATACTCTACTGCTCAGGACTTGACAAGACTTGAGCTCTGCCAGCTCAGATCCACTGTTAGTGAAGGTGGAAATGGCAATCACATTTTAAAACCCGCTCCTAAAGCTCTTTAAACTCGATCAACAGATCAAAACTCCTCCCTATAGCAGGCCTACTAATTATTGACACATTGGGGGTGAGGGTTTCCCGCGGGAGGAAACTCCCCCTGGTATCTGAGTCTATAAGCCTGAGTATGCAGAAGCTCGACACGTGTATTTCCGCAAGCCGGAGTCAGAGCTGGAGCCAAGTGCTAGTACAGTCGCCTTCACTTGCAATAGGGGTCGAGAATCCGCCAATTAAGGCAATAAATTTGCAGCTGTGTGATTCAGGGGGATCTGTTAAGCTGTCAATGGTGAGGTCATAGCAATTAATTAGCGCACACCTGCTCCCTGTTCAGTGCGCATCTACAGTCCATTACAAGTCAGTTTGAATCTTTAATGCTTCATCTTTTTTAGGGTAAGTGCTACATTTTTATGTTACATTATACTCATTCACAAAATTGATTCATTTATTGTTAGATTTGTTGCACTGTTTTGATACTTTTTTGTTTGCTTTGCAACACTGCAAACTAATTGATATCAAGCTGTATATATACTAATCAGCACTTCATAATATGTCATCACACAATAGTATCAATGTAAAAAAATTGTCACCAAGCATTTGTGATCTGATTCAAATTTAATTGTAGTTTGGCTTCATAGAAATCAAATATTTGAAAAAAGGATTGTTGCCAAAGATGTTTTAATACATGTATCAAGAAACATTTAGTGATTTCATTTGTGTGTGTGTGTATGTCAAAATACATTTAAATGCATATAAATACATATGCATTTTCATTATTACTATTTTAACCCCCCTAGCGTTCTAATTTTGTCAGTTTTTTGATGCAAAAAGTGATCCTATTTTTTTTGCATAGAAATTTTTGTTAATATTGTGGGCCTGTAATTCTTAGGATTAACTCCCGGGTAGTATGCATTTATGTGACTTTGTAATACTCATTATTGTTAGTTTCATCTTTTGCTGCAATGTTTTTGTGCCTGGTTTGTAATGACAGTTTCTGTTGTTTAGCAATTCTTCAGCAATGTTTTGTCATTTTTTTCCACAAATATTCAGTCCAAATGTCTGCATGGTTTCCACTCCAAACTGCTACTTTGCCCCCTGTTTGCCTTTGTCCCATTCTCAAAGTCACAATGTCACATATTGGTATTTTGAAATTTGTATTACATACATATTCCTTTTATGAATAAATTGTCAAGGTTTTTATTTCATTGTTTTTTTTGTTTTCATTTTACTTGTCTGACATTTGCACTCATGTTGATTTACTGCCACACGACTCCCCTGTTCATTTGTAGTAGTGTTATAGGTTTGTTGTCATTGTGCTGTGCTGTCTGATCTTAGCACTATTGTATACAAACACACTTCCACTTGCTGTCCAAACAGGTTGTCAATTAGTTGTCTAGCTGAGTTGTATACTCATTCTAACACACCTGATGGTGATGGAAGGAGGTCCAGGTCCAGGTTCCAAGCACAACACCAAAGCTCATTGATTGCCAAGCTCACAAGCAGGGTCTCACACTCTTAGAAATAAACAGATGTTCTCATGTTGCTGCACTTAATTTTGCACATTAAATACCGGATTGTATGCATTATTTAGGTGTTTACACAAAACAAATAGTACTAGTATCTAAACCTTCCAGGGACAAATACACTTTGTGTCAAACATATTTTCTTGCTTTTCCAGACTTTCAGGGTGTTTATGCAGGTTTGAATTGCATTGTAGACCTTGGCCCACTATATATTGACTTACTCACCTCAGCTTGGTAGTGAAAGCACATAAATGTGAATTCCTCCTTTAATCAGAAGCAATATCATCAATTCCTGCTGTAACAACTGGCCAAAGAAATCACAGGGTTTCATACAGGATGGCAGGTACATTTGCCCCAGATACAGGTTACACGGAGAGTATTTTTCTGTTCAGCCAGACAGTTTTCCTTTTGATCTGAAGATGGGGTTTAAGTACCAGGCTGAATGACAATTAGCTTCTTGGCCAGGTGGGGGAGCTAAAGAGGCCTGGGTATGATCGGGTGTAACTGTCTCAGCCGAAATGCATCCTGGAAAATAAGCTGGGAATATAAACTCCCAGCCTGCCTATTCCTGTGGCTCTGTCTTGGCTGGTGAGCTGGGAGGAGGTACAAGGTGAACTGTGAGTAAAAACACAGGCCCTAATTCATCAAGCAGAATCGGGCGCTCGCTCGCGCATTCGTATTCGCGATCCGAAATCGTACGCCGTTGCGCAATTCAGCAACTGAAAAAGCTCGCGGCCGGAGCCGCGCATTTCCGAGCTTGCATTAAAAGTCACTGTTCCCCTAAAAAATAATTCTTTCTAATGGCACACATATTACCCTTAGCCCTAAAAAAAAATGTTTGCGCTGTTTAAATGTTTTAAACATTGAGCTTAACAGATCCTCCTTAATCGCGCAGCTGAAATCTAATCGCCTTAATTGGCAGATTCGCGACCCCTATTGCTCATTATTATCAAGGCAGGGCGCTTCCAGCGACCGCGGATTTCATTGATGAATCAGAGCCACAGACTTTGTTGGAAAAGCTGTATGGTTAGGGCCTTAGAGCCCTGCAAAGCACTAGGTTGGACTGGATTGTTAGTAAAGGGAACTAACAGTTAGTTAGTGGCCAGATTTTGTTTTGCTGTTTGTTTTATTTTGCCTGTTTTTGTGTGAAAATAATATTAGTGAAAAAAACCCTTGATGCACTTTTAACCTGCTGGCCCTGTTTCGTGTTTGAAATACCCCCCTTTGCTACGGGCGATCTCATATGGTGGAGGATGCGGGCAGCTTTATAAGCGGGTGTTTGGAAGGCCAGCATGAAGGCGATACTAAAACAGCTTGTTTTGGCATATGCCAACCAAGAGCAGGCCAATGCCAACCAACAGTGTACTAACCAACAATTGCTGCTAGGTCTGGAAAAAGCGGAGGCCCGCCACAAGGAATTGTTGGAAATACAAGCACAAAGTTACCAACAACAATTACATGCACTAAGACAACAAATATCTTTACGAGAGCAGGTTGACACTGAGAGTGGTGCTGGGCTTTCGCCAGTTTTTCGGGTAAGCCGATTGTTGCCAAAAATGACTGCGGATGATGATCCTGAGGTGTTTTTGACCACATGTGAAAGAACTGCCGAGAGGGAAAGTTGGCCTAGGGAACAGTGGGCAGGATTAGTGACCCCGCTATTATCTGGAGAGCCATGGAGACCCGTCGACAGCCGACAAGCTGTCGGTGAACCTAGAAGAAAGGTACTTGGCTGCTGAGAACATAAACACCTCCCTTCAGTACTCACGGACTTTCCACCCCAAGACCAGACCATCCCCAGCTGTGGGTAAGAGTGAAGGGATGGGGGTGGAGAGAGCGAAAAAAGGGGAGCTAAGGGTAATAGACAGACTCCAGTCAATGTATGGCGGGAGAGACTGGGAACGCTAGCCCCCCAGGAGGGAGCCATACATGTTATTTGTTACCGCTGCCGGGAAGAAGGACATATTGCTGCAAATTGACTTTCTAAATGGCAGACGACAGTCTCTTTTTGCCACCATTGCATGCCCTGCTATATGGGGCGATGAAAAATATTGGTGTAAAATGTATATGAATACCAAACTGATTGTGAGGCTTTTAGTGTGGTAACGCCGTTGAAAGCTGAGCTAGTGGTTACAGAGACCTCCTGTCTTAAAACAGTGGGGGTAACATGTGTGCACGGGGATACTAGGGAGTATCCTGTGACGTCCATGTCTTTTGAAACCTCCCTAGGTAAACTGTGTCATCAGGTGGGGTTGGTTCCCCACTTACCATATAATGCTATCATTGGGAGGGATTTTCCTAAATTCCAGGAGCTCCAGGATCACCCACCCCACACAGTGCTGGCATCCTCAGAGCATAAGGCTAACCCTAGGGAAGAACCGGCAAGACCCCACACTGTTTAAAGCCTGGGAGAATGCCGTAAAAATTGATGGGAACCTAGTGCACCCAGACTAGAAGGTTGCATTCCCATATTTTATTATTGAAAGGGACCTACTCTATCGGGTGTGGGGGGAAAACCATTGAACAGCTAGTGGTACCCAAGCCGTACCGAAAATTGGTGTTAGATCTGGCCCATGGGCACCTCCTAGGGGCACATTTGGGGGCTGAGAAAACCAGAGAGCGAATAGTCCAGAGGTTTTATTGGCCAGGGGTCGCCAAGGAGGTGGAAATTTACTGTGCTTCCTGTCCTGTATGTCAGGTGTCTGCCCCAATGCCACATTTTCGTAGCCCTTTGGTTCCCCGCCTCATCATTGAGGTCCCTTTTGAGAGGATTGCCATGGATTTAGTTGGCCCATTGCTAATGTCAGCTAGGGGCCATCAATATATCCTAGTCATAATGGACTATGCTACTCGGTATCCTGAGGCAATTCCTCTCTGAAATACCTCTGCTAAAACCATAGCCCGGGAGCTGTTCCAAGTTTTCAGCCGAGTAGGAGTGGCCAAAGAGGTACTTACTGATCAAGGAAGCCCAATTATGTCCCGGGTGACTGAAGAGCTCTATAAACTCTTAAAGGTGACGCAGCTATGCACATCGGTGTATCACCCCCAAACAGACGGCTTAGTAGAATGCTTTAACAAAACTTTAAAACAGATGCTGCGGAAGGTAGAAGATAGACAGGAAAAATTGGGACTGTGTACTCCCCTATTTGATGTTTGCTATCCGGGAGGTACCCCAATCCTCAATGGGATTCTCTCCTTGAATAATTACATGGGAGGCACCCCAGGGGACTGTTAGATATTGCTATAGAAACATGGGAAAGTGAAAGTTCCCCTCATAGAAGTGCCATCGAGCATGTGGCGCAAATGCCGGACAGAATTGTGCAGGTAATGCCCTTGATTAAAGAGAATCTGGCCCAAGCAGGGTGCACGTATCCATACTTTTGCCTCTGGGGATAGAGTTTTGGTGCTAGTTCCTAGGGTGGAAAGTAAATTCCTAGCCAAATGGTAGGGCTCCTATGAAAAAACTGAGTGACATAAATTAAAAGATTAGCCAACCTGGTAGGCGGAAACCAGAGCAAATCTATCATGTAAATTTGTTGAAACCATGGAAAGAAAGGGACGCATTAACCGTGAGGAGCACGGAGCTACCTGCTCGGTCTGACTCTGTAATCCCAGAAGTCTGCATACCAGACACCTTGTCTAAGAGCCAACAACAGGAATCGAGAGATTTTGTGCTACAAAACAGGGATATGTTCTCCAACTTGCCTGGACAAACATCCATGGCTACACATGATATTATCACCCCTCCAGGTAAAAGGGTAAGATTAAAACCGAATTCCTGAAGCTAGACGAGAGGTAATATGTCAGAAAGTTAAACAAATGCTTGAATTGGGGGTTATTGAGGAGTCCAATAGCGATTGGTCCAGCCCAATTGTGCTAGTTCCCAAACCAGGTGGGAGCTGGAGATTCTGCAACGATTACTGTTAGCTGAATCAGATCCCAAAGTTTGATACCTATCCTATGCCCCGGATAGACGAGTTGATTGATCGGTTGGGGAATGCTAGATACATGACCACCTTAGATCTCACTAAAGGATATTGGCAGATCCCCCTAACCGAATCAGCTAAGGAGAAAACCGCTTTTGTGACCCCTGACGGAGCATTCCAGTATCAAAATATGCCCTTCGGACTACAGAATGCTTCAGCTACGTTCCAGCGCGTGATGGATAACGTACTCTGACCCCATCAAAAATATGCTGCGACCTACCTGGATGACGTCATTATTCATATTGCAGATTGGGCCTCGCATTTAGTAAAGGTTCAGGCAGTGCTAAACGCGCTAAGAAAAGACAGGTTTGTTGCAAACCCTAAAAAGTGCGCTATTGGGCTGGAAGAAGCCAAATATCTGGGGTACACCATTGGAAGAGGAATAATAAAGCCTCAGGAAAAGAAAGTGGAGGCCGTCCAGAATTGGCCACGCCCAATTAATAAAAAGCAGGTTTGTGCTTTCTTGGGGATCGCCGGCAATTATAGGCACTTTATTCCTCACTTGCATCCCAGGCCGTTCCCCTGACAAATTTGACAACATGGAAGGAATCAGTAATGGTTAAATGGGCCCCAGAAGCAGAAGCTGCCTTTCGGGCATTAAAGAAGGCTTTGTGTAGCGAGCCAGTGCTATATTCTCTTGACTTCTCTAAGGAATTTGTGGTGCAGACTGATGCGTCCAATGTTGGACTAGGAGCAGTGCTATCCCAGGTTCAAAATGGGGAAGAACACAACATTGTTTACCTCAGTCGGAAGTTAAAGGCCCATGAGTAAAATTATGCTACGATTGAAAAAGAATGTTTGGCTGGGAAGTGGGCTCTTGATTCCTTGCGGTACTATCTGCTGGGCAGACAGTTTCTGCTAATAACCGATCATGCCCCATTAAAGTGGATGGTCCAAAACAAGGAGACTAACAGGAGGGTTAATAGATGGTTCTTAGCCCTTCAAGAATTTAGTTTTACTGTCAAGCATCGTCCTGGTGTACAGATGGGGAATGCCGATGCTTTATCTGGGGTTCATACCAACTTGGCAGCCTGTGTCTCAGCCCTAAGGTGGAAACAAGAGGGGAGGGGGTATGTAACAGCTGGCCAAAGAAAGCACAGGGTTTCGTCCAGGATGGCAGGTACATTTGCCCCAGATACAGGTTTTACGCAGAGTATTTTTCTGTTTAGTCAGACAGTTTTCCTTTTGACCTGAAGGTGGGGTTTAAGTACCAGACTGAATGACAATGAGCTTCTTGGCCAGGTGGGGGAGCTAAAGAGGCCTGGGTATGATCAGGTGTAACTGTCTGAGCTGAAACCCATCCTGGAAATTATGCTGGGGATATAAACTCTCAAGCCTGCTTATTCCTGTGGCTCTGTCTTGGCTGCTGAGCTGGGAGGAGGTCCAAAGTGAACGGTGAGCACAGGCACAGGCACAATCGTTAGGGCCTTAGAGTCCTGCACAGCACTAGGTTGGGCTGGATTGTTAGTAAAGGTAACTAACAGTTAGTGGACAGGTTTTATTTTGCTGTTTGTTTTATTTTGCCTGTTTTTGTGTGAAAATAGTATTAGTGAATAAAACCCTTGATGCCTTTTTAACCTGCTGGCCCTGTTTCCTGTTGCTATGGGCATCTCACTTTCTGCTTTAACCAGAAGCAATATCATCCATGAATGTTGCTTGGAGCCAAGCCCAAGACATCAGAAATCATAGGAAGAAATAGGCAATCTTTTCAATTTGAAGCATGTTAAGCAATTTGCCCCAAAAAATAATCTTTGCCTATTTCTTCCTATAATTTATTATAGTCATTAAAATTATTTATATATATTTATATATACAATTCTAATTAATGATGAATATAAATGTATATGTGTATATATATGTATGTATGTGTATATATATATATATATATATATGTATATATATATACCTATAGAAGCAAACAAGTGTGTTTGTGTGTGCCTGTGACTTTTGTTGAAAAAAAATCTAGTTCGCTCTGGTCTGGCATCGTATGCGTTTAGATAGGCGTAAAGAGCTGAAATTAGTTAACTCTTTCTGAACCTGAAAATATTAGGTCATTTAAAAATATGTTTATTTCTCAGCTAATATAAATGTTTGTAACATTTGAACAGCCCAAACATTTTTATTTAGGTCTAAGTGAAAGATGTGTGAAGAATGATTTTTTAGGGGAACAGTGACTTTTAATGCAAGCTCGCCAGTGTCGAGCTGCCGGAGCTACGTGGCTCGGAGCAAGCGAGCATTTTAGTTGATAAATGCCGGGTGAATACGGCCGCGTATTCTCGCAAACCGGAAAAAGGCTTGATAAATAGGTTTTTGGTGTCCGAGTGTCGCGTGAGCGAGCTTCTGATTTGGCTTGATAAATATGCCTCTATGCATTTACACCTGGGTGGAAATGATGCACGCCCACAATCCCACACGGCACGGAAGCACAATACTGGGAGAGAGGGGCCGGAAGTCCTCCTCTCTCGCTTCTTATCTAATCCACGACGCATCCAATCCGTTTCTGCGCATGCACCATGGTTAGAATCACGTATATCGGCCATCTTATATAAAGGGTGATCGCCAGCAATGTCTGTTCTTTTGCTGACAGGCTGCTGGCAATTTTCCTCCTCATCAAAACATTGTGATTGTAAAAAATGTAAGTACAAGAAGCTAATTTTATTTCTAATTAGACAAATTTTGTTTCACTAATCAATTAACCACTACTAAAACTTTGCATTGTAGTTACTCTAATATCCTTTTAAAATATTGATTGAACAACTCTTTATATGACATAGCTCTACATATATGTATAAGGTAAGCTCTATACTATGATCTCACTAATTAACATAGAATATTGAATCTAATTCCTACAAACTATTGTTAATTATAATACATAAATTTATATAAATCCTTCCCCTATAGTTTACCTGGACCGAGTTAATTAATATAAAGTACTTGTGGTATTACCTTCTACATCACCTATACTATTACATACCTATAGGGTAGGTTAACTTTCCCCCATGTTTGTTTCATATTGAGTAGTGTTGGTCGAATAGCTCACTATTCGATTCGACCACTATGCGGATGAATAATGCATAATTATTCGGGTGAACAAACGTCTAATTCAAACTCCATTAAAGTCAAAGGGGAAAAATTTGGGTTGTTTTTCGGGACTGTGTAGAGCTTCTCCAGCCTATAATTACGTTTAAAAAGACAAGCCAATACTCCCCCAGCTCTGCACAACACTGTACAAGTAAAAAAAACAAGGAAGTCTTTTTTCTGTTGCTGGCAAGGCCATTTTATGGGGCGGTCAAGGGAACATGCCAGATTTTATACGGTTCTCCGAGTAGAGGCAGAGAGGGCCACGAGGGGGTTCCTCCAGTCCAAAAATTAGTCACCAGGTTTCACCGCTCCGTTACAAGCCATACACAGGCTTCAGAGTACAGGCAGAGGTCCCTGAGGGGGGTCTTTCAGTCAAAAAATTAGCCAGCCACAGAGCTCTGTTATAAGTTACAGGTGGCAGCAGCAGGAGGAGGAGGGTGTGGGCACTGAGACGGAGCGGGGACCGCATTGGTAACTGGCATCTAGAGCTGGGTGTAGTGCATCATCAATGCCACCTAGATGGCTGTAATGCCTTATTTAGGAATAGAGTACTGACAGGTGGCAACAGCAGGAGGAGGAGGTGGTGGGCCCTGGGACGGATCGTGGACAGCATTGGTAACTGGCATCCAGAGCTGGGTACTGGGCAGGCAACATCAGTAACAGCATGAGGAGGAGGCGGTGGGCCCTGAGAAGGAGCAAGGACGACATTGGAGGTTGATGCCATCAGCTATATGGACAGTGTCGAAGCTGTAGCTATTGGAGACCTACTATGTAGCGAACCACATGAAAGGGAAAGGGCATGGCGGAATCAGCGGGGAAAGAACACCCTTTTAAGTTTAAATCTAGTCTGGCATCTAGAGCTGGGTACTGGGCAGTGGGCAGGCGGCAGCAGTAACAGCATGAGGGGGAGGGCCCCTGAGATGGAGCAAGGACGGCATTAGAGGTTGAGGCCATCACCTATATGGACAGTGTAGAAGTTGTAGCTATTGGAGACATTAATGGATAAATGAGATTCCAATCTGTCCCTACCTACTATGTAGCGAAACCACATGAAAGGGAACAGGCTTAGCGGAATCAGCGGGGAAAGAAGACCCTGTTGAGCTTGAGTCTAGTCTGGCATCTAGAGCTTTTTTTTTTTTTTTTTTGTACAGTGTTGTACAGAGCTGGGGGAGTCTTGACATGTCTTTTTAAATGTATTTATAGACAGCAGAAGCTCTACACAGTCCCGAAAAGCAACCCAAATTTCCTCCCTATTGACTTTATTAGAGTTCGAATTCGACGCTCGTTCACCCAAATAATTTTGGTCTATTCGATCGAATAGTGGTCGAATCGAATAGTGAGCTATTCGACCAAAATTGATTGCTAGTTTGCATCATAAAGTGGATGACATGAATGCTAACTCTCAAACTTACAATACAAAGGTACCATTGTCTTTGCCTAATTTTTCAGCTATCAGTGTGGGAGTACTGGGAGTTTTCATCTGCAGTTTGTTGGCCTTCCCGGAAGCAGCAGAAATGTAAAGTAAATTGCTAGCTGGCACAATGGCAGGCATGACACTGACGAAGACTACCACCCCTGGACATTGCCATAACTAGCGGAAAAATTCAACAGGCTCAGCTGACTGGATGTTTGGTGATAGGCAGTCACAAACTCCGCACAGAAGCAGTGTGGGTTCACAGAGGCATCTCGGTTGGCCTAGTGGGTCCTTGTGTCAGTCAATCAGTGATATCTGAAGTGGGGTTATGATAGTTGTTAGTAACCCACCTTTTGTTCTTTTTCAAAAAAGTGAGGTGGGTGACATTTTCCGGCGACAGTCGTGATCGGTTGATCATTACCACTCGGCCAGCGGCACTGAAGGTTCTTTCGGACAGAACACTGGATGCCGGGCATGAAAGAAGCTTGATGGCGTACTGTGCCAACTGCTGGCAGATGTCAAGCCTGTTGATCCAAAAGTTAATGGCATCACTACTGTCAGGACAGACATCCTCCTCATAACTGCTGTCGTCAACACCACCACCAACAGCCAGAAAAGAGCCAACATAATCGTGCACCATGCGCTTCATCCGTTCTCAATGTTTATGCCCCTGTACTTCACTTGTTTCAGGTGGCCGCATCAGGTTTAGCCAGGCATCCAGAAAATCCCCCCTGCTGCCTTGGCCTACGCTTTTGGATGTGTGCGGCCTGCTGCTACTACTGCTGCTGCTGCTACAGGTGGATACGGTGTCTGCCTGAGCTCCCTGTGTGAAATGTGGTTTGCGGAACTCCTCACACAGCCGGTCGCATAGTATTCTGCTCAGGCGGGTCACCTTTTCTTTCTCTTGCGCCGGGTTAGGTAGAAACTGTGACATTTTGTCTTTGTAGCGGTGTTCCAGTGGCCAGCCAGTAATCATCCCGGTTTTTGATGCTGCAAATGCGGGGGTCCCTCCATAGGCATCGCAACATGTGGACACACAAATGAAAGAGGGGTTCCCCTTAGTAGGCACCAAAACATCTTCCTCCTCATCACCCACCTCCTCCTCTTCAAGCTGCAGCAGTTCCTGTTGTTCCATCACCTTTACAATGCCTGGGGCGTGACAGCACAAATGCGGGTTGTATGGGTCCTGTCCAGCAGCCCCAACATGGTCTTCCTCATCATCATTATCATAATCATCTTCCTCCTCCTCCTCTTGAACCTCCTGATGCTGTCCAGTGTCCCTTCTTGCTCCTCCTGATGCTGGCTGTGCGCTATGGAGTGTAATGTCACCCTCATCCTCCTCCCCTATTTCTTCCCCACCTCTCCCATCGCCACTTTCCATCAGGCCACGCAGGGTATTATTAAGCAGAACGATGATGGGTATGACATCGTTCCAGCCTGACCGCTCCTGACTCACAACCTTTGTGGCCTGCACAAAGGGGATTAGTATCTTTCACAGCGTCTCCATCTGCAGTCACTGGTCACTGGTAAAATAGCTCAGTTGTGTGGCTGTACCAAGGGCCCCTAGCTTTTGCTCACACAGACGCTGGAGCATGTGCAGGGTGGAGTTCCATCTAGTCACAGTGTCACAAATCAGTCTATGCGGTGGAAGCTTCTGTTGGCGCTGGATCTTGCTAAGCGCCACGGAGGCAGTGGGGGATCGGTGTACATGGCTGCAAGTGGAGCGAGCCTGTCTCAGTAAGTCCTGCAGTCCTGGGTATGTGCGGAGGAACTTCTGCACCACCAGGTTCAGTACGTGTGCAAAGCATGGCACATGTATTATGCAGCCCATGCGCATCACGGCCACAAGGTTGGCCCCATTGTCGCACACTACATTGCCTGTTGTGAGCCGGGAGGGCATCAGCCAAGCCTCAACCTCCATCTGCAAAGCTGACTAGAGTTCTCTGGCGGTGTGACTTTTCTCCCCCAAGGACACCAGTTTCAGCACTGACTGGCAACGCATGTGTCCTCTGCTGCTGGCCTTTCCGGAGGAGTGTCGAAAAGAGAGGGTTTGCCAGTAGAAGGAATGAAGGAGGAGGGGGGAGAGGACTGGGGTGGCCCATGCTTTCCCACCAACCCCCTCAGCGGGGGTACCAGGTGCTGCAATACCTCTTGGGCACTGCAATACCCTCACTGGGTGGCCTTGCATAGCTCAGTGAGCAGTGAAGGACAGGTAGCGTCCCACTCCGTGCCTGGTTGTCCTGCTGTCTATAGTGATGTGGATTTGACTAGACACCGAGAATGCCAATGCCCAAGAGAGGTTACCCATTACATGTGCATGTAAACTGGGAACAGCTGTGCGGGAGAAGTAATGCCTGCTTGGTATATTCCACCGACGCTCGGCCACAATGCTGTACGGAAGTAGCTGCAAGGCCAATAGTTTGGCTAGACGTGAATTGAGTTTGATGAACCTTTTGTTGGTTGGGCCCATAGCCTGATGCCTTGTGCAGAACTCCGGTAGAGTGGGCTGAAGGGACTGAGAGCTAGGGGAGCTGAGGGGGTCACTGGAGAACCCATCTTGCGGTGACAAACGTTGTCTGATGTCACGAAACCTGCAGCCAGAAGCTGATACTTCCTCGGAGTTGAAGTCTGGCTGTCACCAACCTCCTGAGACGTAGTATCAATGACAGTTAGAGACGTAGAAGGAGTCAATGGAGGTGGAAAAAGAGACGATGACGTGGTTGCACCTCCTTCAAGAGAATGCAAGTACTGGTCCCACTTTGGTTTGTGGTTCTTGCGCATGTGGGAAAGCAGGGATGTTGTACCCAAATGTGATCCGGCCTGTCCTCTGCGAATCTGCCAGTGGCACGGGATGCAAATTGCTACGCACCCGTCATCGTCTTTCAGCGTGAAAAAGGACCACACTGGGGAGTTGCGTGCAACCACTCTGCTGCTCTTTTTCTTTGCCTGCCTCTGCCTCTGCTGGGTGCCCTGCATCTGCTCCAGCTCCATCTCCTCCACAGTCACATCGTCTCTGACTTTTCCCCTGCTTGTGCCCACTCCTCTGTCTCTTCTTTGAGACTCACATGAGGCAGATTTGCGGCCCCTTCTATCCCCAGTCTGTTGTTGCTGCCTTTCCTCTACGTCTGTTTCGGAACTGCTGCTAGCCCTTACACGCACCGGTGGTTCCCAGGTGACATCATGGTCATCATTATCCTCAGTTTCATCCAAGCCAACCTCTGCAAATGCAGCCACTGATGCAGAACCCTCACCCACCAAGTGCTGACCACACTCTCCAAGGGTCTCAAAGTCTGCCTCCTGCTCTGAAATTTGCAATGACAGATCCTCAGGCTGTTCGTCAAACAACAAGGGAGAGTAATCGAGAGGTACAGGCACATTAGCCACGCTAACACCTGTCTTTGTTCCTGTCATGGCTGTGCTGGTCGCTGCTGTAGAAGAAGAGCCTGCTGCAGTAGAAGAGCTTGCTGCACTTGAGGCCCCTGAGACCCAGTCGACAATACTCTCAACATGACGTGGCTGTATAGTTGTAGTAAACAGATCTAATAATAAATCAATAAATCTACTAGCGTACTGGTGCTCCGCACACATCTCAGACCTGTTTGACATCTTGTGCTGCTGCCTCCAACGGTTTGCTGCTGCTGCTGTCCTACAGTGGCGGACTCCCGGGGAGTACTGTCCAATGCCACTCCTTCCCCTGCGTTCACCACTCATCTTTTACTTATTCGGGAAAAAATGCACCTGTCAGGGTCCCTTCCGTGACGGAAGTTTGAGGATCTGTCAGACAAGCTGCATGTGAGATTATCTGACAGTCTCTTTGTTTTTACTTGTTTCTGTGTTGTTGTTTGTAATGACCACTCCCCTTGCATCAGGTGCAGCTGGTGGTCATTACTGCTCCACCATTTAGTCTGGCCTCACACTTCATGCTGTGCGGTTGATATTCACTGTTGGGTTGTGAAGAGGTGGAGTGTTGTACCATCCTGAGTTCCTGTTTATATCTGCTAATAAGATAAGTTGCTTTACTTTTGGTCTTTTGGTGTTTTGGGGTCTTGTGGTTCTAGGCCTCAGGGAGACACTGGGTCCTTCATAGGGGAAGGAACCAGCAGTCTCAAGCTAGACACTACTGCTAGGGCTATACAGGGCTAGTAGGGACCAGGTTCCTGAGTATGAGCTTTCCTACCATCAGGGGATACTCATACTGTCAGGAGTTAGGGCTAGGTTAGGGTGTCTGCAAGGGGTGACCATTCCCTTTTCCCTAGCCACTGGAGGCCTAGTCCAGAGTATAACCTTTCTGTTTCCCTCCCCTCCCCTGTTATCCGTGACAGCACCTGTACCAAACGGTTTCTTTGGAAAATAGCAAGTGGTATAATAATTAAATATCTGTGTTTTTTTTAGAGAAATACAGACATTTTTCTGGCTTTGTGGATAAATAGCAAGTGCTATCACAGTTAAATATCTGTATTTTTTGGAGAGAAATACAGAATTTTTTCTGGCTTTGTGGATATATAGCAAGTGCTATCAGAATAAAATATCTGTATTATTTTGCGAGAAATACAGAAAATTTTCTGACCTTTTGGATAGATACCAAGTTCTATCAGAATTAAATATCTGTATTTTTTTTAGAGAAATACAAAAAAATTTCTGGCCTTTTGGATAGATAACAAGTGCTATCAGATTTAAATATCTGTATTTTTTGGAGAGAAATACATATTTTTTTTCTGTTATTATGTATGTATGTGTGTGTGTGTGTGTGTGTCACACTTACCTCTTCCTTGCTAAAGCGCAGACGCGTCTGTCCTGCGCATGCGGGCAGTTCTGACTCTGGGCTTGCCTTTGCTAGCAAGCTTTATCAGCTGCCTTTTTAGCTAGCTCACACATACTTGGACTGAAGTTCAGCAGCCTGTCTTGATAATGCTTATATGTCTCAATGCATTAGGATGCTGCCATGTGATTAGCTGATTGGATATTTGGGTTAGCAAGCAGTTACCTGACTGGACCTTTCACTGAGTAATAATGTACTGTAATAATACTGCAATTTACCAAAAAAAAATTGCTTGCCTAGGTGGCATTCTGATCCCCTGTCTTCAATACTTTCTCATTTACTGACCCAGACTGAATATGTAGTTTTCTATGAAAAAACTGTTGCACAAGGTCCAGGAATTACTGGTCACTGATTTTAATGTATTTTAGTTCAAAAATAGTTTGTGACATTTTTTGCAGAGGGGCTTATGGGGGAAAAAAACAGGCAGCACTATCCCAAATAAAATTTAAAGACAACATTGTGGTATAGAGAAATATAATGCTGGTATTGAGACTTGCAAATTTCATTTTGAACCCTAGATGGCTTCCTTGCACCAACAATTTCTGGGCATCTTGAACGCTCGCATGCCTGATGTGTTTAAACTTCCCTGCAGCGCGTCTCTATTTTCGGATAGTATTTATAGGGAATTTGTAGGTACAGAAATGGCATGCTCCAGTTCTCTTATCCAGATCCATACTTCACTACCCAGTGAATTACTAATGTGTAACATACATACAGTGCTGCATAATATGCCGGTACTATAAAAATCCCGTTAATAATAATAAAATGTAGCCAGTGATGTCTAAATTGCTTTCCTGCATGTCAGTGGTTTACAATGATTTGAGGCAGCAAAACCATGATTAGGTTGCCAGTCTTGGGGCTTGCTATTTAACATTGGAAGATCCCCTATTTTAGAGGTACGTGTCAGTCTTGTTATCCAGGCAACCCTTTTCTAACACTATTGTGTTTTGTACTTTATTGCATCTGAGAAAATGGTGCATGTCTGATTTTCTTTTTTGGTGCTTTACCAAGTGCCTTAATATTCCCAACAAAATGTTTGTTTACCAAAGCACCAGAACGAATGGGTGTAAAAGGGCCTTTAGAGATTTATAGGCCATATATTTGTGCTTTCGTGTTTTCCTGAAGCACTCCAAATGTAGTCTCCCAGTTCCTTCCTCTGTATTATACTCTCCTGTTCCAAATCTAGAGGTATATTCCTTGATCTTGGGCCACGAACTCTGACTTCCACATGCACTCCTATTCTATGGGAGTGCTTCAGAGTTTAAACTCATGGTTTTCATTGTATTCAAATAAAGTGGAACACAAACTGGTATTTAGTTTAATTAGCCCCCTGTAAATGGTCATCAATGCTGAGATGTGCACAAGAGGAGTACTAATGGATTCTGTGACAAGTGCACAGAGAGGGTAGAACTGCAGCAATGCTGACTTGGCAAATTGTTAGAGTAGTAGAAATTGTGCAGGCAGTCAATTTCAAACATCATCTTAGATCAGACCCCAGTAAAATATATATATATATTTAGTGATGTACCTAGAATAAAGTGGTGGGTGTCAGCACCCTGCCAAAGGCCGGGTCCTGTACCAATACTGGTACAGTCAGGTGACCTTATATCCCACCTGCTAGTTTCTTTATTGTGTTGATATTGATATCTTTAGATGGTTCCAGTACAGTGGATGAAGCCTCCTGATGAAGTAAATAGTGACATGAATTACTTTTTTAATGTCAATTTTTATTAGGTTTTGCAAATTATAACATACATAGGATACAATAACAGAATAGGCAAATATAAATAGAAACAAAAAACAGCATGTTGTACAAAAAACATAAAACAAAAATCAAACCTTAAAGTACAAGGGTATATTAGGTTTGACCATAATGAAGTATGTATCAACAATACAATGTTCTTCCAGAGAGGTGTGTATGTTTATGTATCTGGGCTTCAGTTTTACACAGAAAAAGTAACCCAGGAGACCGAGAAACCTGAAATGCCATTTCCACAGAACAACAAGCCCGTTATTTTTTTCCTTTTCCTGAAAACATGAACTGTTAAGACATGACTAGAAGCATCATCCTCCAGAGGAACATATACCCACTAATGCAAAAAAAAAAGAGAAAAAAGGTATGGACGTAAAGAAGACAGAATGTACAGAAGGAAGGTGGTTAGAAGGTGGGTGGGGGACACACGGATTAACATAACAATGCTCACTGACTTTGCAGCATGGCTTTCAAGCACTACTCCCAACTATGACTTCTTCATAAAATAAAGTTAAAGCCTCCTAGCCAGCCCTCCCTGATGATAGTAGTTGGACCCAAGGAGTCCAAATCTCTTTGAACCTATCCAAATGATTGTACAGCCTAGCAGACAGCTGTTCCATCTGTCTTATATCTTCCACTCAGGCTTTCAGCTAAAAAAAAAGACGGTGGAATATTGCATTTCCAATGTATCGTTATAAGACATCTAGCCACTGTTAGTACATGTGCCATAGGGGGTTTCTTCTGTTTGGTGAGGTTCAATATAGGCACATTCAGCAGATGTGTAACTGGGTCTAATCTAACTGTAATTTCCACTAGGCTAGAGAGGAGATTATTAAATGCTACCCAATATTGCGTGATTCCCGGGCATGTTCAGAATATGTGGAAAAGCATTTGCACTTGAGTACTACATCTCTAGGATAAATTGCTACACGCAGGATAAATGGCATGAAGTTTATCCGGAGTGTAGTACCAATGCATAAGTACCTTATACGCATTTTCTTTTTACAAGATACAAACTGAACATTTATTACACTATGCCATATTACCTGGCAAAGTTCAAGGGGTAACTCCCTGTCTAGAATAGATTCCCATTTGGTCATATACACATGTTTAGTAACAGGAATTGCAGGTTCTGTGCTCAATATTTGGTGAATTTTGGAGATTAGCCCCCTACGAGGGGCCACCTGCACACATTCATTCAAATTGCATAGGCGATGTGAAGTTTCTTGTCATCTTCTGCACAAGGTGTCGGCTTTGAATATAGTTAAAAATAGCAGAGGAAGGCAATTCAAATTTAGTCTGTAATTGGGGTAATGAAAGTAGCTTTCTAGTTATGGGGTTGGTTATATGTATTAAACCGAATATCCGCTTGGAGGCCCAGGGATCTACAATTTGTTGCATCAAGCTATTTGGCAGCTGAGAGTTGTACAAAAATGATGTGAGCAGGGATTTAGGGGATGAGAGGCAATATTTATTTTTGCAAGGTGACCAAATGCATTTTGTGAAGTGCATAGGTGCTAGCAGGTTGGAGTCTGCAGTGTGGTGAAGAGAGCTCCACAGCATTGAATTTGGATGCACCAGAGCCATCCAGAGCTTCTCAATGTCTGTCCAGTGATTATAGGCTCTCATGGTAGTCAAGAGGCCAGTTGACAGAGATGAGAAGCCAGAAAATATTTGAGAATGTCTGGACCACCCCGGCCTTCCCTGGTCCTCAGGGAGCACATCACAGACCACATCACAGACCTAGGAAGGCGATATAATATTAATAATATATAAAACAATACTATATAATATTAAGTAATATATCGTTTCATACAATGCTACCTTAAAGGTCTTTGTGTGAATGGAAACTCTAGCTATATCTGGATGTCACTTAATTTTTTGGGCTAAGGGTTCGATAAATAATTCAGAGGAGTCAATGGGAAAACCGGGCGCGTACTATTAAATATTCTGAAAACCGGTGATGTGGAATAGGGAAATTTGCTGCTGTGGGATATGAATAAAGCGCCTTTATAGCTTGCAAAAAGGGTCCCCGGATACTTATAAAAGACAGGGTGCTGAACATGAAGGGCCAACTTAGGTGATTAAACACCTTTTCTGCGTCTAGACTCAACAGAAGCACCCCCTGTTCCAGTTTATTTAAAGTATCTATGATGTCGATCGTTCCATGTGTATTATCACCCGCCTGACGACACAAAATAAAACCCAGCTGATCTTTATGCAGCACGTAGGGTAGATACATCCTCAGACGTAGCTAATATTCTTGTAAAAAATTTTAGGTCCGAGATTAGCAATGCTATTGGGCGATAGCTTGTAGGATCTAATGGATCCCTACCCGGTTTAAGAAACACTGAAATATGTGAGTGCAACATAGTCTGAGGAGGCATCTTGCCCTCTAGAATATTATTAAACAATGATAGTAGATGAGGGAGAAGCAAAAGTATATATGTCTTATAATATAGATAGGGAAGTCTGTCTGGTCCTGGGGGTTTACAAGAGGGTAAAGATTTAATGGCTACTTCTATTTCTTCTTGAGTAATGGAGCTATTAAGCTTTTCGATAATGTCATTCAACTGGGAAGGAGCATCGCTTATATAAAATAGCAAATACTCATCAATGCAGGACTGTAAAGTTGATCCACCATCTATTTGTGTTTTGTGGACTGGGGAGTAGAGGTCTAAATAATACTCCACAAATTTCGGGGCCATGACTTCTGGATTGATGATATCCATTGCGGTCTTTAACAACCGGGGGGTGGCTGAGGCTACTCCTTCCCAGATTTTACGTGTCAAGAGTGTATCTGCCTTGCTCCCTTTATCATAAAACCTATACACCATGGCTTTTTTAATTTGGTCTATACCCAGTTCTTTAAGTTTACCACTCAGTTCTACAATCTTACGCAAAGAGAAAACTGAAGGGGAAACTTGCATAGGTGAGATCTCATAGCTGCTTTGTTCCATTTAAGCCTGGAAACCTCCTTAATACAGTGGCCCCTTATAACTGCTTTATGAGCTTCACATTGCATTGACACCTGTGACACTCAATGCATTTTTTCTGTAAAGTATCTCCCCAGCTCCATTTGAATAGTTAATTTGGTGGGTTCATATTTAAGCATATAATCATTTAACCGCGAATGACATTTACGAATAGGCTGGTTATCCAGATTTAGCTTACATGAGATAGGGGCATGATCTGACAATGAGATCACCCCTATATCTGAAGCCAATGTAGCCCAAAGTGCTGGAAGATTGTTGAAAACATAAGTAGAAGAATAAAACCTAAAGAAGGGCAACCACCAGAGAAATACGCAAACACTTGAGCTCTATTTGTCGAAAACATAATCCAGACGTGTAAGAGTACCGTGAGGCATGGAATAAAAAGTATATGCTTTCTCATTGGAATGCTGTGCTCCTCAGACATCAAAGAAGCTATGACTATGCATTAATTTATGAAAACTGCACTGAAAGGGGAATTATTGGATCTGCTGATAAGCGGTCTTGTGCTGGTGTATGTGGTAAGTTAAAGTCAACTGCTATTAGGACAAAAGCCTGTGGGTAGGTGGATAGTGGAGTGAGAATGCTCTCCAGAAACATAAGTTGGGAGTTATTAGGAACATATACATTACATAGGGTTAAAGTTACCGCATTCAGTGTGCCATGAAGTATAATGAATCTGCCTTCCAGTTTGACCGCAGACTGAAGAGGAACAAAGGTTATACCTGCTCTAACCAGTATGGTCACTCCTGATTTCCTACATTTAGTAGGAGACATAATGGCAAAGAGGTATTGGAGATGTGAAAACTGGAATGTGCCTGTGTTATCCAGGTGGGTCTCCTGGAGAAAAACTATGTCTGCCCTTTGCCTTTCGAGCTCCTGCAATATTAAGCAGAGCTTGGCATTAGAGTTCAGGCCCTTCACATTCAAAATGAAATGAAATGAAAAGAATACAAAGGGTAAAAAACTAGTACAATAATTTTGACCTAGGTCAGAGAGGTCCACTTTCACGCCTACTGAACCATCAGGTCGTAAACCATCCTGAGGCCAGAAATCCAAAGGCATGAGTGAGGGCCTAAGTCCCTGATCTATCAACAGTCAGTCCCAATCAAAAACTAGAAACCGCCAGGGTTCAGCCTTGTCAGCTGGAACCCCCCCAAGTTGCATTAACACCACAAAACAGCCACATTCAACTCTGACCCTCCTCTTCCTCCATTGTTTGACCCAATCAGTAGGCTTCCCCGAAACTCAAAGGTTATCGCTAATTAAATCAAACCCATAGGATTGAACCACCAAAGAGTTCCATGATATAGCTAAGAAGCATGACAATGTTCCAAAAAGAAACCATTATGGGGAGAAATTGGCTTAATTAGATGAGGAGCTTGAGCAGTTCTGACGTTTCCTATCTTGCACCAGTTGCCAATCCGACGAAGATGAAGAAAAAGTGGGAAGAGGTTTCCATCTGGGAATTTTAGGACATGGAATGTCCAAATCTGATCAGAACTTGGGGAAATCCTCAGGTTGCCGCAGCGTAGTGGATACTCCATTCTTACATGCTGTTAAACTAAAGGTGAAGCCCCAGCGGTATGGAATCGCATTGTCTCTTAGCACGGTAAGTAATGTTTGAAGAGAGCGGCATTGTTGTAGGGTGATCCAGGACAAATCAGGAAAAAGTTGAATTTCCACCCCATCAAATTCCACAGACACATGCTACGAGCTGTATGCATAATATTATCTTTCAGGGTTGAGTCACTTATTCTGCAAATCACATCCATGGGTCTGGACGGTGGCCCAATTGGTCCCAGTGCCGATGAGCTTGCTAAAACTGTATAGGCTCTGCCATTGGTCTCCCTAATATGGTTTAAAGCACCAACAATATAACAGACGCCTGTGTGGCCTTAGGGAGACCCCTGATTCTAATATTATTATGCAACCTCTATTATCAAATTCTCCTATATGGCGCATGAAGTCGCTTAGCGTTATTGCCTGGGAGGTGACGTGCTCTTGGAGTTGTGTTATCATCCCTTTAGCCATTTGGAGCTCAGTGTCAACCGTTTCAACTCTATCCGCCAGGGCACGAAAATCTGAGAGCAATACTGTGATTTCCTCCCTGCATGCTTCTTTAACTTCTAATAAAGTGTCCGAAGTCTTCTTTAGTTGGCATATGCTTTAAATAATCTCTCAAGTAGACAAAGTCCTCCGAATGGCCATCTATTCTCCCAATTTCCACTGTGATCCATACTAATCAAGGTATGCCCAGGCACCTCTGTTATCTAAGGGACATATGGCAGCGCATGGGCCGACAACCGTGGACCCCACAGCCCTTTGTTTTAGGAGGACCCTGATACATAAGGAGTAAGGTAAAGATTATGCCCCTGCGGGGGACTCATCACGTCCTAGAGAGAGCCTTTTGTGATCTTCAGTGTGCCCTCCACTGAAGAATGCCACTGTGGAAGGGGGGTTGTAGTTGTCAGTGGTGGCGGAGGCTGGAAACCCTCATCATGGGGGGTCTCTATGGAGTCCTCGCCAGAGGAGTCTGACCCTCACATTTTTATTGGTATATACTAAAATATCACACAGGAGCGATGAAGCCACCTTTAAAAACAGAAAATACATTCTCTAAGGAGGAATTATCATTGCTGATTGTGTGCCCTGCATACCAGTATGCATTTCACTGTTTTATTCTTAGAAAGGAGGATGAGGAGGAGGAGGAGGAGGAAGGGGGAGGAAGGAGGGAGGAGGAGGGAGAAGGAGGGAGGAGGAGGGAGGAGAGGGAGGAGGAGGAGTCCTCGCTCTCCACAACCACCAGGGATAACTGTGCAAAATGTTTTCTCACAAGGGGAGATGGATTTTCTCCAGACTGCCTCAGTACTGCGAGGCACAGCATCATCCTCACGAGCAGAGAGGGGGGGCCCCCCTCCTCTCCCCTGATAAAGATGTCCATTCTGCCGAAATTCTGTTTCCTATTTTTCACTCTCATAAGTATTAAGCCATGTTCATTGCATAGTAAGGAGGGATTTGGAGTCCCAGACTTTGCTAAGTATTACTACGCTTCACATCTTAGACTTTTAGCATCCTTGTCGACCTTGCAATCCTTTAACCGCTGAAAAAACTATGGATGGCCCCCATCCATCCTAACTCCATGTTATGGAGCTCTTCTATTTGGGTCCCTGAAACCACACTGTTAGCTCCAATGCAATTCACTAGACACACCTGGCTACACTGCAAGTCTAAAGCTGCGTACACATATCCAATAATTATAGTTGGAAACGAACGATGAACGACCAATGATTGGCCAAAAATTGTTCTAAAAAAAAAGTGACCAACAACACCAACGAACGAGGATAGTCGTTGGAAATCAACTACCGGCGTGGTGGATCTGATTGGACGACGATCGTTCACCATCTATCGTGTGTACGGTCGTTCAGTGATCGTGCATGTTCCGAGCATGCGCGATGAATGAACGCTCTGTACAGGTGCTTCACTGTATTGTGTTCATGTGTGTGTGTGTATATATATATATATATATATATATATTATATATTTATATCTATCTATTTCTCTCTCTCTCTCTCTCTCTCTCTCTCTCTCTATATATATATATATATATATATATATATATATATATATATCTTTATCTGTAAATATCTAATACTAATAAAGAGGACCTGTCATATGAATGTCCTTATTGGTAATAATAAATTGGTAAGTTTCCAGCGCAGTTCTTTATCCTGTTCCAGCACAGTTCTTCATCCTGTTCCAGCGCAGTACTTCATCCTGTTTGTTCCAGCGTAGTTCAAATTTAAAACTTACCTGGCAGTCGAGTATAAATAAATGACACACACACAAATTTTTTAATAAAAAATTTTTTACTAAAAAAATCTAAAAACTATAATAAAAAATAAATATTATTATACAAGTTCATAATTTTTTTTCATTATTTCTTGTTTAAGGGCACGCAGGTCCCTTCGTGCATGACACACTATCTTGGCCACGGCCTTCCATTTCTGGTCCATGGCCTCGAGTTTGGCCATCATTTCTTTTTTTTGGGAAACAACATCTGTGTAGAAATAAAAAGAATATTAAGTACACATATATTGTGAAGCCAACACATGGATATGGGACATTTTTGCATGAACAATATATGAATGCTTACCAACACTTTTTGCCATCTGCCCTGACTTGCCTGGCTCAGGACTTCCTCGTTCTCCCTCTGGAATTTTAAGAGCAAACAAAAATAAAAAGTTAAATTACACACAATTATATGCAACCTACCTCTCTAAAATTTTGGTACACACCTGGGTCAATTTCCACCACAGATTCCACTACCTCCTCTGCAGGGGAAACCAGAATCAACTCTGCATAAAAATAAAATAAAAAAAATTTTGAAATATATTTAAAATAATATATTTTTAATATATTTAAAATAATACATTTTTTTATTAAATATATAACAATATCCTACCTTACACCTCAACCCGCTTCTCCGGACGCCCAGCCTCTTCAGGGGAACCCAGATTCAACTATCCATAAAAATAAAATAAAAAAATATTTGAAATATATTTAAAAATAATATATTTTTAATATATTTAAAAAACAAAAACAGAACAAAACATTTACATAAATAAAAACAAAAACAACATACAATATTAACAAAATTACTAATATTTAAAAAAAATACAAATAAATTAAAAATAATTTCCCAAAATATTACATAACCTGAAAAGAATAATTTTCCAAAACTAAAATTTACAAACTGAAAAAATTTATACTTACGTTTTTTGACGATACGACGCCTTAACGCATCCAGTACGTCCCTCTCACGGTTTTTTAAATCAGACCACCTTTTCCGGAACTGGTCCTTGGATAGTTTGACACCAAACTTTCTTTTTATTCTCCGCTGCACCTTCTCTAAAATCTGATTTTTCCTTGCATTCTGGGATTTGTAATGAGCCCTCCTACAATCATAATCCCACCTCTCCAGGATATCCACCAAAACCTCCATCTCCTCTCTTGTCATTGGTTTGGCACGGGTGGCTGGGCTGGCTCTTCGTTGTAACATCTCTCTCATGTGACAGGAAACAATAACAGGAAGTGGCTGGATTTGCAAAGTGTTGTGGGAAATCAGCAGTGCAAGGTGCAAAGTCCGGAACCTGCGTTCGTTCGTTCGTACGTACGAATATTCGTCCGATAATTCGCCCGACCAACATTATTGAGGTAGGTGATGCTGCATATTTTTATATGTTTATAGTTTTATATGTTATATTTTATATTTCAATGTTTTCACAGATCATGGCCCATGATGCATTTAATAATCCTGACTTCATGCGCGAGTTTATTGAGGCATACAGGTCCCATTCCTGTCTGTGGAATTATTGAAATCTGTGGATTATTCAAATCGTTACATGAAACTGAAGGCGTATACCGCTATGGTGGAGCTCTGCAAGACCATGAATCCTGCGGCCAACATAAAAAGCAGAAGCGGAATGTGAAGCAGAAGATACAAAACCTGCGGACCATTTTCAAAAAGGAAATTAACAAAATAAAGTCTTCACAGCGGTCAGGTGCTGCAGCGGATGATGTATACGTACCTAAATTATGGTACTTTAATCTGTTGGCATTCAGGATGAAGGTCGTCCATCGGTGTGCAGCCTGTAAGAAGCGGACAAGGATTCTGGGGAAGGTACGCACAGGGATGCTGGGGAAAGCCTTGATGAGACCCCAGAGATATTCAAGACACCAGACTAGGTAAGTTATTGAAAAATATTTTTATTATACAATTTATAAAAACACAGGCACAGCTACATATAGTACAGTATAAAACATACAGTATGGATTTTTATTGCAGTCCTACAAACATTGTGGTGTACAGACTATGTCATGCGATCCTGCCATTCTACTGCTCCAGTAGTGTTGAAGTACTCCAAGTACTTGCTTCGGTTTTCGTTAGCCAACACTGAAGCATTCTGAGGTACTGCAACCTGTAGATCCACTAGACCAGTGAATTGGTTACTGCTTTCACCCAGTGCGGCTGTAGCAGAATCTTGCTCCATTAGAGGACCAATAACGCACTGCAATTATTGCGGCGTAGAAAATTATGTAGCAAGCAGCAAGCATAGACTACCTTGTCAATTTTCAATTCGGAAGCGATTTGCTAGAATACTGAACGCATTCTCAACCACCCTCCTAGCACGAGATAACCGGTAATGAACATTTTTTTTCTGTTTGTCCAAGTTTTTTTGAGGATAGGGTTTTAACAGGTTTTCATGTAAAGCAAATGCTTCATCTGCAACAAACACAAAGTTCAGTCCCTCTACAGTTTGGCAGTTTCTAGGAAGGTGCAGTTGCTTGTTCATCAGCTTCCTGTGAAATGGCGTTTCATCCAGAACCCCTCCATCAGACATGTGCCCGTTTCTTCCTATGTCCACTAAAACAAATTCATAACGGGCATTCACTATTGCCATGAGCACGATGCTGAAAAACCCCTTATAGTTATAATAATACAATCCACTGTCTGCCGGTGGGGTAATTCTTACATGCTTCCCATCAATTGCTCCTCCACAATTTGGGAAGTTCCATAAATTTTGAAATTCTGAAGCGATGGACAGCCATTCCTCTGGTGTATAAGGAAACTGAAAGGAGAACATAGGAAGAGTTTTATATGCATAATAATATGTTCTGTTTATAGGTTCTATTTATTTTTCTTGCAGACTTCCTCCTGTAGTGAACCTGCAGAGAGCTCACCTGCCGCCACAACATCCACTCCGATGAGTTCCAACCAAAAAAGGGGTCAGAAAAGAAAACATCAGGAGCTGGAAAAGAAGGAAACTTTCAAGAAAGCCACGTCCATGTTAAATGAAAAAGAGGATCACTTGGATGGCTTTGGCTTCTATATTGTATCAAAACTGCGGCAGATGAGCCCAGAACAAGCAGGTGCTGGGGAGATTATCATGACAGATTTGGTGAACAAAGGGATGATGAACCAACTAAACCCACAATACCCTCACCCTTCACCTGTACACACTCCACGCCACCAATATGAGCATCATCACTACCCTTCCTCCAGTACACCAAATCAGTACAGTTTTGGCAATGAAAGTCTCCATTTCACTGATTTATAGTGGGAGTGTTTCACAAATGTTAATTGTTTTTTTTTATTGTTAATATTGTTAAAATAGTTATGTTTTGTTTTTATGGTTATTGTTATTTATACTTTTTTATTGGCACTTTGTAACATGCACTTGGTTAAATAAAATGTATCTTTTGGTTATGAAGCAAATGTGTCATTTTGTTTTAATGATTGTATGGGGCCTCTACCTTCATGTACTCATCTTTCAAGCAGTCGATAACTGCTGCACACGTCTCGGGGATGATATGACCCATTGCTTGAGGTGAGATCCCGGTGGAGAACTTCATGTCCTGCAGAAATCTTCCAGTGGCAAGGTATCTCAGCGTGGCGATCAACCTCTGCTCAGGTGTAATGGACTTCCTCATGAAGGTATCTTGTTTATGCAGAAAAGGTCCAACTGCAGAAAGTAATTGCTGAAAACAAACATCCGACATACGAAGATTATTCTTGTAGTCATTTGGGAATGAGTGGCGCAGTTCCCATAGCAGATTCTCATGTGAAATGTTGTCTCGGTCCAACAACCAATCCTTACACCACATTCGCCGCTTCTTCTCAACGTCCTCCTCTTCAGTACTAAGCAGACATATCAAAGCAAGAGCTGCTTTCTTCTTTCTTGAGAACACTTTGAAGGGCATATTGCACAAGGGACAAAGGAACAGTGTGGTGAATGTCGCTCGTTTGACCCGATCGTTCGTACACACTATTCACTTCCTCTGTTGCACGTCACTTCCTGTATCGTTCAAACGATCGCATCTATCATCGATCGTGTCGTTATCTGCATGTACAGGATCGGTGCTATACTATCGTTCAAAGATATCGTGCAGGATCGTTGGTCGTTCGTTTACCAACGATAATTATTAGAAATGTGTACGTAGCTTAAGTTTAATTTGATGTCTTGTACCTCCTTGCTTACCTCTTTTCTTTATACACTTGACATCCCAGATAGTTCTACGCACCATATGGCCCACCCTTGGCATGACCATCACCTCTTCCACTATGGGCAAATCGTCAACCCCTGCATAAGTAGACTTTTGACATTCCAGGAGATCCAACATAAATATATAAGAGGGAATGAAGGTGTCACTTTATTATTATTATTATTACACAGTATTTATATAGCGCCATCATATTACACAGTGCTGTACAAAGTCCATAGTTGTGTCACTAACTGTCCCTCAAAGGAGCTCACAATCTAATGTCCCTACTATACTTTACAGCTATTTGCAAATTAGAGATAATTCCCAGGCCCTCATGAAGGGCTGAATTTTTTCACCCCCTACATCCTTTGAAAGAATTTGTGCTAATGGGCCTGCACCGAGGGGAATGATTACAGGCATGTCACGCACGGAGAGACAGGACCACTAGGGGGCACTACGGCTTGCAAGGAGGTGGTGTGAGCCCTGAGAAGGGCCAAGGCGCAGACTCTAAGCAGTAACCAGGTCTTTGCCGCAGAACTGCCCGCATGCCCAGGAGAGAGGCGTCTGCGCTTTAGTGAGGAAGAGGTTTGTGTGACATTACCCCCACCCCTTTTACGGGGCCTCCCCACCCTCCGGGGTCTGGGTTTAAGGGGAAAACGAAGATGAAACCTCTTGGCAAGCATAGGTGCAGACACATCTGTAGCTGGAACCCACAATCTCTCCTCTGGACCAAAACCTTTACAATCAATTAGGTACATTAGCCTTTTGCGAGAAAACTTGGAATCCAGAATTTGATGGACTTCATATTCCTGAGAAGAATACAATGCAAGAGTATCCAGCGGAGAGGGACGAGAAAAGTGGTTCAGGACCAACGGATTAAGCAGAGACACACGGAAGGCATTGGGCAGCTTGAGATGTGAGGGAAGATGTAACTTGTAGCAAACTGGGTAACCTTGGCAGAAATGGCATAAGGTCTGATGAACCCTGGAGCAAACTTCAGAGAGGGCACCTTGCAACGAATGTTCCTTGTGGAGAGCCAGACTTTATCTCCAGGTTGGAGAAGAGGCGACTTACAGGGACTCCGATCAGCAAACTTCTTGTGCCTGAGAGCTGTGTGTATCAGATGCTCACAAGTAGAAGACCAGATGCGGTTAAAGTCTTTCTGCAGGGCACTGAGTGCAAATATTTCAGGCAGAGCAGGGTATAGGAGACAGAAGGCGAGGATGTTTGCCATAGACAATGTAGAATGGTGATTCTTTGGTGCTGGTGCTAACATGGTTGTTGTGGCATACTCCGCAAATGGTAGCAGTGCTACCCAGTCATCATGGTGGGCAGAAACAAGTGCTCGGAGATGTTGCTCCAGAGCTTGATTAACTCTCTCTGTCTGCCCATTAGTCTGCGGTGATAGGCTGAAGAGAAGTCCACAGAGATGTCCGAGGATCTACAAAAGCTTTTCCAAAAGCGTGAGGTAAATTGCACCCCACGATCAGAAACTATATGCGTGGGCTGATAAAAATAGTATCTTTCAGAAGAAAGGTTGTAGTGAATTAAGCATGTGCGCTGGAGAAGTCTCCATAAGTACTTATTTAAAGGCACACTAAAATACAATATGGTAAGCACATTCACAAAGTAAATAAAAAGAAAGCATATGAGGATATGACCTGATGGATGATACAGATCAGTTCATGAGAGAATACGATGGTCCAATCTTTCCCCACACCCTCAAGAGCAGCTCCTTTTTACAAAAGTTTCCCACTGACATACATTGGATATTGGATATAGATTACATCATGCTTGCTTACTACCATTCATACCTAAAAAGGTAATGTTAAATATAACTTTACTTTACTACATGTTATTGAAAACATAAGAAGGGAAAAGAGATTACCCAGCTGTTCCTCAATGACCTCTGTTCCACTTTGAAACTAGAGTCCTAAGTTCTCATGCCCAAATATGGAAGCCTCAAATTCTTACATAGATAACAATGTTAAAAAAAGGTAAACAGCTCTCCACTTACCCTTCTATGAGCTTGCACATACAGTACATACACTAACTATATCTTCAATGTAAAACATATAAATATTTTTAACATGGGCATACCGTGAAGCCTAAAAATTTCATGAATGAAGATTGGCACCAAAGCAGCTGATGGTAAAGCTGGAAGGGGTACAAAATGGGCCATTTGAGAAAAGCCATCTACAACCACCCAAATGACCGTACAGCCATCAGAGGGTGGAAAATCCTTATTAAAATGCATGGACAGGTGACACCAAGTCTCCTTGGAAATGGGCAGAGGAAGAAGCGGTCCTGCTGGGGCACAGGTAGATGACTTGGTCTGAGCACAGACAGAACAGGCCTTTACATAGTCAGTCACATCCTTATGAAGGTTAGGCCACCAGTGGAGATGGAAGAGAAAAGTGTACGTTCTGTGAACACCCGGATGACCAGAAAGTTTCGAGTCATGTGCCCAACGTAATATTTTAAAGTGGCGTTGAGGAGTCACCAAGGTTTTACCAGGAGGGATAGCAGATTCCTGGATTAAAGGCCAAGGCTAAGGTGCGGGCTGGAGGGATTATAAACTCTGGCTCCACAACAGTCTTGGAATCCTGTGGATCAAATGAGCAAGAAAGTTCATCTGCTCGGGAGTCGGTGAAGCCGGGTTTAAAAGTAATTACAAAGTCAAAACGAGAAAAGAATAATGACCAACGGGCCTGCCGGGGGTTGAGACGACGAACAGACTGCAGATACTGAAGGTTTTTGTGATCAGTAAAAATAGTGATCTTGTGAGGGGAACCCTCTAAAAGGTAACGCCATTCTTTCAAAGCGAACTTGATAGCTAGGAGTTCTCTGTCACCGATGGAATAGTTATTTTCTGCTGCGAAAAACTTCTTAGAAAAGAATGCACATGGACGAAGATAGGCGCCGGGATCTCTCCTCTGGAGATATACGTGAGCGGCCCAGTTGCATGGGTACTTCTGATGAAGGGAAAGAGGGGGAACTGGAGGTTCCAGGGGCCACTGGAAGGATGGAGATAGGCGTGGGGGAGCGAGCTTGCAGGAGCGAGATTTCTCCTGGAAACGCTCCTGTAAATGTATATCAATCTTGGTGGCCACGGAGATCAGGTCATCCAGAGCAGTGGGAATTTCTCAACCAGCCAACTCATTCTTAATGTGATCAGAAAGGCCCTGCCAGAAGGTAGCTTGGAGGGCCTCGTTGTTCCAGGCGAGCTTCGCCGCCAAAGTGCGAAACTTAACAGCGAACTGGCCCACGGTAAGTGACTCTTGGGGGAGATGCAGGAGAGCGCTGGCTGCTGAGGAGGCCCGAGCAGGTTCATCAAAAACCCTCCTAAAAAGGCTCAGGAAAGCTTCAATGCTTCAGGTGACTGGATCCTTCCTTTCCCCGAGCGGAGACGCCCACGCCAAGACTTCTCCAGAAAGCAGGGATATCACGTACGCTACTTTTGCCCAGTCAGTGGGGAAGCTTTGAGGCTGAAGTTCAAAGTGGATGTTACACAGGTTGATGAAGCCAAGGCAGGTCTTGGGATCCCCAGAAAATCGTTGTGGGAATGGTAGGTGAAGTGCAGAGGCCACTGGTATAGCAGGAGACTAAGCCAGGACTGAACCAGGAGCACTAGAGGGGCCAGAAGCTGATCCAGGCAGGTAGTGAGCCCATGATGCTGGTGAAGTACCTGGGTTGAGTAGCTTCCTGGGCGTCAAGCCTCTGGGAGAGTAGTTGGTTGGGATCTGCGGAGGGTGTATACATGGTTCGTCCAAACTGTCACGCACGGAGAGACAGGATCACTAGGGGGCGCTACGGCTTGCACGGAGGCGGTGTGAGCCCTGATAAGGGACAAGACGCAGAGTCCAAGCAGTAACCAGGTCTTCTCCAGAGCCTCTGATTGTTAGGATGTTGCGGCCTCACCTTCCACTTTATCTGCTCTGATACTGTAGTTGGAACCGCTTTCCCCTAGTGTTAGACATGAATATATGAAAGAATCCTGGGAAAAGAGCTTCCTGAGCACTTGTGAAAGGTCATTTGGAAACAAGCCCAGAAAAGTTCCCTTTGTATAGTCCTTGGAGGTCCTACATAGGATCTCACCCCTGACAAGTAACAGTTGCTGGCGATGCTCACGGAAGTAGGAACCTTGCACCATATTTTTTGCACTGCATATTTACCTACTGGCAAATGGTAAACAACCTTTTTGAGGAGGTGTTTGAAGTATCCATACCATTAGATTTGCTGACTCATCTTCTACACTGCCAATTATGGAACTCTCTAAATTTAGCAAACGTTTAATGGCAAACATTCTCATTGCGGCCAGATGTTCAATAGGTACTCATTGGAAAGTGGCCTCACCTCCCACTTTATCTGCTCTGATAAGCCGAATTAAAAATGTTCACCTTATGGAACAATTGACTGCGAGGTTATGATAGGCTGGACAAATTTATTCAGATTTAGGCCCCATAGAAGGATTATGTTGAGACGTGCCTCAATGCACCCTTTTTATGGTTTATTTCTCTTGTCTCACCTGATTTGTATGGAACATATGCGATTTATAGCTTCAGTACTGTTGTGAAGAGTAGGGATGAGCGAGCGAGATTTGTAAGTTCGATCCCGCCGCGAATCGGGCCTTTCACGCTTACTGAACATTTAGGCGAGAACAGCCTTGTGATTCGCCATGAGGTTGTGTTCTCGCCGAAAAAACGAGTTAAAAAGCAAGGGGCGGGAACGCCCACTATTTCCGGCAGGAATGGCGCGGCTGGGAGTGAATCATTTTCTCCCAGGATGCACAGCAAGGCCCAGCAGCCCAATCAGGGGAGATCTGAGCACAGGCATATATACAGAGAATGAGAGAGGGGTTAGTCACTCCATCTTGTGTTCTGTGTGAAAGATAGAAGCAGGGAGAGTTGTGCATTGTGACAGGGACAGGTTAGGAACCTTCTGTATATCTGTATATTTACAGATATAACAGTTTTTGATGCTACCTGGTCCAATGTACCAAAGAAGCCAGTTTGCTACAGAAAAATTGCTGTCCTACTCTAAAAAAAAATACTGATATTTCAGTGTTTGATACCTCTTGCTATTTACCAAAGAGTGTTTGGGGAAAAAAAGTCTGTCCTACTATATAAAACATACAGATATTTCAGTGTTTGATACCTCTTGCTATATACCAAAGAAGAGAGTTTGGTAAAAAAAAATTCTGTCCTACTATAAAAAAATACAGATATTTCAGTGTTTGATACCTCTTGCTATTTATCAAAGAAAAGCGTTTGATAAAAAAAAATTCTGTCCTATATAAAAAATACAGATATTTCAGTGTTTCATACCTCTTGCCATTTACCAAAGAAGAGTGTTTGGGGAAAAACAACATTTCTGTCCTACTATATAAAACATACAGATATTTCAGTGTTTGATACCTCTTGCTATTTACCAAAGAAGAGAGTTTGGTAAAAAAAAAATTCTGTCCTACTATAAAAAAATACAGATATTTCAGTGTTTGATACCTCTTGCTATTTACCAAAGAAGAGCGTTTGTTAAAAAAAAAAATCTGTTATACTATATAAAAAAATACAGATATTTCAGTGTTCGATACCTTTTGCTATTTACTAAAGAAGCCAGTTTGGTACACAAAAAATTCTGTCCCAATAATAAAAAATACAGAGATTTCAGTGTTTGATACCGGTTCCTATTTACCAAAGAAACCGTTTGCTACAGGTGCATTTTTGCCTAAATAAGTAAAAAATGAGCGGTAGACGCAGGGGGAGGCGTGGCGTTGGGCGACCTGCCGCATCTGGCAGGGGGCATACTCCCCCGCCAGTCCGCCACTGTAGGACAGCAGCAGCAGCAAACTGTTGGAGGCAGCAGCACAAGATGTCAAACAGGTCTGAGATGTGTGCGGAACACCAGTAAGCTGGTGTATATATTCAGAGGACGGAATACAATCATACAGCCACGTCATGTGGAGAGTATTGTGGACTGGGTCTCAGGAGCCTCAAGTGCAGCAGGCACTTCCTTTGCAGCAGCAGCGACCAGCACAGCCGTGACAGAGCAAAGACAGGAGTTAGAGTGGCTAATGTGCCTTTTCCCTTCCGATGACTCTCCCTTGTTATTTGACGAACCGCCTGAGGATCTGACAGTGCGAATTTCAGAGCAGGAGGCAGACTTTGAGACCCTTGGAGAGTGTGGTCAGCACTTGCTGGGTGAGGGTTCTAGATCAGTGGCTGTATTTGCAGATGTTGGGTTAGATGAAAATGAAGATGATGATGACCGTGATGTCACCTGGGAACCACCGATGCGTGTAAGGGCTAGCAGCAGTTCTGAAACAGACGTAGAGGAAAGGCAGCAAAATATGTTTATTTCCCTAGTGGTTGAACTTGATGGACCTATGTCTTTTTTTAACCTAACCAACTATGTAACTTTATAATATGACTGTGATACATTTAACTTTACACCAAAAATATTTGATATTGCAATGAAACCTGGTATGTATATTGGCATTATGAATAATGTCTTCTTTATGTACTTCTATTATCATCTCTTATCATCTTTTATTCATTCATGTAAACTACATTGCGATAAAGGAATAAGATCCATCTATGACACTTTGAAAACTTATCTATTATGCAACTATCACCTCAATATTAATGTATACAATGTAATCTCCTACATCCACACAAACTATTCATTCCCCTGCGACTCATCTAGCGGGGGGCACCCAACGTCCGCCCCACAGAGTAAGGGCGGAAACAACCTTCTTAATATAGGAGGAAGTAGACTCAGAGTAAGGGCAGATGTGGCACGTGAGTAAGGGCGGAAACAACCTTCTTAATACAGGAGGAAGTAGACTCAGAGTAAAGGCGAATTTGACATGTGTGAGGCTCTCCACACGCGCGCCCTCTAGCTAATCACCAATAGTATTTAATACACAGCAGTTTACTCTTACCTTATTCATATTTAAGATTACAAGACACCTCCTAATTGTAGCTACCTTCAAACAAATTTACCTTTCCTTTATATAGCTATATAGTTTAGATATTTTCTTGCTTCAATTTATTAATCTAACATGAATATGAATTACTTATTTATGCTTTATTACCCCAATCATACATTAACCTTCTTACCTCTGGGAAGAGTGTTTTCAACCATTAGCACTACTCAGCTACAGTACCTGATTATTGATTATTATCTGGGGTGAAACAACTAATAGCGAGTAAGACATCTAAAATTTATTTACAGCTTATATTTATGAACCCCTGTATACACAATGTTCCTATTCAGTTATCTCAACAATAACTATGATATGCATCAGAATTCTGAGCATTCATCCTCATTATGCTTATTCTTATTGTTATTACTTTTATTCATTTTTGCACATTATTCTGTATTGAACCTTATCATAACTGTTACGCACGGAGAGACAGGACCACTAGGGGGCGTATGGAGGTGGTGCAAGCCCTGAAAAGGGCCAAGGCACAGAGTTTAAGCAGTAACTAAGTTTTCTCCAGAGCCTCTGATGGTGAGGATGTTACTCTGCAGGTTACGGCCAGGTTGCGGTCCTTGGGCACACCAAGGTGGGCAAGCACAGTACAAAATCACTAAGCAGAAGGGTAGTCAAGGAAAGCCAGGGTCAGCAAGCAAGATAGGTCAGGTCACACGCCAAGGGTCAATAGCCAGGGATCCAGGAGACAGACAGATGCAGAGGCCACTGCAGAGGCTGTGGGCACAGGGAACACAGGAGACACTGGAAACAGCAGGAGGTACAGGTGATGCAGGGATATCCACAGGCAGACAGGAACACAGGAACAGTACAGGGAAGTTGGCTGGGAACCAACAGACTGGACAACGAGGGGTTAACACAGGAGCTGGACACAGGAAACACTGGATTAAGCAACAGGTGTACAGGAACTAGTTCACAGAACTAGGGAGCTCGGCACTAGTAAGACTTGTTGCACGAACACAAAGTGCAGTCTGTGAGCCAGCTAAATAGCCAGAGCTGATCAAGAGGCTATCTATTGATTGGCCAGCGGATTGGACAGAATTGATAAAGCCTGAAAACAGAGGCACGCCCAGCTTCAGAACTGCAAGCATGCGCAGGAGAGGGATGCCTGTGCTTTTGTGAGGAAGAGGTGTGACAATAACTCTAATGTATAGATATTGATTCTCTGAGCATCATAATAATACATGGATGCTATGGGAATGCTATGTGAATGTTCACTTAAGAAACATGATTATAACTTTGATGTTCTGCTATGTGAATACTACACTTAAACCTCAAAAGATTTCTGATACTCTGTATATTTATATATGTATTTTCTGTATTTAGCTTATCTACTAACGATCTCTATACTGCCCCTGGGAAAGCCGACAAAGGCGAAACGCGTCGGGGCAAGAGACTTTACACTTTCATGTATTGAACTCTCTAATATTATACAGTCAGGGATCTAAACTGTCTAGCTAATTGGTCTGACTATACCCATAATAATAATGGGTCAAGACCTTTTCTACTTTTTTGTATAGTTTTATAATTGTCTGTGACAAATTATCACAATATAAGCTTACTTTGCCAAAAAAAAACAGCTTTCTTGCTCCTCTTATTTACATTCCCATCATCACCACATATATATTCTCAATCTATGTGACCAGTTAAGAACTCACACAATCGAGAAGACGTGGCTACGCGATGGCGGCGTGAGGAAGCATTCTCCTGAGCTCCCGCTGCCTCCACCGCTGCCGTCTGGCAGCCTCCGCCACTGATCTCCTCTCCTGCAAACCGCATGGCACGAGGAAGGAGGAAGCCGGGTCCTAAGAGAGCGGGTAAGGAAGCAGGGCAGCATGGCGTCGGCCCGCTTCTCTCCCTCTTCCTCCTCCAGTATATCAGCCTCTGCAGCAGAGTCTGCAAGCTCCATGTCTCCCTTGCCTGCTACTCCAGGGTGTCCAGCTGTGTTTGCAGATGGCCCTCGGGATTCTGCCTCCCCAGGGCCCAACATTACTCTCGCTGCACAGCAGCTATCTGTCTCTGAGGCCATGCTGCAGGAACTTTTTGCTGCACTACCCACAAAGAGTGATTTGGAAATTATGTTGGCCAGGTTGGAAGGCTCCATACGTGCGGAAATGAAAGCAGTTAGACAAAAGGTGACAGCTGTTGATACTAGAGTAATAGCAATGGAATCTTCTGCTAGTGCTATGCAATCTACTGTGACCACCCTAGAATCTGATATGGGCCATGTTAAATCACAGCTTACCTCCTTACTGCTCCGCACTGACGACTTGGAAAATCGCAGCAGGAGAAATAATATACGCTTCAGGGGGATCCCTAATGCGACAGCTAATGCTGACCTACATGCCACTGTGACTACCATTTTCAACATGCTTCTTGACCGCCCATTAGATACGGCCATTGAAATTGACCGGGTACATAGAGTGCGCAGTGTTCGTGACCGCAGCTCAAATTTACCCAATGATGTGTTAGCCGGGTTCACTACTACACTTTAAAGGAGGAGATAATGAGAAAAGCGTGGCGACTAGGTCCAGTGGACTTTGATGGTGCCAGTATACAGTTATTGCCAGATGTCTCGGCGCAGACCTTGCGTATGCACCGCGTTCTCCGCCCACTACTGGAATTGATTTGTTTCGCGGAGGCATTTTACAGATAGGGCCACCCATTCTATGTATTAGTGACGAAAGGAGGAGAGACATTTGCCCTACACCGCCATACACAGCTCCCTGCGTTATTTTCTATGCTAGGTGTGGCCCCAATTGTAATTCCTAATTGGCTGGATTCTCCTACAGAAGAAGCGGCCTATCTGCTACGGAACCGCAGGAGAGAATTTCCCCGGAGATCTGGGCGTGTTGCGACACAAGGAGAGAGGATCACGCTGGGCCCTACGGCCAATGAACTTTGATTCTCCCACTGTTGTGCCTGGGGACTATCTGGGTTTGCTGGTTTGTCCCCTTTGGGAACTGCTGACGAATGTAGCATTACTATTACAGCTGAGCCGATATATGACTTATGTTTAATGCAATTTTACTGCCGCTAATGTTTTTTTTGGGGTCTATTTGCCTTGTTAGATGAGTACTCTGTGCCTGCCCACTGTTGACTTGATTCCTGCAGTAATGTTATGCTTGTTCTGCAAATGCACTTTTATTTTCGTTACCTTTTCTTGTTTATATGTGGTACATTGTAATGCTAGAGTATGGCGAGTAATATGTTTTCTCACTAGCCTGAAGGCATTTACTTATGGTGGATGCTCTTAAGATGTGCTCTGCAATGCAACCTCCTGTCATAGGCTGACTTATATTCCTCCCACTGAATTTCGAAATGTTTTCTGGGAATGGTTAGATAGCCTTAGAGGACCGGGTTATCATGCTGCAGTAACTGCGGCAGTGTCTTTGAGGCCTTGGGGGTTGCCAGTTGTGGTCCCTTCTTATTTAGCTACTTAAATGGGCTTATTTATTTATTTTTTTTTTTGGATGCTATGGCAGGTCTGGCGACCTAATGTACAATTGATGGCTCGCTATGGGGCGACGGCCGTATGATAATAATTGGCTGCTTAAGCTGTACTGCTCTGTGCCTTTGTAATATGTTGGCCAGGCTGGAAGGCTCCATATGTGCAGATTTGGAAGCAGTTAAGCAAAAGGTGTCAGTAGTTGATACTAGACTAATAGCCATGGATTCTTCTGCTAGTGCTAATCAATCCTCTGTGACCACCCTAGAATCTGATGTGGGCCATGTTAAATCACAGCTTACCTCCTTTCTGCCCTGCACTGATCACTTGGAAACTCGCAGTAGGAGATATGATATATGCCTCAGGGGGATCCCTAATGTGCTCGCTATGGGGTGACGGCCACATGATGATGATTGGCTGCTTTAACTGTGCTGTTTCGTGCCTTATTGCCCAGTGAAGCTCAGGGCTCTTGATGTGGTACATACAAAACTACTCTTTTCCATGATGTGGGTATGTTTTTTACTAATATCCGTTGGCAGATAGATAGATATGCTACCCTAGTTGGTTTCCTCTCTGTTTCTGATTTACCAGGGGAAGCAAGGTTGATTTATTCTTATATTGTCCTCTATCTGAGTCTGCAGTATAGGCGGATCTTGAAACGTTAGATAAGAAAATAGTTGTGGTGGAGGCTGATGGAGCCATGCCTCTGTCGAGTTCCACTACCCCCACTAGTTTGCTCCGCACCCTAGTGGTTTGGAGCTAGGTACTGATTAGTATTATACTACCTGCTGGGCTTCGGCTGCTGGACCGGAGCACTTTCCACCTCCCTATCTCTATTCACTCCTTCTCTTCTTCCCCTCCCTTCTTTTTTGTTTTACTCTCCTATATCTGTTCCTCCCCTCCCTCCCCTCCCCTTCTTTTTCTTCTTTTTAATTTTCTTTCTTTTTCCTGTCTGATCCTCACCTCTTTTCTTGCCCCTCCCCACCCTTTGTAGTCCAGAACCTAACCTTAGCTCCCCGTGTCCTCCCCTCCCCCCTTTCTTTGTTTTTCCTTTGATTGCAGTGAAAGTATAAGATAGTTGACAGACTACTTCAGCGCCTACATGTCACTAAAAATCACATCTAATAATGCGAAAGGTCCTAATTCCCCGACCAAACGCTCAGTGGTTTTGAATTCCCTCAATAGCTCAAAATGTCAGATAGCGTTTATACAGGAAACGCATTTCCGTCACGATAAGATACCTTCACTTAGGAACCGTCGATTTCATGGCTCAGCGTATCATGGCTCATCCCCTCACTCTAAGTCCAAGGGTGTTAGCATACTGATTGATAAATCTCTCCCTTGGATGCTAGTTACTTTGAAGGTGGACCCTGAGGGGCGGTACCTCCTAGTTAGGGGAAGATCCACACTAGATTGTTTACCCTGGTTAACCTGTACCTCCCTAATACTAACCAAGTGTCTTTTTTGGAGGAGTTTCTTGAGGTTGCTGATGTGTTTGCAGAGGGAGTTTTGGTAGTAGGGGGCGATTTTAACTTAGCATTGGACCCAGGCCATGATGTTTCTAGAGGGGCTTCCCACCTCCCTTGTTCTGTTTTACGGCGCCTGAAAAGCCTCTTGCACCTCCATCAGCTAACTGACATCTGGAGACTACAGCACCCTAGCGAGCGTGACTACACTTTCTATTCCCCTGTCCACAAAACTTACTCGCGTATAGATTTTTTTCTGGTCAAACACGATGCAATCTCCCAAGTACAAAGTACAGAGATAGGGAATATGACAGTCTCTGATCATGCACCGATTTCGATCACGATATTATGTGATGTTTCCCCCCCTTGGGGTGGTTCTTGGTGTCTGAATTAATCTCTTTTATCCTCTGGCGACTTTGGGACTCATTTGGAAAGAGAGATATTGGCCTTCTTTTAGAGGAATGAAGCGTCTGTCTCTAGCCCACTGAATGTATAGGAAGCCCATAAATGCCATGTGCGCGGTCTGTTAATCCAGCAAGGCCATAGGATTAAAAAAGAACGCCAACAGCTGCTGAAGCAGTTGCTTCAGGATCTGTATGCTCTTGAGACTAGACATAAATGTGGCCACTCCCCAGACACGGAGGCACAATTAGTGGAACTGAGAGGGAAAATAAATATGCAGTTCTGCTCTCAAGCAAAGTCCCAACTGGACAAATGTAGGGCGTTCTTTTATGAATATAATAACAAATGTGGGAAAGCTCTAGCGCGTGCCATAAGAGTCAAAAGGGCCCGTACCTTTATTCCTTGCATTCCTTGCAAGTGCTGGTACCCTTCTGCATCGTTCTCAGCATATAGCTGATGCCTTTAAGGAATTCTACTCCAAGCTTTATAATTTAAAAGAAAATCCTGAGACGGGTCCCTTAGACGCAGTTGGGACAAATATACAGGAATACCTAGGGGCCTCCGGCATCCCTAAGATTCTGGAAGAGGCCCTGGCAGCTTTAGATGCTCCTATTACTTCAGCGGAGTTACAAGCAGCCGTAACGGAAGCACCCACGGGTAAGGTCCCAGGCCCCGACGGGTTTACCCTAGCCTATTATAAGCTTTTTCTTCCAACTCTCTGGCCCCTTTTTGATGGCCTACAACGCACTTTCTCAGGAACACCCACTACCTGCTGACTCCTCCAGGGCCCATATCACAGTCATCCTGAAACCAGACAAAGATGCTACGTTGTGTGCAAACTATCGCCCGATATCGCTTTTGAATTGTGATACTAAGCTTTTTTCTAGCACCTTGGCGCGAAGGCTAACACCCATCCTTCACCACCTTATCCATTCAGACCAGAGTGGTTTCCTTCCATTTAGAGAGGCAAGGGATAACATTACTCGCACGCTGAACTTGATCCACCACTTGATTGTACACAAAATTCCTTCAATGATCTTCTCGGCAGACGCCGAAAAAGCATTCGATCACGTGAACTGGACCTATATGCACCAAGTCCTTAATTTTATAAGCATTCCTAGCAAGCTGTTTACGTGGATACAGGCCCTCTATAGGAACCCCACCGCTTCTGTTCTAGTTAATGGACTTCTTTCCCGTCCGTTCTCTATTGCAAATGGCACAAGACAGGGATGTCCGTTGTCTCCCTTACTCTTTATTCTGCTCCTTGAACCCTTACTAGGCCATATTCGCAAGAATCTGGATATTAAGGGTGTTAGGGTAGGTTCCATTGATCACAAAGTGGCTGCATATGCGGATGATCTTCTCTTTTATATTACTGTTCCTCAGGTGACCCTTCCCAACTTACTATTAGAGTTGCGTTGTTATGCTCAGTTCTCCGACTATAAAATCAATCTCCAAAAATCAGAGGTGTTGGACATTAACTTACCACCTGAGACACGGAAAGCGTTAGCACCCTCCTTCCCGTTTAATTGGGCTCGAGGTTTTGTCAGATACCTGGGCACTAATATCCCTGCTGACCTTAGAAGAGAAGAAGAATTGAACTTTGTACCACTACTTAACGTCATACACAGCGATCTCCAGCGATGGCGACAACAGACCTTTTCTTGGTTTGGCCGATGCAATATCTTAAAATTGAACATCATGCCACGTCTTCTCTACTTACTGCAAACGTTACCTGTACGTATTCCTCTTCATTTGCTACATAAAATTCGCTCTGAATTCCTGAGATTTGTATGGAACACTGAAACACCTCGTCTTAACAAATTCATTCTTCGACTTCCAAAGGATCAAGGGGGGATGGCATTCCCAGACCCAATACTGTACCACAGGGCGGTACATCTGATCCGTTTGGTAGACTGGTGCAGACACGCCAGCTTTAAAGGATGGGTGACCCTGGAGGACGTGCAGTCCCCTATAATGCTAAGTGTAGCGGCATGGTCCCCAGTTGAGGACACGGTTGCCCTACGCCGACACCCTCTGATAGGTGAGACGCTTAGAGTGGTGGCGAGGTATTTCCGCACGGAAGGAATTACTGTGTTCCCCTCCCTTATGTCCCCTATTCTAGGTCACCCCAAGTTTCCGACTAGCAGAAGAGACCCAGTATAAAAGATCTGAATTGCGAGCGGTGTCTATTGGGCTATCCATTTCCTGCACCATTCCCCCTGGTCCACTACGGACCAGCTCCAAGTAGACCATTCCCTTCCGAATCTGGGTATCTGGAGGACAATACAATTTCAACACTTTATTAAGTCACTGCCACTGGCACAGGATTTTGGCCGCCCCCTTGGCTTGCTAGAGAGTATATGTGTAAATGGCGATCCCTTGAGAGGAGTGCTTTCCTATACGTATAAAATGCAACTGACAGCCCAGGACCCTTCAACGCCATATTTTGTCACTAAATGGGAGAGAGATCTAGGTATTAAATTTACCAAAGATCACATAGAGTGTATGTTATATTACGGGCACAAAGCCTATCAGCAATCGTTATCAGGAGACTAATTACAAAGTGCTTACCAGGTGGTATAGAACCCCCGATCGGCTGGCGAAACTCTTTCCACACACTAGCTCAGCGTGTTGGCGTTGTGGACAACACACAGGTACGCTGTTACACATATTTTGTACCTGCCCTAGTCTAACTTCATTCTGGGCGGCTGTTGCTGATATTGTGCAAAAGGTGACAGAAGTGTGGATACTGGATAAACCAGAGCTTGTTCTGCTCCATGTATCAGCAATGTCGAGGAAATGCTATAAAAGGTCGCTGCTGCGACATTTGTTGAATGCAGCCAAGGCTTGCATCCCCCCCCTATGGAGACAAACTGCTCCACCTACTGTACAGCAATGGTTGACCAGGGTAAACGATATTCAATATATGGAGGAGCTTGTGAGTGCAGGGGACCGTTCTACACGTAGACCAGTACGTACCTGGTATTATTGAGACGAATTTAAGACCACTGCAGATTATTTGCGGCTGCTCCGCCCACTACCGTGAGATTATGGCGCCTCCACTGCTTATCAAGCCCCACCCCCCTGTCCTCCCTCCCACCCTCTTTTCTTTTTTCTGTCCCTTACCAGCCCCTCCCCCCCTTTTTTTCTTCTCCTCTTTCTCTCTTTCTCCCCTCTCTTTTTCTCTACTTCTTAATATAAAATCAATAACCAATGAAACCTGATAGAAGATTGCTTACTGTTACAATGGGAGTATTATTGTGTGCGTATAAATTTTTTTTTTCTTTTCTTGTCATAACGTGGCATACTGTATGTTATCTCTAAGTCATTAGATATGATTATTTCTATGAAACTGTATGCCCCTTCATGTTTTTGTTTGATATTGTCTTTTGTATTTACCAGTTTGAGTTATGTAAATGTCTGTTTTTATTGGTTGCTAATAAAAAAATAAATAAATAATAATAAAAAAAAAAAGAACTCACACAATCAAGTCATCATCAAGTAAGTTTGATAAAAAATACCTGTTTAAAGCTGCTATTCAGAGTTGATACTTACAGACAATTGCAACAGTTCCACCAGATGTATGTGATTTCCCCTGAAGAAGCCTACCCGGCGAAACGCGTCGGGTAAATGAGTACTCACACTATATGATGTTACCTGATCATTTGTATACTGCTATGTGGTCACTTGACAAACTTCAATGTTCACGTTTTTGATTAGTAGAACTTTGTTTAGCACACAACTATTATCTCAATACAAGTAATCAATAAGCATATGGTTGCCTCTTAAAGCCTTATTGTTTCATTTGCCTCAATTTACCTAATTTAAATACATTAGTAGGCTTGGCAACACGTACTACTCTTTTTAGCCCATAGGGACCCTACTCTCTCTTTTCCACTTTACCATTTATCTAAGACTGCAAATCACTTCTATTCCTCAAAATAGAAAATCAGGGGTACCGCTTTACTGGCACATTGATTTAAAACTATACTGCATAGAATACTTTTCAAGAATAAAATTTCATTGTTATCTTATTTATACACAAAATAATTGTGTCTGCTGTTTTCTTACAAAATTGGGATGACAAGAAATACAAATGAGCTCTCTTGTGCTAATTAAAGTTACACTTGTCTGAGTTTCTTGTGTAAAATTCGCGCAACATATGTTCTCAGATCTCAGAAAAAAAGGCAGGGAACAATGTTTATGTCTAAAAACCTAAAGTGTCAAAATCCACATATACAAAGGACTTTCTATTTTAGTGTGGTGAATTTAGTGTATTCTTAAAAGTGAAACATTAGTTCCACTTTAAACTTTCCCAGTAGTCATGCAACTTGCTGCGAATTGTGGTCAGGTTAACACCTAGTCAACTTAGATATAGTTGTACCTATAGATGGCTATGGGTTATGGGACAATCAGGCTAAAGGCTGCCAAGTTAACATATTTTTAATCTTTATGACTACCCAAGTCCTGGGGTGGTCAATTATGCATTCAGTTATTATTCAGGTGCCGAATTTGAGCTCCTACGGCCCCTTCATCTCTCAGGTTTGTGGGTCTAATTTAATGACATGTCTCTTAACTCCTTCTGCCAAAGCATACTTCTGGGATATCTGTCTATCCTATTAGGAAATGTAAAGGGTTCTGAATCAATTTTGCCTGCTTTAATACAAATTGTAGCAACAACAGATTGGCAGGAAGGGGAAACTGCAAACCAAACCAAAAGAAGGAACATTTCTAGCAAGGACCATTTCTCCCTCCACAATTATCCTAACGGATTGCATTTTGCTGGTGCCCCATACTCTACCCTATGTCTCTTTGTTTGAACAACTTGTTTCTGTGTTGTTGTTTGTAATGACCACAACCCTTGTATCAGGTGCAGCTGGTGGTCATTACTGCTCCTCCATTTAGTCTGGCCTCACACTTTACGCTATGCGGTTGATATTCACTGCTGGGATGTGACAGCCTGAGTTCCTGCTTATATATCTGCTATTAAGATACGTTGAATTACTTTTGGTGTTTTGTTGTTCTTTTGGCTACACAGGACTAGGTTCCTGTGTATGAGTATTCCCACCATCAGGGGATATTCATACTGTCAGGAGTTAGGGCTAGGTTAGGGTGTCTGCAAGGGGTGACCATTCCCTTTTCCCTAGCCATTGGAGGCCTAGTACTGAGTATAACATTTCTGTTTCCCTCCCCTCCCTGTTATCAGTGACAGGTGAATATTATGCTGCCTGCAACATTATCCAGCATGACTGACTTGGCAGAGGGTTAGTGATAGTCTGGGAGGAATATACTATCTCCACATTCTAGCAAATGGTACCTTGACTGCCTGTTAGATGTTGAGATCACATCCACAGACCAATTTTTAGACCTTACACTTCCACAGTGCAGTCTTAGTTCCTCCTGGTACAGGACCATATACAGTTTCATGTAGCCAGCATGGGCGGTTTCTGGTTAATGATGAAGGCATTGATAGACTAGCCCCAATGTTCCCCAGACCTGAACAAAATAGAGACCCTCTGGAACATTGTGTATTGTGTATTTGACTCTGCCAAGTAACACCACAGCACCCCCAGGATTTTACTGATGCCTTGATCAAGATTTGGGAGGAGATCCTCCAGGGCAACATCCACCTTCTCATCGTAAGCAATCTTAGATGAAGAGTGCATACATACACACAGGGGCCATACACATTACTAAGTCAAACTGTGACTTGTGATGAAATTCAGTTAAAAGTTTGATTGTTCTGTGAACATTTCAGCTTTTTTCTTCAATTTTCAAGGTGATTTTAAATGCAGCCCTCAGTGGGTTAACTATTTGGTTCCTATTGACTGTTCTTACACAATTTTGTTCTTCATTAATTGCACAACAGAATTAGGAATTAAGATTTTCAGCTTGAGTATTTGGTCTTCAAGATCTCCTATGTGATTTTAGCATTCTCTTACTTTTTATGAGGTGTGTGTTTATGTATGTGTGTGTGTGTGTATATATATATCTATATTATTCCCAGGCATTGTTTTTAGAAACACATGTACAGAATACTGCAGAAAGAGGGAGAGAGCTATGTCAAGTTAAAAGGATGAGTTTGTTGCTAGGTTGGTTTTATATCAGAATGGATCAGGTTGTTCTTTTGATCAGACAGAAAAATTCTTTGCACTGCATTCCACCTGCAAAAGAGCAGAACATAAATTTTCTGAGGAAAGTATCTTGTGCTTTGAAGATTTGTATGCCTGGTAAGCTGATCAGAGGGTGGGCCTTATATCATATATTATCATCATTCCAACACATGAAATGTTTTGATCTGGTGTCACCTGTAGGTATTAATACCAAACACATATTGTCAAAACCTATTAATTCAAATGTTAGCTTGATGTCTGTTGCTTATTTTTCACATTATATTAAATCTAGTGTAATAAGTAGGTCCACATACCATGTATATCCACATCGACATACACATGTTTTGGTGAAGGTATAAAAATTCTTAGAGATGTTAATTGTTGTAACATCTGATAAAAAACACCCAGCATATTCTGTATGTGTTATGTAGTTGAATAACTAAGAGAATATGCAAAAGTCTGCATTTAATAACTCTTTACCCAACAAAAGGTATCACGTGAACTACAAACTTCCTTCACAGTTTCAGAATATACAACTGTTTGCTAATTGTCTGCCTTAACAATTCAAAATCAGAGACAATTGTCACCGATTACGAAAATTTTGAGAGAAAAGCAAATTGTATACAGAAAGGGCTTTCCAAATAAATGACTAATTTTGTTTGATGGGAAAACACATCCAGTATCTGGGGATAAAGCTGTAATGCGCCTGGGCACACAAACCACAACCAACTATAGATATCCTTCAATCACGCTTTATTTAATGTCATAAAGCACGACAAGGGTTAAGTCCAAATAAGCGAAGTACAAGAGGGTAAGGCATAGGCAGGTCAAGAACAATCCGAGGTCAGGGCAGGCAGAATGGTCATTAACAATCCGAGGTCAGGACAGGCAGAGTCAGGTTCAGACCAGGTCGCTATGGAGATGACAAAAGGAGATAAGCATAAACTAATACAAGGACGCACCCAAGCACACTGTTCACAGAGGCTTTTAGCGGGCAATCGTGTACAGGACAGGCTCTCCTTAAATGGCCAGAGTGACCAATGACTTTGCCCCACCTGGCGGCCGATTGGCTGCAGGGAATTCAAACTAACTATCTTGCGCCCCGCGGCGAGGCAGCCGAGTGCCCCGCCCTCGGGGAGTACAAGAGGCATGCATGGTAGCACGCGCACCTCTTCCCACAGCACCCCTAGGACGTGCACTACTTTGCACATGCAAAGGAGTGCTGAGAGCAGGAGTTTCAGTAACCACATCCATAGAGATGCAAGGGATGCTGCCTGGCTGAACAGTAGTTTGGCCAGGACGGATCCCTCCGCCTGCAGAGAGAGACACGCTGCGAGCAGAGCAGCAGCCTCGGCCATGCTGCCTGCTACAGCGGCGTCTCCCTCTGCGGCTGGGATCCCCAGGGACGCCGCATGCTCGCAGGACGGGTAAGTTCCTTACAGAAGCTTATTGAAGGATGGAATTTGCGCAGCCCTTCAAATAGGTCACTGAGATCCCAAAAAAAGGTGGTCCACGAAGGGACCTGAAGTAGGTCGGAGTGATTATTAATATGGAAGCCCAATCCACGCTTTGTCACAGCTTCACCAGTTGAACTCAGGAAAGTGCTTTACTGTTATTATTATTATATAGTACTGCCCGTTTCACCTTATTCTCAATCAGGAGGACTCTCTTTTTTTCTTAAAGTTTCTCTAAATTCTGTTTGTTTTACCAGTCTTTTTTACTCTTTTAACAACAGTTGCTTTAGAAAATGAATCTCTACACATAAAAGTGAACAGATAGAAGAATGGAGATAAGTTTTTACTTGAATCTAGCGGTCATTCTGCATTTATCTCTAAAGAGGAGTTAGTTGGAGCAAGATCCTATCGCTGCCACTTACACACATAATGACACGTATTGTCTCTTTAAATGTGAGAGGGTTAAACAGTCCATTCAAGAGGGCATTACTGCATAAGGAGATCAATCGCTTAAAGGGAGAAGTAGTGTTCGTTCAGGAAACACATCTTCACAGCATACTAGCACCTAAATGGAAGTTAAAGTCTTTTTCTTATACATATTTTGCAAATATACCTAGGAAGAAATGTGGTGTTCTGATCGCAGATAAAGACTCTTTAAACTTCCAATATTTGGACCACATAGCCAATGAAGATGGCCGTTATATTATACTGATTTGCAAATTGAATACTGAGCTGTTTACTTTAGTGAATGTTTATATGTACCTAATTACAATCAGCACTCGTTTCTCAGGAACCTATTTAAGAAAGTTTACAAGGTCAAACAAGGAGCGTTACTAATAGGAGAAGACATTAATATGACCCCATACTATACATTGGACTCTAATTCTAAAGCTAAAAGGAAGTCTAAAGATCTGCATAAACTTTTGATTGAGTTCAAACTCCATGATGTTTAGAGGTGCCAGCATGGAACTGAGAGAGATTTTTCTTATTTTTCTCACTCATTTTTCTCATTCCCGTATTGACTTTTTCTTGTTGGATTTTTGGTCTCTTACGATTATTCGGTCATCGGAAATTGGGAACATAACCTGGTCGGACCATGCACCGGTGATGGTAATGTAGGGAGAACAACCCTTGAGTCTGGAGGTTAAATACCTACATTATGGACCATCCAAAATATCAAGAGACATTTGCGAAAGATCTAGAACTAAACTTTTCTGTGAATGACACAGCAGATATTGACCCTTTTATTCTGTGAAACGCTCATAAGGCGTAGATGAGGGGTATATTTATTAAGACATGTGCTAATGAAAAGAAATGCAGAATACGTCAGATTACTGAACTGCTAGAGTTTATCGGTAAACGGGAGATTAATAAGAAATCTCCTTCCCCGCAGGTTTCAGCGGCTTTGATGAAAGCTAGACTTCAACTTAGATCCCTGTTATTGTACAGATACCAATCTTACATTAAAAAAATTGAAGGCCTCCCAGTATTCTTTGGGAAATAAATCAGGTGTGCTATTAGCTAAGAAATTAAGGACACGAAGAACCAAATCTAACATTTTTCTATAATTGATCCTTTTAGCATAATAATATAAATATGCTCCTATCTGGGAGCATATTCATATTATTCTTTATTTCATTTCATTTTTTCTACCTATGTCTCATTTTTCTTCCTTTCCTGCTTCTCTTACCTATTATCTTTAATATGTATAAATCGATATTTGTACTCTATATTTTTGTTGTATTTGTATATGTGATTATCCTTTAATAAAGAAATATTGAACATAAAAATGTCAATGCCACTGCACCTTGTTTCCCATGGGATTGTTTAATATAATAAAAGTGAATAGGTTCCTGTGATGGTAAATTCCACATTAAAGTGTGTTTTGTTTGTTAGACTGCTCTACGATTAGAACTGCAGTTGGATTTATTTTATTTTATGAAGGAGAATGCTTGGGCAAGGAGATTACCTGTAACACATGGTTTAAACCCCAAAGTCCTAAGACCCTAAGCTCAGTTTTTTTAACCTATTTTTTACTTCAGCCTCATAGGTTCTTTGCTGCCTTCACATAAAAAGTCTAATATACAAATTCTAGTAGGACATTTCTTACATTCAGCAATAAAAAAGTAAAAAACTAGATTCGCATGTACAGTGAAAGGAAGTGACCTTCTGACCCCCAGGCCTTGGTTTGATCTCCTTATACTATTCTGTTGGCCCTTTTTGTTCTGGTTTGTATGGGGTAGGTTAAAAAAATGGTTTTAATGTTCCCAGTACACAAAAATGATGAAATAAAATGTAATTTTGTTGTTAATAAAGCATTAAAACAAGAAGTCTGAGACTGCGCATGCGCCGACCGGAGTGAGACGTGTCTCGCAGAGCTCCCGCTATCCTGAGCCGCCAGACCACACCGCAGAATCTGGGTGTCTCTGTGAAATATGGGTTGCAGACACACCAGAGCAACTTCACAGGCAGGAGATCGCCGGCACGCGTGAGTGATGGAGAGTTTTTTTTCTCCAGTTCTAAACAGGCTACATCCTCTTCACAGAAATCCAAGATGGCGCTGAGACGAGACAGAGGGCAGGAGGGCGGACACGCTGTAAGTAACTTGGCAGCCCTCTCCTCACTCAGGCAAGTCTCAGAGGCTAGAAAGGAGATCCCTGGCATCCTCCAGCCCTCCAGAATGCCCACAGTACTCCTGGCCTCACTAAAGCGGACCTAGAAGCTTGTATGGGTCACATAGAAGATACAGTAAAGAGGGAGATTGCTAGTCTCCAAAAAGATCTGTGCATTAGAATATTGGTGGTGGAGGAGGTCACAGAGGCACTAAATCCTCTGACCAGCAAAGAGGAGTTCTAAACGAACATTCATTACTGTTGCAAAGACTGATACTACAGCAAGATGATTTAGAAAATAGTAATAGGTGTAACAATATTCATATAAGAGGCCTTCCAAAAATCAGTCGAGATGCCTGATTTGCCAGAAGCAATTATTCCACTTTTCAACACCATACTGGGATCCCTTAAAGATACCCCTATTGGTCTGGAGAGGGTACACTGTATGTTGTCTGCAAACTGTCTTTCTATCTTGTTAGGAAAGAGATTATAGCAGCAGCCCGAGCGCTGGAAGAAATCTCCTTTAACGGATCTAACATCATGCTCCTCCAAGATCTTTTCCGCCATACCTTGGCTTTACACAGGGCCCTGCGCCCCTTATTAGAAGTGTTGCGGTCACATGGGATCCGATACCGCTGGGGCTTCCCTTTCCACTCTGCATCTACCTTCTTGTTTGGCTACTTTTGTCCTTCCCCAGGTAGCACTACTGGACTGTCCGAAAGGCCCTTTTATTCTAGATGCCCCAATAGGCCAGGATTGGTTAGTGCAATGAAAACGCCAAAACCAGAAAAAATGAAGCCTGATTCAGCTGATCCGGCTCCATAAGTATGGTCAGAGGAACTTTGCTCCTCCACACTCTTACTTCTCTCTGAGATGAGATGGCGGTTCTCCATGGTGGTGGATCTATTATTATCTATAGTTGCCTTTGGAATGTTAAAATTGTTATTTTGCCTGATGCTGTTTACTCATACATTGTTATGTTATTTATGATAATGTTTGTTAACCTCCCCCCCCTGCGCTAATCCCAAATCACACTCGGGGTCGTTAAAAACATTAAAAAAAACCCACTTACCTTGTTCCTTCTGCATCCCCCGGCCTCCTGCTGGTCCCTGCAGGTCCTCGGGAGACGTATTCTTCCTCCGATCTCCAGCCACGACTGCAGAGACGATCTCTGGGGTTTCCCGGTGACGTCGGTGCGGGAGGAGCGGCGGTAAATTGAAATAATTTTGTATTGGATTCAATTCAAAATAGCTGTATTGAGTCCAATACAAAGAAATCTTTAAAATATATATAAATATATATATTGTGATACCAATGTAGGATTGGAGGTGGAGGGGAGATATATTTGCCCGGGATGCCTCTTTATGTGAGGTATAGTTGCCCAAGATTCCCCTCCTATGTGAAGTAGCAGGTGGAAAACTCACCTGCGAGGTAATTAATGAAGCAGCACTAAGGGTGGGGATATAACCCAGAGCCAGGAGCTCAGTGGGGAGCCTAATTTTGGAGAGACAGACAGGGTCTGTGGAGGCTCAGCCTGGCCTAGAGAGACACAGCTAGGCGGACTGTGTGTGAGCGAGAGAGCTCAGTTTTGGAGGCTCAGGAAGTTGGTCTGCCTGGGGACACAGGAAGGTGGACTGTGAGAAGGAACTCAGACCTGAGTATAAGGTTGCTGCAAGTGGTGTTTGGAGCTGATAGGGAGCAGCCCTCCAGCTGATAGACAGGAAAGTCTAATATTTAGTAAGTGCCGGACAGGCAAGGTTTTCTTTTTATTGTTTTGTTTTATTTTGCAACCTTTAATAAACCCGGCCGTGGGCCGGCCTAACCCGTAAACCTCGGTGTGGTCTGAGTTGGATGGAGCGGACAGGAGTCTGGTGACCCCAGAAAAGGTGATCCCTGAGAGAAACCCCTTACAATATATATATATATATATATATATTATACATGCTACTGTACAGTTATATTACGTTTCACTATTTTTTTCTTAACAGATTTTTTTATTTAATGTTTATGATTACATTTATTGAATTTATTAAATATTGGACATTTTTTGGTGCGTTATGCCCAAGAATTATAGGCCTACAATGTAAAATAAATTTCCATGTAAAAAAATGTAATGCTTTTGCGTGGAAATACAGACAGAATTAGAACGCTAGGGGGGTTAATGGGCTCGAAAGTGGGAGCTCCACCCTTATGATATTGTGCCTTCGCAGTTTCCAAAGTACGGTCCTTACTGGATAAGTGAGGGGTTATTACGCTTTTGAGGTATATCCCACAGACCTTCCCTGAATATATTTGCACTTTTTTATTAGAACCTGAGCCTTTATAGCCACTAACAGATTTATATCAGGGCTGAGTCCCCAAACCCTCCCTTGTGTTATCCCTATAACTCTCCTCCCTCTTTATGTGTCTCTTTATACACAAGACACCTATTTTACAGATATTGCTTGCAGCCCTGTTGAAATATGGCTACGATTAGGATTACAACACTAAATGTGAAAGGCCTAAATATCCCTGAGAAGCGTACATCCCTATTTTCTGAGCTTTATAGGTTCAAAACACAGGTGGCGTTTCTACAAGAAACTCATTTCAGGGAAGACAGGATTCCCAAATTCTGGAATCGCAGATTTCCAACGATTTACTACAGCTGCTCTAAGGACTCCCGTTTAAAAGGTGTTAGTATATTAATATCCAATACAGTTCCATAGTCCCTTAAAAAAAGGTTTAGTGATGATGGACTAGCATTGTTTTCTAGACAATTAATTGGTCACCTTGGCCACAGTCTATGTTCACAACACAGCCCAGGCCTCCTTTCTTTCCAAGACTCTGATGAGGTTGGAGCAATTCCGTGAAGGCTTAGTCATATTTGGTGGAGATTTAAATTTTGCTCCCGATCCTGACATAGATGTCTCCCGCCCATCTGACAGAGGACTTATGGGTCAGGGAAAAATCAAACAAAGTTTCCTAGCACACCAGATGGTGGATGTCTGCAGGACATTGCATTCTACAGATAGGGACTTTACGTTCTTCTCCAGCCCTCATCAGAATTACTCACGGATAGATAATTTCTGGATCCGCCAGCTAGATCTTATTTAAGTACGAGAGTATTCCATAGGAAGCACCACATTTTGTGATCATGCTCCGGTATTTCTACAAATAGCACTCAAACATGTTTCCTTCAAAGTATGTGTTACGGTGATCTCCTATTGATCCCAGATCAATTTTTCCCTCTTTCTGATCACTTCTGTTTACAGCGCTGGAATAGTGTAACACACACAATTTAATGTGTGGTTAGATCACTCTCAAAACTATTTTGTTTGCACACAGTTTATATAACAGTTCGAAGACATGGTCAGTACATGATCACATGACTACAGACAATTAGCAGACATGACAGATGTCCTTGTGGTTCTCTTAGAACAGGAAATTTTTGTCAAAGTAACAGATATATGGCCGTAGGGAGGAAAGGAAGAGTTTCAAGGCAAAAAGGGGGGAAGCGGATGCTAGTTTACTGATAAGAAGAGTACAACTAGTTTCAACATAATTCAATCATCTACAAAACATACCAAAAGTACAAAAGGGTGATAATGGCAAGTTGTTGTGACCCAAACAAGGCAGAATATGATCATCAGGTCTCCAAAACTGCAGACAAGCATCCGGGCTGGTACTTGTGGATCAAGAAGCATCATCCTGGCGCTGGATCGGTGGTGCCTTTTTCACTCCTGAAGCGTGTATCCATGTGGGTCCTCCATTGGTCAGCACGGCTGTTCTAGTGATGGCTTGCACGGTGACCGGAGGTCCAAAGGGCGGATCCAAGGATTTGTGCAGAGCTTTGACCAACACTACGTCTCCGGGCTTGAATGGGTGCGTCGGTTGATCTGTAGGGAGAGGGAGAGATCTCCGTAGTTGCTGTTCAGTTTTTCAAATAACTTACAACAAATTCAGGATCAATATGTAGCTAAGTCTCCCGGTAGTAAGATAAGGGGTTCTTTGGCCCAAGGGGTGGGGAATGGACATCCCAATAAAATTTCAAAGGGTGATAGCCTATTAACTGGATTGGGTGTTATTTTCATTTCTGCTAGCACGGCTGCTAGGTATTGGTCCCACTTATGGAATGTCCCTCCAGTTGCTTTCCTAAGTTTGTCTATCAATGTCCTATTTCATCCTTTCCACTACTCCAGCACTCTGGGGGTGATATGGGATGTGGAACTTCCATTCTATGTTCATCATTTTTAAATCTCCTGCGTGACTTTAGAAGTGAATGGGGTGCCTTTGTCTGAGCTTATTCTTACTGGGCATCCAAATCTGGGGATGATCTCCTTGCATGGTATCTTAGCTACGGTCCTTGCATTTTCTTTCCTGACTACAAAAGCTTATACCCATCTGCTGAATCTATCTGTAATCACTAACATTATCTGACATCCATTGGAAGCCCTTGGCATGTGTGTGAAGTCAATTTGTAACTCTTGAAATGGACCCTGTGGAGGTAACAAATGTTCATGTTGTCCTGCTTTCTTTCCTTGCACGTTATTTCTAGCACATGTTAAACAACGGGAAAGTATGGCTTGTGTGTTCCTTTAAATTCTGGGCACAAAATCGCTTGTTTATTTCTTGTGTTGTGGTCTTAATGCTTTTGTGTCCTATACCGTGGATTTGAAAAACAATGAGGGGTACTGCTATTTGGGGCAGCCCTACTATCCCTACTTTTGACCAGATTCCAAAGGAATCTAAGGTCAACCCTTCCTTTTCCCAGAATTCAATGTCCTGTTCTTAAGCAAGCGTAGTACATCATAGGATGTGTAAAGCAACGTCTCGTGACCCAAAGTTAGAAGTGAGACACTTTCTATAGCCATTACACACGCCGCCAGCACATGCAGACAGGCTGGCATGCCTTGCACAGTAACAGGCAGTGTCTTAGAGACATATGCCACAGGCTTCAATTTACCTCCATGCATCTGAGCAAGCACAGCAGCCATGGTTTTACAATTCTCTCTTGCATACAATACAAATGGTACATCAAAATCCGGCATTCCCAATGCAGGGGCAGAGGTCAGGGATTCTTTTAACACCACATATGCTTTAGTCATTTCATCAGACCATTGAATGCTATTAGGGGCACTGGGGGTGGTACTGGGACGGAGCTGTGAGTCCCAATACAAGCAGTCAAGGATGCAGTGTCTGCAAAAATTGATCATGCCAAGAAAGCTGAGCAGCTGTTTCTTTATCTGTGGGCAAGGCAGACTGGTAATGGCATGTACATGGCTGGGAGCTAGCAGCCGGGATCCTGGGGTTAAAAGCATTCCCAGGAATGTGACCTGTTGCAACACCCTCTGTCCTTCCTTTCCCAAAAAACACAACAATGAAACAGTATCCTTCTGACATGCCTCCTGCGACGGGCTACATAACAATAGATCATCAACATACTGCAATAAAGTTGAACCATGCTGCGGCTGCCAGTTGGCAAGGACCTGCTGGTGGGCAATTGAGAAAACTGCGGGTGAGTCAACAAAACCCTGGGGCAAGCAGGGAAAGGATCTGCTTCTACTTCTAGTTCCTCGAATGCACCCTGACTTCTCCTTCACCAGAGAGACAGACGTCTGGAGAGATATCCCAATAACACACACGCACACAGTATGGTCTTAGGAATATACTCTGATCTTTATTTGACAAGGCGGTCTTTTTATACACGAGGGGGTTGTGTTATTCACGTACAGCTATTTAGGTTTTAGCCATATATAGTGTTATTTGATACATTGTAAGGCATACGTTGTATTTCAGAGAATTTACATCTTTTGCCATCAGGTTACAATTAAACTGAGTAGATAGATGAAGAAGAAATATAACTTCATTATACAAATATATATGGCTCAAATTAGCTTAGCTATTTAACCCTTCAAGCGGCACCAGGGTTACTGCTGTCCCATGAAAATGAAAGCTATAAGGGGCTGAGTCTCAGGCGATAATGGTATGGAGAAAAATGCATTGGTCAATAACACTGTAAAATGGTGTCTCAGGCGGTACTGCTGTAAGGATCATACTAAGATCTGACATGACTGGTGTCAGGGGCGTAACCAGCTGATTGATGGCTCTGAGATCCTGTGTAAAACGGTATGAGCCATCTGGCTTTTTGACAGGATTTACTGGAGAATTGTAAGGAGAGCAGGTTTTCTTAAGTATGCCTTGCTGGCAGAAAGATTGAATCATGGGTGCTAAGGAATCTTCCTTGTCTTTAGTTAAAGGATACTGCTTTTGGTATATTGGTGTATTTGGTTTTGTGAGTGCTGTATATGGGGTGCAGTCCAGGAACCCCACGTCATATGGTCCGGTGGACCATGTGTTGTCAGGAACTGAAAAATCCAAAAAGGGCAGTTGCAAGGTTGTTTTGACATTAATCCCTCCCTTTGGGTCAACAACCAGTGACCTTCCCAGAGATCCCATTAGGTCTCTTCCTAACAGGTTAACTGGACAACTAGGTAATACCTTGAATGAGTGATGTGTAATGTATTCTCCATGTACTGTACATATGGGAATGTGAGGTGTGCATCTTGTAGGGGTGATGACTCTTATTCCCACAGAGGGCCCACCAGGTGTAGATGGACCTGACCAGGATCGGAGGACAGAACAAGTCGCTCCTGTGTCTACTAAGAAGTCTATCAGGAATTGTCCTACTTTTAATGTGATTGTTGGGTTTTCATCAGCCTGGTCGGAGATTTGTAACATAATGGTGGTGAAGTCTTCCTGTGGGCATCCCTATGCTTGATGAGGTTTGCCTCTCCATTGTATGGGGTACTTTGGGGCAGTGTGATTGTAATTGTGAGCTGAATGTGGCTGCATTGGCGCGCTATGTGTTTGCTGTTGTACTGACTGCTGTTGGTGTGTAGGGCAGTCCCTGGCCCAATGTCCTGTCCACAGGCAAAACATGCTTGCTTCCTTCTAACACTTTCATATCCTCTATTGTCATTCCTGTCCTGTCTACCTCCTTTGCCTCTACCTTTTCCTCCGTACCCTCCAGGTTTCCCTGAATAATGGAGTCCCTGCACATGGGGTTTTGACAGTTTAGGTAGCTCAAAGCAATCTGCCGCGTCTTTAGTTAACAATTGTCCCATTATATCCTGCGGGGGTAATATTCTCCGATTATGAATAATCATTTTGACAGTTTTAGCATGTTCAGGGATTTTTCCATTATTCGGTGACTGTGTAAAAACAACATTCAAATCTCCTCCTAATCCTAGACCTGCCTCTTCCTTCCACACACTTTCCTAAACCTTCGAGCATAATCACTTACTGTTTCTCCTGCTTTCTGTTTGCATGCTAATGCTGTGACCATTGATTTTCTATCTCCATGTATCCTAACAAATTCATTATCAACATAATTTGATATTGTTGCTCAGTAATGAGGGGATAATACTTCACAGTGGTCCCATCTGGAGATGGTATTTTTAGGGCTGGTATTTTTCCAAAATCTACACCTCCATCATCTAAATTTGCGTATCCTGTTACTCCTTCTATGATAAGTCTAATGTCTTGTACTGTAAGTTGCTGGCCTTGTACCATTCTTTTTAAATAATTAATAGCGGCTGCAGGAGTTTTACAGGGATCTGGGGCGTTTTTAATAATGTCATTGAGGTCCTGTGTCCTCATTGGTTTAATAATCATTTGATCACCCAAGGTAATAAAAGGCAATATTACTGAGCCTTCATTTTCCTCCTTAGAGTTAGTTTTCTGAGTTCTCCTTGGTTTGGGTATTGTCGGCTGGGCATGTCTGTGTTTTTGGGGTTAAGTACACAACAGCAGATGATGTGTAGCTGCTCCTGATAGGTGATGTAGGACTAGTGGGTGGTGATAATAATATCTGTGACTGTTTGGTCTTTGTTTTGGTAAGAAGAGGAGGGGCTGAGGGGGAATCCTGTGTAACGGTTTGTTGCTGCATGGACTGTATTAGACAGACCGTGCTTGTAATCCTCATCCTCCTGTGTTCTCCTTTGTGTTTCTGCTGTTAGTTGTGGATATAAGGGTGTATACGGGGGTGGAATAGAGGATGTGATTTGGGCAATAGTTTTCTCTTTACGGGGATTATAATCTTTTCAATACATTTTCAAAGTATACCAGACTTCTCCAAGCCTTCATGTATTGCCGGTCCCACTCGGGAACTGGTGAATCTAATTTATATCCCCATCCGTCTCGATTACTCAGACACATTCCTAAGATACAACTAATATGGAATTTAGAGAATGATCCTTCCAGTGGGAAGGGGTCAGGGCATTTCAGGTTTTCTGTGCCATTTTTCAAATGTAATGTAAAAGGGTCAGTGTAATAGTCTCCTGCTCTGCGAGTTACAAAATCAACAGGAGTTTCCCCTGGAATATTATAAGGAATATCCTCATCACTGGGTTCCATGGCTGTGGGTTTTTGTTTCTGTCTGATTTTAATGCGTTTCTTTACATGTTTTTTATGTGGATCTGGGAGCTGATCCTCCTTTTTGGAATTCCCCTTACCTTGGGAATTCCCCATAGTATAAATATCAGACGGTTGTACACAGTTATTGTTAGTTCAGTTGGTAGCTGCAGTGCTCGCTGACGTCCTGTTCCCAGGACCACTTACCAAAACGCAGCTTAGATCACGTTACTGCTTGCCCGAGGCAACCACAGCAGTGAGGAATGACCTCACCTTGGCAACCAGATTAGTACACAAACCTATCTTATATACAATATTTCTTACACTTCTAAATCATGCAACAAAATTCTTATACTCTATAAATTAAACAGACGTCATCAGTGTGCACAAATTCAATAAAAGATTTCCCAAGTCTTCCTAACTAAGGACCCAGTCCTTTTTGTGAGGGAGTTCACACTCCCACAGTGCTTAGGTTCGTAAGATATCTACAGGGGAGAGCGGAGGTAGGAAAGAAAATTTGTACTTACTTGATCCTGGTATTTTTAAGGTAGGTAGATATCCCATTTCTAACTCCAAACTGTTAAGGCGATCTCCTATTGATCCCAGATCAATTTTTCCCTTTTTCTGATCACTTCTGTTTACAGCGCTGGAAGAGTGTAACACACGCAATTTAATGTGTGGTTAGATTGCTCTCAAAACTTTATTGTTTGCACACAGTTTATATAACAGTTCAAAGGCATGATCAGTGCATGATCACATGACTACAGACAACTAGCAGACATGACAGATGTCCTTGTGCTTCTCTTAGAACAAGATATTGTTCTGATTTGTCAAAGTAACAGATATATGGCAGTAGGGAGGAAAGGAAGAGTTTCAAGGCAAAAATGGGGGAGCGGACGTTAGTTTACTGATAAGAAGAGTACAACTAGTTTCAACATAATTCAATCATCTACAAAACATAAAAGTATAAAAATAACTACAAGAATTGGCAAAATTCCTCAGCTACTTTCAGTATGGCAATGGAAACTTAACGAATCCCTCCTGAAGGACAAGGTGATTCTAGCAGATGTTTCGAGAGAGCTGTCTGCATATTTTACCACTAACCAGACACCGGATGTTAGTCCTATGGTGATCTGGGAAACTCACATGGCAGTAATCCGAGGCATTTTATTTAAAAATGGCTCCAGATTTAAGAAAGCGGCCAGACAAGAATTTTCGGTTATGCTCTCCAAAATTTCTGATTTAGAGAAAACCTATAAAAGAACCTTGGATGTGAAAATAGGCATGGAATTAATTATGCGGAGTGCCCAGGTAAAGCTAAGGCTACTCTTGCAAAATATAGACAATCCTTCTACGAGTATGGTAACAAGAGTAGTAGTAGTAGGGATTCTGGGTATTTCCTTAAATGCTCAAAGGGCACATTCTTTTATACCATATATTGTTAACAAAGAGGGACGGAAACTTTTTTCGGTTGGGGATATCGCGGCTGGCTTCCGAGAATACTATCGGGCACTATATAATATTATTTCCCCGAACAGGGGGTAGTCACAGGGAAGCAGAGAGGTTGAATATGATCAGGACTTACCTAATTTATTCAGGAATGACAACTTTCTCAAGTGGAGGCTGACACTCTGGAAACCGCTATCACCACTTCGGAATTTCAAAAGCACTTAAATCTACTGCCAATACCCAATTTCCTTACAGCTTTTAATTCCCTAATAGCCAGGGGTAAATTTTCTAAAGAATCACTCAATGCGCACATTACAGTGATACCTAAGGAAGGAAAAGACCCCTAAGTCTGTGTAAATTATAGACCAATATTATTACTCAATCAGGACCTCAAACTTTTTACAAAAATCATATCCTGCAGGTTACAACCCTTGTTACACAAACTTAAATATTTAAACCAGGTAGGATTTGTACCCACTAGAGAAGCCAGGGACAATACTACTGAACTGGATTTATGCCCTTCAGAGATCCAAATTACCGGCCTTCCTCCTGTCAACTGATGCTGAAAAAGCATTTGCTAGGGTGAACTGGCAGTTTATGCTCCATTATCACATATTGAATTTGGTGAGAACATGTCCTGGATCTGCTCAGTGTATTTCCAACCCACGGCATCAGTACGGGTCAACAGATCTTTATCTGAACCCCTACCAATCTCTAATGGAACGAGGCAGGGTTGCCCCCTGTCCCCACTGATTTTTATATTCATCCTAGAACCCTTTCTTTGTCAAATTCGCTCATCCATGGATATCTCAGGGCTACGAATAGGTGCTCCAGAACAAAAGGTAGCGGCATTTGCAGATGATCTTTTTTTCCTTATATTAAAAGTGATGATATGTCTCCCTAACCTTATGTAAGAGTTTAAAAGATATGGCAGCCTATCCAATTTCAATATACATTACACTGCCAGATACACAACAGTAACATCTGGCCTCTTCCTTCCCATTTAAATGGGCCAAAGAGGCTATTAAATATTTGGGTATACATGTCAGAGCTGACCTTGACAGGTTGTTCTCCCTAAATTTTTCTCCTATGCTACTTAAACTGACTGGGGAATTGGAGCAATGGGCTACACGTTCTTTCTCTTGGTTTAGCCGTATCCAAATAATTAAAATGAATGTGTTACCAAGATTCCTTTATCTCTTTCAAGCACTCCCAATTGGTATTCCGAGATTCATTTTTAAACAACTGCATGCCAAATTATTTAAATTTATTTGGGGAAATAGAAGTCCTAGGCTAACCAGGCGTTTACTATTTTGGCATAAGCAGGTTAGAGGCCTTAGTGTGCCCAACTTTGCACTGGATTTCGCACCATCTCATCTGGTGAGAATCATGGACTGGTGTATTCATGCAGAGGATAAACAGTGGGTCTCACTGGAACAAACTTTCTGCAACATTCTATTGAAAAACCTCCCATGGGTGCAGTGCCATGCTAGTCAAATAGCAAAAATTCACCCTTCCTTGAGAGTTACCTTAACCCAGTCCTATGTTCCCAATAATGGGAAATCCTGCTTTTACCCCAGGTCTTGAAGGGGAAGTTTCTGCAAATTAAAAAAAGAGGGATTGGATAGGGTGCTTCACTTTGTACACAGAGGCCAATGGTACTTCCTAGGAGACCTGTGTTCCCCAAACCTCCCTTTTTAATAGAATTTCTGGAAACCAGCACAGTTGTCGCATTTTCTACGCTCACTGCCACGAGCATCTGACTTCCAGAGACCATTGATTACTTTGGAAAAGATGTGTACCGGGTTACGCAATTCACAGCATGCTATCTCCTCTTTATACTCTATCCTCAACCTGACATTGGAAGACTATACCCCCTCATTTCTCTGCTCATGAGAGCAAGAATTGGGGCTGAAGTTTTCCCCATCACAACGGGAACAGGTGATTAAGTATACTCATAAAACATCCATCCATAGTGGGTATGTATTGGACGCCTGAGAGATCACATGCTATGTTCCCTGTGTTGGAGGTGTGGCAGAGAAAAAGGGACCATGTTACAAGTTTTCTGGTCCTGTCCTGTGATCAGAAATTTCTGGGAAAAGGTTAAAGATGTATGCCAGAAACTTTCGGTACGGGATGTTCCTGATGACCCGGTCTTCTTCCTCTTCCACCTAAATACTGGCCACAAAAGGCCTATATTAAATTTGGTGATCAAACACCTATTGAACGCTGCAAAAGCAAGTTTTCCGGGCATGTGGAAGAAGGCTAGGCCACCTAATATGAAATCATGGCTACCAAGGTGAATGAGATAATGCTTATGGAAGACCGCACGCACCCCTGTGATCCCTGGCTTGCCCTCATTTAACCTTTAGTGCCCAGGGATCGCGCACAGGAGAATTTTCATGCCTGCATTGCTGCCGCAGTACTCCACCTGTTAGTGAGTCCCGCAGCTGTGCTCATCAATAAATGCAGCCGTGGGAATCATCACAGGATGATTCCCACAACTGCATTCATTCATGATGAGCACAGCCGCGGGACGCTGTGTTCTTGGATAGATAATCTCTATCCAAGAACACATACTACAGGGCTGCAAAAGCCATCGGGGGAGCAGAGCTGTCAGCTCCGCTCCCCTGATTGCTCTTGCAGGTCCCAAAAAATTCGATCTCGACGGCCGAATTTACACAGGCCGTTCTCGCCTATATGTTTAGTAAGCGAGAACGGGTCAATTCGCTGCAAGATCGAATTTTAAAATTTTGCGCGCTCATCCCTAGAGCACACCTCAGAAGGGCCTAACAAGAGACCAGAAGAAAGCACAACTCTAGCCAGTTTATTTACTTTAAAGTCAAAACAATAAACAGAAGCCCGGCTGGGCATCTGGCTACCTCACTGCGTGCCCTCTCTTTCTAACACACACAATATCATATCACCACTGTTTACTCTTTGTTTTCCCACTGACTTTCCTGGAGCTCTGTCCCCTTTTCCGGCAGCCTGGAACAGACTCTGGCTCCTTTCCCAGCCTGGAACACACTTCCTCTCAGCCCAGAACCCTCTGGCTGCCTTCTCAGCCTCTGACTGGTCACTCCAGCCTCTGACTGATCACACTACAGCCTGCCACACACTGGCTGATCATCTCCTCTTTCTTGCACCTGAGTGCAGGTGGCTATATCCCAAATCGGGGTTGGGACAAGAAACCCACCCTTTCACTCCCTTGGACGGCTCCAGGGGCCTAAAGTCCCTGGTTTTCCTTCCTAAAAACCTACACATAAAGGCTCCAGGGAATAGAGAATAAATATAACACTTTTCCTGACATTTTTGGGACACTGTCACAATTTATAGATAGACTTTGTATTATTTTGCCTTTGGTTGTAATTTTTTTTTATAAAATAGCTGTTCATTGGTGTACAGTAAAATATAAAGCATTGTAGTAACAATTGATTATGGAATAACAAAAAAATTTGCAAACATCCAAACTTCACAAAATGCACATGTCTCAATTACATGCGAATTTGTAGCAGCTGTGCGCATATCCATGTGCATATAGGGTGTTGTGTGTTACTTTTTATTTTGTCTGTTTTTTGGCCCTGGAGGAGGAGGGGTAGGTCTTTATGGTAGGTGTGTTATCTTAATCTCTGTTGCTACATTTTTTACTTGGCTTACCATTAACTACAATAACTGTTTTGTTTCCACTTTTGAATGTTTCAATGTCAATCTTGCAACGAAAAAGTCAATGTTAATGCTATGTTATTGTGTTTGTAGCCAGATTGTTGTTTTGCTGATTTTGTTTTTTAGTGCCTTTAAATGTTTGTTCTGCCTAACTAATGTCTAGCACAGTTTTCCACCCCTGATGGTTAAAAATCACATATACAGTTAGGTCCATAAATATTTGGACAAAGACAACTTTTTTTAAAATTTTGATTCTGTACATTACCACAATTAATTTTAAATGAAAATACTCAGATGCAGTTGAACTGCAGACTTTCAGCTTTAATTCAGTGGTTTGAACAAAAAGATTGCATAAAATGTGAGGAACTAAAGCCTTTTTTTTACACAATCAATCAGGGGCTCAATGTCGTTATGTCATTATCAATTAAGCAGATAAAAGGCCTGGAGTTTATTTGGGGGGGGGGGGGTGCGCTTGTATGTGGAAGATTTTGCTGTGAACAGACAACATGCGGTAAAGGGAGCTCTCCTTGCAGGCGACACAAGCCATCCTTAAGCTGCAAAAACAGAAAAAACCCATCTGAGAAATTGCTACAATATTAGGAGTGGCAAAATCTACAGTTTGGTACATCATGAGAAAGAAACAAAGTACTGGTGAACTCAGCAACGGCAAAAGACCTGGACGTCCACCAAAGACAGCAGTGGTGGATGATCCCAGAATCCTTTCCGTGGTGAAGAGAAACCCCTTCACAACAGCCAACCAAGTGAACAACACTCTCCAGGAAGTAGGCGTATCGATATCCAAGTCTACCATAAAGAGAAGACTGCATGACCATAAAGAGAAGAATGCATACAAGTAAATACAGAGGGTGCACTGCAAGGTGCAAGCCACTCATAAGCCTCAAGAAAAGAAAGGCTAGATTGGACTTTGCTAAAAAACATCTAAAAAAGCCAGCACAGTTCTGGAAAAACATTCTTTGGACAGATGAAACCAAGATCAACCTTTACCAGAATGATGGCAAAAAAAAAAGTATGGGGAAGGCATGGAACAGCTCATGATGCAAAGCATAGCACATGATCTGTAAAACATGGCGGAGGCAGCGTGATGGCTTGGGCATGCATGGCTGCCAGTGGCACTGGGACACTAGTGTTTATCCATGATGTGACACAGAAGCAGCAGAATGAATTCTGAGGTGTTCAGAGACATACTGTCTGCTCAAATCCAGCTAAATGCAGTCACATTGATTGGGAGGCGTTTCATAATACAGATGGACAATGACCCAAAACATACAGCCAAAGCAACCCAGGAGTTTATTAAAGCAAAGAAGTGGAATATCCTTGATGGGCCAAGTCAGTCACCTGATCCAAACCCAATTGAGCATGCATTTCACTTGTTGAAGACTAAACTTCTGACAGAAAGGCCCACAAACAAACAGCAACTGAAAGCTGCTGCAGTAAAGGCCTAGCAGAGCATTAAAAAGGAGGAAACCCAGCATTTGGTAAAGTCCATGAGTTCAAAACTACAGGCTGTCATTGCCAGCAAAGGGTTTTCAACTAAGTATTAGAAAAGAACATTTTATTTTCAGCTTTTTAATCTGTAATTACTTTTGAGCCCCTGAAATAAAGTAGTTGTGTGTAAAAAAAAAAAAAAAAAGCTTTAAATCCTTCCATTTTTATGCAATCTATTTGTTCAACCTAATGGATTAAAGCTGAAAGTCTACAGTTCAACTACATCTGAGTTGTTTCATTTAAAATTTATTGTGGTAATGTACAGGACCAAAATTAGAAAAAAGTTGTCTCTGTATAAATTTTTGTTTTTTTACTATTACAAGGGGATTACTATCTGACATGGTTCTCATAAAGTAAGATGGGTAAATCACAATATTAAGTCACCTTTCTCTTCCATTTTCGCCTAATCTTTTTGCTAATGTTGCACTTTGCAAATGTTGCACTTGTGTAAATAACAATCAACAATTCTTTGTTATATACATTCCGAAATGTTTTATTGTATTTTGTTACACAGCTATTTATTTTTGTGATGTATCATTGTATTTTGCTATACAGTTGTACAAACGGTCTCTGTGTATCCCCTGAAGAAGCCTAAAGGCGAAATGCGTAGTTTGAGACAATGTCTACTCTCACTTTCATACCATCTGTTTAGGCAGCTGTTGTCTAGTGATCAAGGCATACCCCTATGTCATTCACATAGGATTCCCCGATTTATTTTATATGTTTGATGCACAGTGATAGTGAGGCTCAAAAAGCCTGCGACAGGGTAGATAGGCGTGGGCCAGCATGACAGGGGGGTGAGCCAATAGGTTATGTAGAAAGGGGGGTGTGAGTGGTCTGATGGGAGAGAAGTGTCAGGATAGGTAGGTAATGAAAACAAAGGGTGGGATAAAGTAGAGTTTATAAAATGCCGCAGACTTTTGGGAATTGGCTGCAGGCCTTTTGGCAAGCGTATTAGGGGAAAAGATGCCAGGACATTGCTCAGCACTTTTTGGATATTTGGATGGCATTAGTGAGGTGTATAGGGTTTATGGTGGTCAGGCGTGGCTTAAGTATGATGAGCAGTTTAAGCAACCCATGGTCCATCCTTGAGGTGGGATCACAAGGACATTGGCCTTTGGATGCGTTTGATGACATCAGCTAAGGTGAGTTCAGAGTCCTTTCTTGGGCAAGCCAGAACTCCTCCGGTTTCTCAGCCCTACGGAAGAAGGGGATTTGCTGGCAATTTATTGAGGCCCTGTGTAAATTTGGTAATTCCTGCTTATTCTGGCATGAATGTGCAGGGTATGGGGGAGCATATAGTGTTGCAAAATGTAGGCAACAATTACAGCAAAGAGGGAGGGATGGTCCTGGAAAAAGGGAAGACCCCAGTGAATCTAGAAAGGATGCTGCCTTTCCTAAGTTGGTACCCAGATTCGGATTCGGATTCCTTGTAAAATGCTGGTGGTGCCCCCGGTGCCAAAAAGCTTGCGATCAGCATTGGCCAACCCTGAGGTAGTGATGTCAAAATTGTACAAAGAGGTGCGTTTGGGTCGCATTGCAAGGCCGTTTATGGACCCCCCGTGGTGGTTTGGTGGTGTTAGGGAAGCTAATATGTTTAGATTGATTCACCACCTCTCTTATCCGATAGGGGGTTCGGTGATTGCAGCCATTGATCCAGAGCTGTGTTTGCTGTCATATGTGTCATTTGATGATGCAGTTAGATGGGTTCAGAAGTATGGGAAAGGAACACTGTTAGCCAAGACGGACATAGAGGCGGCTTTTTGACTGCTTCAGGTTCATCCGGAGAGCCAGTGGTGGTTGCACTGTACATGGGAGGGGAGGTTCTTTGTGGATCTCTGTCTTCCCATGGGCTGTTCCGTGTCATGTGCCGTATTTGAAACTTTTAGTACTTTGGAATGGGTAGTAAAGGATTTGGTGGGGGTTCCATCGGTGCTACACTACTTAGATGATTTCCTTTGCGTGGGCCCCCCGGGGTCACGTATCTGCAGCGTGTTGTTGGGCATGATGCAATATGTGGCCGACTGTTTTGGGGTTCCGTTGGCCCCAGACAAGACTGGGGGTCCTGTGACAGAGCTGTCTTTCCTGGGCATAGTGATTGATATTATAGCAATGGAATTTCGGCTGCCGGAAGACAAATTGAGAGATCTGCAGAGGGAGGTTGGAGAGGAGGCGGGTAATAAAAAATTTTGTTTGCGCCAGCTGCAATCGCTGTTGGGCAAACCTAACTTTGCATGCAAAATTATGCCGATGGGCAGGGTCTTTGCAAGGCATTTGGCGGCAGCAACGGCAGGGGTCCAGTGCCCAAATCATTTTGTGAGGCTCACCAAGGAATTGCAAGAGGACCTGGGGATGTGGAAAAAATTTTTGAAAGAATGTAATGGCAGGGAGCTGTGGATGGCAGGGCCGGTAAGTACTCCAGACATGGATTTGTTCACTGACGCTGCGGGTTCAAAGGGGTATGGTGTTTATTATCAAGGGGTGTGGTGTGCAGGGGAGTGGCCAAAGGAATGGGTGGAGTCTGGATTGGTGACTAATTTAGTGTTATTGGAGTTATTCCCTATTGTTTTGTCAGTGGAACTGTGGGATAGTAAATTGGCAAATAGGCGGATTCGTTTCCACTGTGATAATTTGAGTGTGGTGCAGGCAGTGAATAAGTGTTCAGTATCATCTGGAGCGGTTATTCGATTGCTTAGGCACTTGGTCCTGCTGTGTTTGCGTTTAATGTATACCTGTGGGTGGTTCACATTCCAGGGGTGTCTAACATGGTGGCAGATGCTTTATCTCAGTTGCAGTGGCGGAGGTTTCGCAAGCTGGCACCAGAGGCGGAGCAGCACGGGGTCCTTTGCCCGCCCGGGTTGTGGGAAATTGTGATGGGGCCGTGATGTCGTTGCTTAAGCAGTCATTTGCTCAGTCTACTTGGAAGGCTTACATAGCAGTGGGGAAGGAGTGGCACAAGATATGTGGTGTGTGGGGATGGGGCCAGTCAGTGGAGGAGTATACATGTATGTTTTGTTTCATGTGTAAGGTAATTGAAAAAGAGGGGTCAGTGTCGGCAATGACCAGGAGAATATCAGGTTTGGCTTTTTGGTTTAAAGGTTGGGGATTACAGGATATGACTAAGTCATTTGTGGTGCATCAGGCGCTGAAGGGATATCGGAAGGGTAGGGTGTCTGCTGACACTTGTCGACCGGTGTCCTTTGCACTGCTGACAGCATTGTTAGAGCTTTTGTGAAGGGTATGTGTGTCAGAGTATGAAGTTGTGCTGTTTAGAACTGCGTTCATCCTGGCATGGTATGATGCATTCCTGATGGGTGAATTGGTCAGTATGTCGAAGTCTGGGGTTGGAGGGGTGCTGGGAGACGATGTTACCTGGTCAGAGAATAAGGTGGTGGGGTATGTCCAGTGATCAAAACCTGATCAGGAGGGACAGGGTTTTAAGGAGGAACTGGGTGCTGTGGGGAGAGGGGTTTGCCCAGTTGGGACTGTAAAAATGTTTTTGCAGTTGCGGCCTGATGGGGGGGGGGGCCCTTGTTGATTCATGGCGATAGGTCTGCATTGTCAAGGTATCAATTTCTAGCAATATTTCGGGAATGTTTGAGGGCGGGGGAATGGCTGAAAAGGAACATGCATCTCATTTCGCATCAGTGCTGCCACTGAGGCGGCTAGATGGGGATTGGGTGAGGAGGTGATCAAAAGGATTGGCAGGTGGGATTCGGTGCGTTACAGGTTTTATGTTAAGCCACATCTGGTAGAGGTTTAAGAAAAAGGTGGGTATGTGGTTGTTGTTTGTAGGTGGGGTAATGCACAATTTCTGGTTTCTTGTGTTTTGTTTCATTTGCTGGGGTGCTAGGCGAGCGGCAATTCGGCCTGAAGGATGGCAGCTGGGGATCTCTCATGAGGAGGAGGTACTTCGGTGGATTGAGGCACCAGGAATGTTATGGAGCAGAGTGTTACCCGAGGTTCAAAAGTTTTCAAGATTGGATAGGCCACCTGAGGTAGTTATTCATGCGGATGGAAATTATTTGGGGGTTAGGTCAATAAGGGACATCAAGTGGGATTTCTTGCGTCTTCGGACGGCTTTCCCAAATAATATAGTCGTGTGGTCTGACATTGTGGCCAGGACATGTTGGAGGTTGGCAAGGTCGGTGGTTCGGCTAAATAAGGCTAAAGCTAAGGTGAACAGGGAGGTGGGGAGGTTCATTGCAAGAAATGGAGGGATTGTGGTGAGACATAGGGAATTAGAGGTGGACTTTCCACTCCACTTGAGGGGTGATGGTGTGCACTTGAACGCAGTAGAGATTGATCTGTGGTCTTTGGGATTTCAAAAAGAAATAGGGGGCCCTGCGGGTGTGGAGGGGTATGCAAGTGTAAGGGGTAACACTTGCGGCGCAGTGGCGGTGTGGGATCCTCAAGGACAGGAGGTTTGTGTACATGGGTGTAAAAAGAATGGTTATATTTCATTTGTAATGTTTGAGATATTTAATAAAATGTTATTTAATAACACGGCCGTAGGGCCAATTTCACCATACCTGCAGGTGTCAGCGTGTTATTGTATAGTTATAGGGGTGGGAAAAGGACGAGGATGTGGTGCAGGTAAGGTTTAAAAGGCTCTGGCATACCTCAGTCAAGTGAGGACCAAAAAGCCTGCGACCAGGGAGATAGGAGTGGGCCAGCATGATTGAGGGGGGCAGGCCAATAAGTTATGTGGAAAGGGGGGTGTGAGTGCTCTGAGGATAGGTAGGTAATGAAAATAAAGGGTGGGATAAAGTGGAGTTTATAAAATAGAGCAAAAAGAGAGGAGGTCAGAAATTTGCCAGTTGGAAGGAGAAGAGATTCCCACCCTCCTGCCCAGTGGTAAATGGCTTTGGAGAATTTTAAGGTAAGACGGTGTGAGGTCCTCAAGGACAGGGGGTTTGTGTAGGTGGGTGTAAAAGTGATGGTGTGGAGAGCCATCTTTGGTATGGGGTATACATTAATTAATGGAGGGTTAAGTGGTATTAACTTCTGGAGATTAAGGGTGTGGAGATGCGGGATTGATATCGTTCCCGAGGCTGTAGAGTGGCGCCTGGGAGTTAATACTTGTCAAGGACCTGCCACCTGAGAAGGACAATGTTATAGTTAATAAAGTTTAAAAGGAATGGTTATATTGTCATTTGTAATGTTTGAGTTTTTTAAGAAATGTTATTTAATCCCCTGGCATTCTAGTTCTGTCCGTATTTTTACGCCAAAAGCGGTGCATTGTTTTGCATGAAAATAATTTTACATTGTGGGCCTGTAATTCTTAGGCATAACTCACCGAAATATGTCCAATATTTAATAAATTTAATAAACTTTAAATAAAAAAAAAAAACACAAAAATCTGGTAAAACAAGGGTGCATAAAAATACTAAAATCTGTAATAAAACTGTACAGTAGCATATATAACACACACATAATTTTATATATATATATATATATATATATATATATATATATATATATATAATGATTACTTTGTATTGGATTCAATACAGTTATTTTGTATTGAATCCAATAGGTAAGTGTTTATTTTTAATGTTTTTAGCTACCCCGAGTGTGGCTCGAGGTTACTGCTTTCAGCATGTTTTTTTTGTTTACCCCAAGCCACACTCGGGAATACTGCTAAGGGGGTTAATAAAATGGCCGTAGGGTCAATTTCACCATACCCACAGGTGTCAGTGTGTTATTGTATGGTAATAGGGATGGAAAAAGGAGAATGTGGTGTACTTATGTTTAAAAGGCTCTGGCATACCTCAGTCATGTATTTGTTTCACTATTGATTGCATACCAGTTAGTATGCTAAATATGATTTTAACACGTGCCACTTGAAACCCCAGCCTTTGTTTTTTCTAATTAAAAAGAGTGATGATCCGTTACTCCATACAACTGAATGCAGCTTCTGATCACCAATTTTTGGTTTGGTGATCAAAGCAGTGATCACAATTGTACAAAAACTGATTGGCATTAAAAAAGTAGCTATAAAAAATCTGTCCATTGATTGCCACTTTTTTGTACCCTGACAGTCAGTTTATTGGTATCTGGTATTGCTGAACCACTGTTTGTTTCACTTGTGTTGATGATTGTGAACCAGTCAGCCCCCTCAAAGACTGTATATACTTCCTTTAAGGCCCTGGTCAGTACCAGTATTCACCAGACACCAGTCCCCTAATCTAACGCCTCAATCTTCACCTATAGCAAGCCCCCGCTCAGCTTCAGGAGACTGGTTGCATCTCCCAGGACGTAGTGCGCAGAGGATGGTGTCTGGGAATGGGCCGGCAGCCCACAGATAAACAGTACAGAAACACAGAAAACAAGCCGAAGATAAACACAGAAGATCAGTCCACCAAAAGAGGTACAAAGGAATGGGCACAAGCAGAGTCGGGGGTCACAAGCAGAGGTCGGTCCAGGCTGAGTACAAGCAGAATGTCAGGAACAGGCAAGGGTCAGCAACAGAAAAACACCCAAGAAACTCTCCAGCACAGATAAGCCCAGCTAATGCTATAACAGGCACAGAAGTCTGGAAGCAGAGAGGCTATAAAGCCCCAGCAGCCAATGACAACATGAGATTGCTCAGGAACCACTTCTGCGAATCAGCTGCAACACAGCTCAAATTCCATTTAGCTGTGCAGCCTGCAGGGGATGCCGAGAGGAAAAACGCAACTAAAGGGAAACAAGGATGCTACAACCCTCAGAGCACAAATTCTAAAACCCCTGTGCTACTGCACAGCCGCTGGAGGGAATAGACTGAGCGCGCAGTGGGGCACAGCCTGGGATTGTAGGCCCAAAGAGCACCTCCCAACACTTCTATCTCACACCACACATGATTGAAGGTGCCCCAGGTCTTTCACATTCCTAGAATTGTCCCTGGCATGCAAAATAAGTACAAAGTAAAAAATATTTAGGCATTGTAGGTAAAGCCTGCCAAGCCATCTGGAATGTACCAGTTGCTGAGTCACATTTAGTAAGACGTCACACAATAACTAGCTATACAATTTTGGGGATTTAGCAAATCAAACTATGCATCTGCAATAACTAGCATTTTGATTACTAGGAAAACTCACATGCCAACTATTCTTGCCCCTTGGAGCTAGTTTTGTTACATCTAAATATAACTAATTTATCATACAGGTAACTTCAACAGCACTGTCCTTGTCCATCTTTCTAAAAGTATAATTAACTGTGTAGAGAGGTATCATAAGAGAGAGTAATTCAAGAGAATAGGTAGTCCTAGAGTGGTGCCAAGCCTTAGTTAATACAAAAATGGAAGAAAGAGGAGAAGCAAAGAAGGCTTTTTGAAGGGCATGTAATAATAGCTGATAAAGCAGTACTTTATTAGAAAACTAAACAATGTTTGACTTAGAGTACAAATAAACGCAATACAAAAGATGTATAGTTCGCAATTATCATTATACAATGAATCAAGCTTAATGGTACACTGATAGTCGGTATATTTAATAATTTTCATCATGGGCAAAAAATTCTATACCTTTATCATCTTTCCATACACCAATAGACATGTTTTATTCTGTTCATTACAGTGGGTATACAATATGTGCATGGTTATATATCTTTATCGACTCTCTGGATTGTTTATATGTTATATGTATCTATAAAACATTGAAATGGTATCATCACTTTTCCATAAAACATTACTAGTCTATTCTGTTATAATATATTGTGAAATAGACTCTGATTTCTTTCTATTGTAGAGTTCCATCTTTACTAAGGTTATTTCATGATATCATCGTCACTCTGATGATACTGATATTTTCTTTTTCTTCTCTGCATAGTTGGTTTGACATCGATCACTTATGTAAGGTATGATATATGGGAAGGTAAATGGTTTCCAGTTATATTTATCATTATCCATGTTTATTTTTAATAGGCAATGTTTTACTAATAAAATGTTTTATTAATAACAGTCAAACATTGTTTAGTTTTCTAATAAAGTACTGCTTCATCAGCTATTATTATGTGCCCTTCAAAAAGCTTTCTTTGCTTTTCCTCTTTCTTCTATTTTTCTAAAAGTATAATACATTAAATCAAACTTTTAATATGCTGTATGCCAGTATCATATTAACTCAAACAAGAACATACTTTTCTTATGTGTTACTATAGACTTTCTTATATTACATTGTTGATGATATGTACATGTTTCCAGGACTATCAGTATTGAAGATGTTGAGTTTAATCTTTATTTTGTGACTTGTGACCTAATAGAGACGATTAAAGAGTTTAAAGTACTCAAACAGAAGCTCTGACTCAGATACGGCACCAGTCCGTAGTACAGTCCATGCTTATCCTTGGCAATCTATGGATTTGCAGACAGGACTTTACACAAAATAGCTTTATGTGTATATTCTGTATTGGGCTTTCATAGAACAATAGGTTTATGGAATTCCTTTGGGTCTATTTTTAAAGCAGTAATCTGACATCCACTCAAACATTCCCTGGTGGAGAATCTTCCAGGTGAATGTGTTTCAATGGCAGCAGTTGATTCTCCACCAGGGAATGGTTCATTGAATGTCTTATTTATTGCTTTATTATTATTGCTCTATTTTCTACACTTTCAGGATCTCCATAAATGCCTGTCTACCAAATATGTTACAAGACTTCTCTAGAGCTGCCCCAACTCTCTGGAATGGTCTTCCTTGTCCTATTCGGCTTGCTCCTACTTTCTGCTCATTTAAAAGAGCACTCAAAACCGATTTTTTCAAACTTGCCTACCCATCTTCTTCTGTCTTTTGAAACCATCACTACTTACCACCACTACATATCTCCCATTCTATTGTGTGTAAATTCCTCCACCTACTAGATTGCAAGCTCTTCGGGGCAGGGTCCTCTCCTCCTGTATCACTGTCTGTATTAGTCTGTCATTTGCAACCCCTATTTAATGTACAGCGCTGCGTAATATGTTGGCGTTACATTAATCCTGTTTATTATTATTATTATTATTAATAATAATATGTATTAGCGTAACTGCCCAACCCACTGACCTAAACCCATCAGCTGTTGGCTGGCCTAAAAAGTGCTCATAACTTCTTTAAAATTGATCTCCACCGATAGCCGGTTGGATTGACTGCTTGATACTTTCCATCAACTACCCTCAAAAAAGCATAGATTCAGGAGCCTTACAAAACTATTAATGTACATAATGTGCTTTACAGCATGCAATATTGCGATGCAATGTGAATTTGGGCTGTTTGCAAAATCTTATGCCCTTTTTATAGCAAATGTATTTATAGATTTCCTAATGTCAGCTCTAACCTACTGTCTATTTGATGTGTAGTATAAAAAAATGCTATTAAAAGAAAAGATGAAGTTAGGTTGAAATTGTTAATATTCATGAAAAAACAGAGTTCCTATGTTTGCAGAGATCACATAACTATTATCTCATGTAAACAGATGAAAAGTTCAAAAAGGTTTAGAAGAAGCCTCAGTTTTCTTTTTTTTTTTGTAGACTTAACAGTTATTTTGTGCCTATTTGATATAACTAGTTTGTTCATATTAATGTATTTTAACCACTAGTCTAATTTAAAACATAAAGACAAAGGAGACAACAAATTAAATCTCCTAATGCAATTTTGAGCCAAGAAACAAGTTTCTCACACTCATTCTCAAGCAGGATAAATATTTGTTTGGGATTTGGCTGTGGTTTATAAACCGCAGAAATAGCTATAGATGAAGGTTTTCTGCCCTTTAGTGTTAAGGTACATAAGCAATCACTTGCATGGAAGTATGATATGTGATTTCATTTGGGTTTTAAAAAAAAAAGCAAATAACAATGGGTTTGATTTACTAAAGGCATTTAGGATGTTAACTTTGTGATTTATAACTCTGCAAGGGAATTTTCAATTATATTAGTGAATGGGAGATCTGCTGACTTTGCTATGTGCAAACAACAAACATTTTATTTTGCAATATGTGATATGTTGGCACTATATAAATACTGTTTATTATTAATGAAGTAATAATTTTTATACATTTCCTTTCATGCGATTGGGTATTCATTGCAAAGTGATTTTTTAACACATTTATTTAGTGAACTATCCTTTGCAAATCAATACTTTTACTTTGCAAAGTGAACAACCTAAACTTGTTTAGTAAGACCAACATTATTGTATTACTTACTTATTTTACATCTTATCATTTTTCAGGTTCTCAGGTACAGCTTCCTGTAAGGAACTTACCCGTCCTGCGAGCCCGCGGTGTCCCTGGGGATCCCAGCCACAGAGGGAGACGCCGCTGTAGCAGGCAACATGGCCGAGGCTGCTGCTCTACTCGCAGCTTGTCTCTCTCTGCAGGCGGAGGGATCCGTCCTGGCCAAACTACTGTTCAACCAGGCAGCATCCCTTGCATCCCTTCAGATGTGGTTACTGAATCTCCTGCTCTCAGCACTCCTTTGCATGTGCAAAGTAGTGCACGTCCTAGGGGTGCTGTGGGAAGAGGTGCGCGTGCTACAATGCATCCCTCTTGTACCCCCCGAGGGCGTGGCACTCGGCTGCCTCGCCCCGGGGCGGAACATAGTTAGTTTGAATTCCCTGCGGCCAATCGGCCGCAGGGGATTCACTTAGTCTCCTATCAGACGGCGCCAGGTGGTGCAAGGTCATTGGTGACTCTGGCCATTTAAGGAGAGCCTGTCCTGTACACCATTGCCCGCTATAAGCCTCTGTTAACACAGTGTGCTTGGGTGCGTCCTTGTGTTGGTTTAAAGTTTATCTGCTTTGTCATCTCCATAGTGACCTGGTCTGAAACTGACTCTGCCAGCCCTGACCTCGGATTGTTACTGACCATTCTGCCTGCTGCCTGCCCTGACCTCGGATTGTTCTTGACCTGTCTTTGCCTTACCCTCTTGTACTTCGCTTGTTTGGACTTAACACTTGCTGTGCTTTATGACATTGAATAAAGCCTGATTAAAGGATATCTGGAGTTGGTTGTGGTTTGTGTGCCCAGGCGCATTACACTTCCTTTCTAGCAAAGACAATAGGGAGCAACACAGTAGTTACATCTCATTAAAGGAACAGTTCTAAGTGATCTTACAGCTATACACAGGCAGATTTTACATGGAACTGATTAGGCATAATTAACTTTTACTATATGTTCCCAAAAAAATAGCATATCTTTTAAAACATAATAAATTTGAGTAAGTAAACTTGCTTGCACTTTCTGCAGCGAGATTAAACGGAGAGGAAAGAAAGCGGCTTTTTATGGCAAACTGGTTTTGTTAAAAAGTATATATAAAATCCTTTATTCTAAACAAAGTGAACATGAGAAATAATATACAAAACATACATTATATGCACAATAACACTTATCCCCCCCCCCCCGCAGAGGACAGTCAACTTTGTACACAAAGTATATGTATTGAGTTTCTTACATAGGCCCTGATTCATCAAGCAAAATCGTAAGGTCGCTCGCGCATTCGTATTCGCGATTCGCAAAATCAGAAGCCGTTGCCCAATTCAGCAACTGAATGAGCTCGTGGCTGGAGCTGCGCATCCCCGACAGTTTTACACTGGCGAGCTTGCATTAAAAGTCACTGTTCCCCTAAAAAAAGCATTCTTTCTAATGGCACACATTACCCTTAGCCCTAAAAAAAAAAAATGTTTGTGCTGTTCAAATTTTTAAAACATCTATATGCGCTAAAAAAAAAGCATCTTTTAAAATGACTTGTTGGGCAAGAGTTAACGGAGTTAAGCTCCTCTACATAGGCCCCTATATAAGAGCTTACGATGCCTGATCGGAGCAGCCACCTGCGGGTAAATCTTGCGACTGTCATTTGCCATCGGACTACATTTTCCCAAAAATGTCACAAGCCAACACACGTTCTTGTTTGCTTCCTATAAGTATATATATCCTACAATAATTATAAATATATATATTGTGAGGGGTTAAGCTCAGGATCGCCTTTACTGGGATCAAAGGACACTTGTCTGATTCATTCAATTCTGATCACACACTGAGGTAAAGGTGTTAAGCTGACTTGTAGCCAGGTTTATTTAAAGTTTGCGGATAACATAACAAAATAGCAAAAAAAAAACCTTGCCTGTCTGGTACTTACTATACATCCGCTGTTCCTGTCTATCAACAGACCCCTGTCTGTGTCTCTCCAAATTAGGCTCCTGACTGAGCTCCTGGCTCTGTTATATCCCCACCCTCAGTGTTTCCTCATTAATTATCTCACAGGTGAGAGTCTTCCACCTGCTACTTCACACAGGAGAGGAATCTTGGGCAAATATGCCTCACATAAAAGAGGAATCCTGGGCAAATATATCCCCCTTCCACCTCCAATCCTGCCTTGGTGTCACAATATTTATATATATTTATAATTATTGTA
>NC_092870.1:6949597-6978800 GCF_032062135.1 Pyxicephalus adspersus | reverse complement strand
TCCCGCCCGGCCACGCCCCCTGACGGACCGGCGTCCTGGCTTCACAACAGGACCATCCGATTGCCGCTGGAGCGCGGGGCAAAGGTAAGGGGGGCTCTTAAAGTTACCCCGAGTGTGACTCGGGGTTACCGCTTTTTCCATGTAAAAGCCACCCCGAGTCGCACTCGGGATTACCGCTAGGGAGGTTAAGCTGTTCCTTCCTCTGAATTATTTGTAAAGCTAAAAACAGCACAGTTGTCTTATTTGTTTGATGTGCATAGTTGTGCGCCAAACTTCAGGAGCGTGTAGCTCATAGTTGTGCGCCACAGTGAACCCGCTATGTGCGCTTGAACTGTTCTATTAGTTGAAAAATGCACTGCACTTTTGCACAGTCCTCATTAAGGTCAGTTTGTATTTTATTTCTATATTTTGCTTCATATGCACTCATGTATGTATAGACATGATTGCACATAAAGCCAAACGTGTGTGTGTATGCATTTAGATGTGTGTTCATATACATAGAAAAGAGAAATTACAAGAAGAAATAGGTAAAGAGGGCTTTTTGGACCATTTTGCTTCACATTGCAAAGATTGCCTATGTCTTCCTATGATTTCGTATTTGGCATTGGAAGATATACATTGCATATTGCTTACATTGAATAAACACCCTGAAAGGCTTGAAAAGCAACAACATATGTTTGGCTCAAAGTGAAACATAACAAAAAAATATATACAAAAAGTATTATTATAAAATATATACGCGTAACTATGCGCTACACCGGAACAGTAGCTACAAGCGGGTACTGATGTGCATACAGCAGGCGTATGTGCAAATGCGTGGTGTGGCCTGGCCACGTTTTGCAGTAGGCGGGAGTAAACCAGGAAGTTGGAGATCTGGACATCATGACGCGCCCGTTGTTTGGAGAGAGGGACCTGCGCTTTATTATTAAGGTAAGTGATTTTTTTGAAAAGTTTTAGGTGGGGGGGCGGGGAGGGGGATTATTTTTATTTCAATAAGCCTATTTTTGTCCATGTTTGAAACACATTTCAATGTGTTTTATGCATCATGCATGTTTGCACATTTCAATCTGTTTTATGCATCATGCATGTTTGAAACACATTTCAATGTGTTTTTACGCTGCTTCCCATATTCCTCAGCCTAAGAACTCCCCATCTATAATCCTTCACATGTCCTAAACCCTTGTTTGTAACTACTTGAAATGTTGGGGATCCTACTAGCTACTAATCAACCACATTTCTTGGAGGCTGTTGCAGTGCACTTCAAATGCTTGTAATTTGGTGGCCTGGGATTTCTTAGATATTTTGGGACTATTATCTGTGTCCTCATAGGCTGCAAGATATGACATGCAGAATTCCCACACACAGATATCACATTGTGCCCATGATGTCGTTATACATGCCCACAGAGTGGATATATTTTACCAAGCAGTTTTTCATATAGAAGCCACAGCACAGCTATAGAATGGGGAGGGACAGCCTGTGTCCCCAGCTCTTATCGGCAGCTGGAATCCTCTGCACGGATGACAGCTGAGAATGGAGCGTTCTCTATTGTTCTTTCAATGGATTACAGCTGCAGATGAGAGCTGGGTAGAGGTCCACACACCTAAAGTTGGCTGTTCACAACTATGTACATGCACATATTTTGATGTGTGTATGTATGCTTTGTAAAAATCTTCAGGATTCTACCCCATTAAGCTCAATCAGTCAGAGGTAGATCATTTGCAGAGCACTAATTTGCCTCCTCTCTATCATGCAAGGCTGGAAATGATCTTTCTTTGTCCGGAGGACAGTGGAAGCCTTCTGCTAGAATGTCCTCTGGCTAGCTGACACCACAATACCTACACACAATACCCATATATATCTACACAGAATATTAACAAACATTTTACATTTGCAACCAAACTATGTCAATTTGCAACAGAAAATATATAAATCAGTCAATGAATTAGTTATCTTTTTTCTTTTTAAGAGGTGTTTGGTTGTTATCAAAATAAATCACATTTTGTTTCTCTTTTTCTTTAGACAATGATTAGGCAGAGATATGACCAGCAGAGATCTATTTTTGTTAATAGAAAAATCGCGGAGAGGCTGGCAGACAGGCTCTGGACCCCTGCAGGGAGGCGCCAAACTGTGGAGCAAATCCAGCATACGTGGAGCGACCTCAAGCGTAGACGACCAGATTTGGTGGGCAAAGTGGGGGACCGCATCCTGTCTGGTAAGTTTGGCATTTTGTCTTCTCCTCTTGTTAAGGAGTGGTGTTTTAGAATGTTTGTTGTTTGTGTAAAGTAGTATTGTTTAGCCTAGAACTGTTTGTTTTTCACTTCCTATATTTTACTACCCTTATTAATTTTGGATATTTGATTTTGTTATTACAGCCAACTCTACATCACACCGGCGGCTGCAAATAGTACAGCGGCCACACAGGCGACTGGCCATCCCCCAGGATGTGGAGGAGGAGGAGACATCCCCGGGGGAGGAAGACCCCGTCAGGGAGGAGGCTACTGAGGAGGAGGTGCCGGTGCCATCCCCATGGGAGGAGCCAGTCGAGGAGGAGGGGCCATCTCCTGAGGAGGAGCCCGCTACACCACATCTGCAGCCAGAGTCCTCCGATGAAGGAGAGGAGGCGGCCGAGGGGATTGCCTGTAAGCTAACCTTAGAATCAACTTTTGTAACATATGTTGCAATTCAACACATTCTCACACTACTTTCACCATTTTTGGTTACAAATACAAAGAAAGATCTAGCAGGATTTCATGTAGCTTTCCCCCACCTACTAGATTGTAAGCTCTTCGGGACAGGGTTCTCTCCTCCTGTATCACTGTCTGTATTAGTCTGTCATTTGCAATCCCTATTGAATGTACAGCGCTGCGTAATATGTTGGCGCTATATAAATCCTGTTTTTTAATAATAATAATAATAATAATAATAATAATCTATTTCTTTACAGGGCGATAACATCCCTCTGCTCTGCTGCCAAGCCTCTGGAATGTGACATCACAGACTACTGTACATTCGTGTATGATATTGCTTCCGGTTAAAGGAGAAATCCACCTTTATGGTTCTCCACTCCCAAGCGGATGTGAGGAAGTGAATATATAGTGGGCCAAGGTCTAAAATGGCATTTAAACCTTCATAAACACCCAGGAAACTGTAGACTGCCTCAGTGCACAAATTAAGGGCGACGTGGTTGTGAAAGGACACCCTTCCTAAAATATATAGAGAGTCCAGGAACCTCGTCATTCTTGGCACAGCCTAGCTTCTCTTGGTTTGAGGACCAAAAAAAAATGAGTTTGTTGGCACAAAGCAATAAAATATGTTTGGCACTAAGTTAAATAATCCTTGGCATTTTTCTATACAAAATGAGTAATACGATTAGATTTATGTAAACACATAAATAAAGCATACTATCTGGTATTTATGAGTGCTTGACCCTGCTTGTGAGATTGTCAATCAATGTGGTTTGATGTTGTGCTTGGCAACCTGGACCTCCTTCCATCACCATCATGGGGGGGTAAGTAGCAGTTTATAGTGGAAACCATGCATATATTTGTACTAGGTATTTGTGGATAAATGGCAAAACATTGCTGAAGAATTGCTAAACAACAAAACCGTAATTAGAAACCAGTCACAAAAACATTGCAGCAACAGATGAAGCTAACAATGATAATAATAAGGAGAAGACACATCAACTCATAAACCAGTCCAGTTGAAATATCCAAAAAATCAAATGCATTTGTGTTTATTTAAATGTATTTTGACATACACCAAGACAGATCCAAAATGGTTTGTGTCAGTTCTTTTGTGACATTCAGACTATTGTGCGATGACATATTTTAAGGTGCTAATTATTATACATATACTGCTTGACAGAAATTAGTTAGCAGTGTTGCAACCCTTAAAAAAGGATCAATCCATCAACTGCAGCAAATCGAAGCGTAAATGAAGCCTTTTTGTGAATTAGTATAATGTAATATACAAATGTAGCACTTACCAAAAAAAGATCAAGGAGTAGATTGTAATAGACCAGTAATGGACTGTAGATGCGCACAGAACAGGGACCAAGTATGCGCTAACTGATTGCTATACATCAGCATTGACAGATCCTACTAAATTAAACAGCTGATCCTTAATAATTTGTTAGTTTGTCCCACCTGATAGAAAAGCCCCAATAGATGATCAAAGAGGAGTGGACTCCTATTTGCCCAGCCTGTGATTACATATCGTGTATCTGTGGGAGGAAGAGAAGAAGAGGAGGGAGGAAAAGCCAGGCTTTTGAAAGGGCAACCAGAGTTAAATTTAAAAACACCAAATTTTATTGTTCCAACAACATAATTTAAAAGATTAAGAGCTATGTCTCTATAAATGAATCCTAGGCTAACATATAACCACTAGTTTCGCAAAAAAAAAAATTGCAATATGGTTTAGTGTCATACTAGGTTACCGATGGCGGTAATGTGTCCCACCCAAAACGTTTTGCCCGTACCAGGCTTCCTCAGGGGTAAGGGGAGACCTTAGAATTTATAACAATATACAGTTATACAATCCATATATATGCATTGACTTGAACGTTAGACATATGTTTACAATGAATCAATAAAAGAGAAGAAACCAAACAAGACTTACTTAGTAATATTGCTAGGGCTTTTTACTGCATTAGGAGCCTTGTGATACCGAATTGCTACTTGTAAGTGGTTTGATAGTGGGACCGATATCAATTTGGACGTACTGTGGTTTGGAGAGAGTAGAATGCAGAGCATGGGTAAGTATGAATGACTATTTTAATATGGGAATAAAAGTGTGTGAGCACAACTGATATTTATAGTATGGTTTTGCTTATGTATTATATAGCTAGCTAGCGGGGATTCTGTAATTTGAAAGATGATAGTGTTAATAAAGATAATGTAGCAGGTATTAGTAGGACATTGATTTACTAAGGATAATTTTTGGTGTTACTTCTAGAAAGAAAATATATATTGAGGATGTTTAATTCGGCCACAAGATGGCGCCAAAATGGTGTTACTTACTGGTGTTTCCTGCTAATGTGACTTCTAGATAAACGAAATATATTTAGGATGTTGTAATGTAATTATAAGTTAGGCCACAGGATGGCGCCAAATGATTTAAATGATCCTTATTAATCCTTAATTGGCGCAAGTGCAGTGCTAGTAGAGCAGGTGTATGCCTATTAATTGTTGTGACATCATCATTGACAACTAGCACAGCTGAAACTTCATAACCTGGTGCTAGTAACCTCGTCCCCATTGCTCATTTATGAAACCCGGAATCCAGCCGCCAACTGCAGTTGAGTATACTACGGCTCGACTTTGGCTCGCGGAAATATGCTTCGCATATCAGTGCGTAAATACGCGCGTCGAGCTTCTGCGTACTTGCTTGTTAAATCAGGCATAATGAGTCTTTTGAATCTTCTGAGGCTGCTGACATATCCAAGATGTTGGTGGCCATCAGCAGTCTCCCATTTTCTTTGCTTCAGGTATTTTAGCATTTGTTATGAATGGCTGTTAGTGGAAGATAAATCACCCATTAACTTCTCATATGTGCTGGAGACTCTGGTGGTGAGATCCCCTCTCTGGAGTTTTAGGCTTTACCTCACTTTTCCAGTGGTTTTCTTTGCATGAAGAGTGTGAACCGTGACAAGACTGTAGATGATACCAGGAGGTACAGAAATCTGACACCTAACTATGCAAACTATGGGTGTATTTACACATTACACTTACCTCCTACAATTCTTCTTTATTCCTAAATTTCTTCATTAAACAGGTAATACATTTAAAGCTTAAAGTATGGAAGTTTCAGCTTTAAATGTATAAACTGTTAATGAAGAAATTTAGGAATAAAGAAGAATTGTAGGAGGTAAGTGTAATGTGTAAATAAAACTTACTTTTATAGTGTCCTGCCAACTCTCTCCACGTGGTTCAGGTCTCTGTGGTGCCCAGCAGGACTTGGTTTGAAATAATAGCTGACTTTACTCAAGCTTTTGGAAATTATTAGAATACCAAAAATTATATAATGTGAGTGTATTGCACAGGGAAAGCCAGAAGTGTAAATGCCTGTAAATTGTGAATGATACCAATAAGGCCCTGATTCATCAATGAAATGCGCGTACGTTCGCACTTCCAGCGAGCCGGTTTTCCGCGGTCCGGAGGCGAGTGCGCTCGTACACGCGCCTTCACTCCCAGCCGGATTCCTGCCTTGATAATAATGAGCAATAGGGGTCGTGAATCTGCCAATTAAGGCGATTAGATTTCAGCTGAGCGATTAAGGAGGATCTGTTAAGCTCAATGGTGAGATCATAGCAATTAATTAGCGCGCACCTGCTAAATACTGGAGTGTATGCATTATTTAGGTGTTTACACAAAACAAATAGTACTAGTATATCAAACATCCAAGGTCAAATCCACTTTGTGCCAAACATGTTTTTGCAGATTTGAATGGCCCACTATATATAATTGACTTACTCACCTCAGCTTGGTAGTGGAAACACATAAAGATGGATTCCTTCTTTTAAGCAGAAGCAATATCCTCCATCAATGTTGCTTGTAGCCAAGCCCATGACATGAGAAATCATAGGAAGAAATAGGCAATCTTTGCAATCTGAAGCAATATGATCCATAAAACCCTCTTTGCCTATTTCTTCTTATAGTTTCTCTTTTATATGTACACTCATACTTTTCTATGTACTGTCTATACATACATGAGTGCATATGAAGCAAAACAAGCAATATACACAAATAAAATACAAACCTACCTTAATGAGGACTGTGCAAAAGTGCAGTGCATTTTTCAACTGATAAAACAGTTCAGGTGAACGTAGCGGGTCCACCATGGCACACAACTATGCACATCAAACAAATAAGACAATTGTGCTGTTTTTAGCTTTACAAATAATTCAGAGGAAGGAACAGAATGAGAACAGCTTAAAACCCCCCAAAAAAACAAACATTTTACAAACAACTTTATTCAAAAGAAACATTTGCTAAACAGTCACAAAATATCAAAACACATAAAAAAACAAAACACACACCCCAAGAAAATGGCCCAACAAATATTGCATTCAAAAAATACTTACCAAACCAATATGTAATTTTGCCCTATCAGGGGTGGAAAACTGGACTAGAAAATCTTTATGCAGGACAAACATTGAAGTGGTAATAAAGGCAGAATTTAGCAATTAAACAATTTGGCCACAAACACAATAACCATAGCATTAAAATTGACTTCAAAATTGCAAAATAGACATTTAAACATTCAAAGTAAGAAGCTATTATGCTAAATGGTAAGCAAAGTATCAAATGCAGCAACATAGATTAATTAGGCTAACACACAAAACAACAGCCCCTCCAAGAAAAGGAAAAAGCAAGTTAAAACACACCCTTATATATGCTCAAATTTAAGCGCACAGGTGATAGAAATTCCATTGCAATTATCACTCTGCGCAGTCTGTCAAAATTGGCTGTTTGTTTTTTTTTTTTTGCGATTGGACATTTCATTTTCATTGATTGATATATTCCTTTAGATTTGTACACCAGTAAACAGATGTTCTATTAATTAAAAAAATAAAATAAAGTTGGGGAGGATTTAATGTTAAAAGTATTTATATATATATGTATATGTGTATATTTAGATACATATATAATTATATAGTACAATAATTATAAATATAAATATATTAATTTTTTTTATTATAATACCTATAGTAATTACAAATATATATATATATATATATATATATATATATATATATATTTTTTTTTTTATTAATATTACAATACCTATAGTAATTACAAATATATATATATATATATATATATATACACACACACACACACATATACATATATATCTATAAAAAGCAAACAAGAACGTGTGTGTGCGCTTGTGACTTTTGTGGGAAAATCTAGTCCGATGGCAAAGCCGAGGCTTCGTGCGCGGAAAGTCTAAAGGATATCTAAAAACAGTTGAAAGAAACTGCTTTTTGCGTGAAAATACAGACAGCATTAGAACTCTAGGGTGGTTAATAGACTGACCCTGTAGATTGAACATTAATCTGGAATTGACTTTTATTGGTTGATTTGGTCCCAGCAGGTTGCATTCCCTGCTTTTTACAACAACACAGCTCAGTGGTCTCTGTCTGGTATTGTCGTATACAGTGGGTAATTCTCCCACAGGTTGCTATGAATATTCCCTGCTCTGTCCTTTATCAAAACCCTGAAACTTTTTAGGTATGAAGTGTAATTGCGCTATCATATTGTCATACATTCTTTATATATTATCATACATTCTTTGCAGCTGCTAAACTCTGTAAAAATCTCTCTGGCATTGCGCTATCATATTGTGCTACACATACACAGAGAACACTTGTCGTGCTATATTAAAAGCAACACAAGACAACTTCCATAGTGATAAGATGGAGCGTGAGCTTCACACAAAGCACAGAGGTGACAATGTGGCAAACTGAAAGCCACTGTGTATCTTCTCTATGCTTGGCTACGTTTCTGGTCAATTGCAGAAGGTCTGTTTGTGTCTTCCTGATTTGCTGGTCCTGAAAATGTACGCGAAGTTTGGCGAGTTCCCTGATTGGTCGTCGGGGCTGCCAGTCACCGGAATCTTTGGGGGAGGTGGTCAGGTAGAGGCCGCGATGGTACTGGAGCATCAATCTTTCGACAAGTGACGCCGGAGTCCGTGGTGGTGAGTGCAGGAGACAGCGGAGGCTCGGGGCCTGGTGCGGAGTATTGCAGGTTAGAAATATAATATGTACGTAGGTTATACCTGAGCGAGACCTGTGTGCCTGGTAAAGCTGCGCACATACACACATACGGGGATGTTGTGCTTCGTATTACAACACGGCCTCATTCTACTCCATACACATTCTTAACTGTATTCCTATCGGAGGGTCAGTGCTTGTCTGTTGGCCAAGCTCTTTATTGCTTTCTATGTGCAGCATTACCAACTTTCTCTTTCCTATAAACACTATATCCACAGCTTACAGTATATTAGTGTGATGGTCAGTGGGAAGAATGTTTCTTAAATTCCTGGTCAGTGGGAAAAATGGGAAAAAGATCATTGGTGTCGCTTAAACTGAGCTTGAGGCACAAATTGCTCAAGGAAACCCTAGCAACCTCTGGAGGAACCCTGGTTGAGAAGCACAGATCTAGATTGATGTGATCATGGGAAAAATGGCAGAGCATACACGGTGGCATCAGAGACCATGAAATGGTGCCTCTGTGGTCATTGTTATCAATGTGACATCAGCTGTTCCTGGTAAAGGGATGTGTGTACTGTGCTTGTGTCCTCTGTGGGATCAGTGTGAAAGGTTTCTTCTTTCTTTTTTTTTTTTTTTGCTGCACTACAATCTCTTGTATATTCTTACTTCAAAAACAGCAAATTTCTTAACAACCATGTAGCTGGGTGTTTTGTTTTTTTTTTTTTTTTTTTGCGGCAAAGGTTAATATGTATTCATCATTCAACTAGTGACAAGGTGAAAATCACAATAATACAACTTGTTGAGTATCAATCAAATAAAGGCAGCCTCGTGAAAAACACTCGGGGTAATGCCTGTCAACTAGACAATAAATGCCTAAATGGCTACTATAAACAGAGCAATACGTCTCAAACACGACACGTTTTGCTGATAGGCTTCTTCAGGGGATGTATTGAGATCACAACAGAACTGTGAAAAAGCAATAACTGGTATGTAATATCATATTATAAATTACAAGATTAACAAAAAATAAATATGAAGGAACTCCAAGATTGGTGTGGGTACACAAATCATGAAGGGTATACACAGTATTAGCACAAGATTATGATAGTTATGGATATAAAGCTTTAATTGAATAATGCATTAATTGATTGTTGGGCAAGCTTCAAAGAGTCCCATATGTTTAATATTTGAACTGGATCAAAATATAAATTGATAATATGCATATAGTAACATACAGGGCTGTGGAGTCAAGGAGTCAGATAAATTTGGGTACCTGGAGTCGAAGTTGATAAAAATGTGCCGACTCTGACTCCTGATAAATTTAAATTATACTAAAAAAAAAACACAGCATGTTCAAATGTCCTATTTCACAAACAATAGTCATAACTAAGTACTTTGGAGTTGGAGGATTTATCTACCAACTCCACAGCCTGGTAACATGCAGTGAGGGAAACTGCTGATTTTGTACGTTTCCCCCCCGACAAAGAAATGACCAGTCTATAATTGTAATGGTAGGTTTATTGTAGGTGTGAGAGACAAAATAACAACAAAAGAACCCTCAAAAACCCAGTGCTCAAAAGTCAGAGCCTAATGTGCATTGTGATGAGTGAAATAAGTATTTGATCCCTTCGCAAAAGATGACTTTGTACTTGGCCCGTCTGCATTTCGCCAATGAACATCTGAATGATCCAGAGGAGAACTGGGTGAAAGTGTTGTGGTCAGATGAGACCAAAATTGAGCTCTTTGGCATCAACTCAACTCGGTTGATACTGGTTGATACTTATTTCACTCATTCCAATGCACATCAAGCTCTGACTTTTGAGCACTGGTTTTTGAGGGTTCTTTTGTTGTTATTCTGTCTGTCACAGCTACAATAAACCTACCATTACAATTATAGACTGGTCATTTCTTTGTCAGAGGGCAAACATACAAAATCAGTAGGGGATAAAATACTTCTTTCAATATGGTAAAGGTTGATATTAACCTCCTGAGCGGTCAGCCGAGTATGACTGAATAAAAAAAAATATGCTGAAAGTAGTAACCCCGAGCCACAATCGTGGTAGCTAAAAAAATAATAGTCTTTCCTGGTCCTAACGGCATCCTCCAATGTCCTGCCATCCTTTGGCCACGTCCTCTTCATCAATCTGCCCCCCAGCGAGTGCGCTGACTTTCCTCGGGAGTTCCCAGTGACAACGTCACATCAATGTGCCCGTAACATATAACATCTTATATTTTTAGAGGTACATGCATATATATGTATAATAAAGATGACACTGATTATGTTTAAGACTAGGATCAGTTAATATGATCGTTATATGAGTGTATTGGTAATCATTAACAAAACTTTAATGGTGATTAATGAATATTAAATTTGATTATAGATAGATCCAGTGAAGGAGTTTATTAGTAGTAGTGACCCTACTAGTGATCTTCAGGGTTCTCCCCAGGCCCTTTTAGCTGGGCTCACCACCCGGCACTTTTTAGCACCCACCCGGCTGTTTTTGGGTGGTTACTGAAGCATTTGGTCACAATACAGGTGCTGCCACCCACCTACAATTTCTTCCCACCCGGCTTAAAAAAATTTCTGGGTTGAGCACTGATCTTATATAGTGTCAAGGAGACCTCATATTGGTACACAAATATCCTTATCTACATAGTGAACATGAACGTTGAGTCAATAGTAATCTCTCAAGGTGTTTGTCATAAAAATACAGATGGCTAATTTTAAAAACGTAACTCATGAAGGTGACATTACACTGTTTAGCTCACTAGTTTCAAATGATATAATACATTAGATATAGGTATATTAGGGACAATCAAGGTGTTCCTGTATATAGAGAATTGAAGAAAACAACAGAAACAGAGTTTAATGCAGACTTTTATGTCATAGAAAGTTTTATTTCCAGGAGTCTGAATAACATGCACCAGCACAGTATACATTCTGCACTTTCCTTAGGTTCTCTTTGCTGTGTCTATGCTGGATGAGATTCACCCTGAATGTGTTGTGTGGTCATTGCCAAAGAGATTGATAGGAAGTTGTGTAGGCTTCCTATTGTTGCCAAGGCGGATATTTTGTTTTTGATCAGTGTAAAACTTGAGGCCAGGCGATCAGCAATTTTAGAAAATCCCCCACAATTGTTGCTCCCATATTTCATAAAGGACAGTGCAGCCAACCAAAAACATTTGTGGGAACAGACTTGAAAACAAGTCCACACACACACACACGCACACTATTAACTTCTATACAGATCGAGCATAAATAACCAACCCTTTTCCTATTCCCTATTTCATTATATAAAGCTGTATACTACACTAAGGCTTAGTCTACATGGACTGTTTCCCCAGCGTTTAACCTGAGGCTTTTAAAGCCCATGTCTATCACATGTATGCAGGGATGTATGTACTTCCTATACTTGCAGAAATCACTGCCCAGGGTTACAATTTGCATTTCTACCAAGTGCTAAACGCTTGTAAAATCGCGGTAAAAAGCTTTTTCCAGCATTTAAAAAAAAAGTTTTAAAAAGTTAGAATAAGTGCATAAAAACGCTTATAAACGCAGTAGGAACGTTTACATGCCTTTTTACAAAACGTCCATGTAGACCCAGCCTTACAGATGAGTAGGATACAGGCCACAGATATTCCCGTGTGTTTTGGCATTCACTGACCAGCTTTTGTCTTGACATGCCCCATCAGCAGAATCACTTTGATATAGCTACACACATTCTTGGGTCTCGGTGTTTGCTTATATCCTTTCTAAAGCAAACTGAACATTAACATGTCCCTCTTCAATTTAGCAGATGGTCCCCAAATACCAATTTACAAATGGTGTCTCCACTCTGCTGTCTCATTTAAGTCCTCGCTTATCAATCTGGGTCACCTTTTAGTCATCAATGCAGTGCTACCACAGGGACCTTGTTATAAAAGGCATGATATTACTTTTCCTCCATCATATTATCCCCAGGAGTTTTATCTAATTATATGGTTAGATAATCCCTGACCCAGAACAAGTGAATGAATACCAAATGTCCTGACAACTGACATATGCTCAGCTTTGCAGTGAGTCAGTGACTGGCCATGTATTTAATGTGCGATGAATCACCGATCCCATGTATCTACCCAGACAGCTTCCTTTTACCTAACTTTAAGGCTACATACACATTTCAGATGATTTTCGTCCAATAATTGCCTCAGGGCTGGTTTCTGATGCAAAGCTGATGTGTGTACAGTGCTCATCCGATGTTGTTCATGGATCTATCCTGGCGGATCCACAAACATCAGACCCTCTTTATAGAGCAGAACAGTGCTGTATGTACAGCACTTGTTCACGCATTGTTCAGTCTTTTGTCGTTGGAAAGGATCATGAAAGATCCTTTCCAGTCTGACAAAAATCTAACGTGTACATAACCTAAAGGTGATATGAGCCACTATTGTCGGATAAGTGAAAATTGCATACGGCGGTGAACTGCTCCTGACGGCCCCTGACAGATGGTCAGATTGTTATCGGTCAATATCGATGGGGATGACTAGGCACTTTTGTGCCCCTCGAGGTGTGTTTTGCAGCTATCCAATGTAACTGCACCACAAGCCTGTCACCTGTCCTAACAATGGCGTCAAACACATCAAACATTTTATATATATATATATATATATATATATATATATATATATATAATGTCTTTAGCATTACTAATATCTATTTGGTACATGCATATTCCACGTGGTGTACATACTACAGGTCTAAATATGCTGTGACCTCTGACCCAGTCACACAGTTCTTTCTGCTGTTTTTACCTGTTACACAAAAACTTATCATGGCACCCAGAACTCTGAATGTCAGCGTAACTGACACTATCTTCTGACAGTAAACACAGAACTCCATTTTCAGTGCACTACTTCCTGCTATATCAAGTCACCATAAGAATAAGATTAGCGAGTTTTACTTGGCTTGCATCAGCCTGCCACAGCATTTTGTATTCTATTTTACGATTTGTTTAGATTTCCATTAATCACTCATGGTTTAGCCATGTCACATTTGTATCACACAGGCCCATTGCTCTACTGAATACCGACTGTAAAAGCATGGCCTTACAGAGTAGCAATTGTGTTTTGTTTGTAACCGCCATATATCCAAAGAGATAAGAACAGCAATAGCAGCCAACACACTCCCCTATTATAAAAATCATGTTTTGTTAAGTCTCGACGCTGAAAAAGCTTTTAACAAAATAAAATGGCCCCACTTATATGCTCTATTAGCACACCGAGAATTTTGACCCAACTTTTCTAATTATGTCCATTTTCTATGCACGAATCGTCACCTCATTAATAGTCAATAATCCACTGTCCCGATCTCTGCAGATGCAGGGAGACGCTCTTCAAGGGTCTCCTCTGTCCCCTCTTTTTTTTTTTTTTAATATAGCACTCTTGAGTCTCCCAAATTTCCAAATTGCATTTCACGGGTATAGCTTTTGGAAACACAAAAAAATGAAATTAAACTGACCGCTTTTGCGGATGATGTCCTTCTATTCATCTCCAACCCCAAAACCTCCCTTCCTTTCATCATGGACCTTCTGTCCCGCTTTAGTCCCGTATCTAGGTACACTATCAGTTTTGACAAGTCACTGGCCCTATACCTGTATCTCAAACACAAACTAAATTGCAACAAGTAATTTCTATTACAATGGGCTAAAGTGAGTTTCAGAAAATTTGGGGTACAAATCCCCAAAAACTCAGCCCGCCTATATGAAGGTAACTTCATATATTCTGGTCCTTGCTCCCCCTCTTTTGTATGGGTTCCATAGCCCTAATAAAAATGGTAGCTTTACCCAGGCTTCTGTTTCTTCAAGCACTCCCCATCTTCCTCACACCCAAGCAAACCCAGTATGTCAATGGTTTACTGAGGCATTTAATTTGGGTTTGTAAATACTCCAGGATCCGCTGATCCATTCAACCAGTGTTCAATGGAGGCCTCTATCTACCAAATATTGCACTATACAATGAGGCATCACTACTTGATATCCTCAAGGATTGGTTAAACATAGACTTTGCTCTTAGTGCCCCCTTACATCCTATTTTTCTATTACATCTCCACAAAGAGCTTTTACCTGACACCGTTGAACACAATTAGCTTCACAATGGCACCTCTGGCACACCCTTCGCAACAGAGCACTCCTCAATGCCCACACCTATCCTCACTTCGATCATTACTAAACCCCAAAACAGGCAAGCCTTATTCTATCACTGAACTACAATCAGAATACCCAAAAACCGCATCTAATTTGTTTTGCTCTCTTCCAATCACGCAACTACAGTTCCTCAATCACTCATTTGCTTTCAGCCACATGGTTGCCAAGGGGCTACTGCTCCTTTTCTCTGCAGTGGGAAGGAAATCCATTTTTCACTGTTGGATTTACACTTCCCCTCCCTCAATCCACTTGTTCCTTACAAAACTCTAACATCTATTCAACTGGAATGGGTTGAGGCCTCCTACTCCAAAGAAACTAAAACCTCAGACATTTTTGACACACGGGAGAGTTGAAACTCTAAACATAACCACTATAGGGTTTCCTAGACCACATCTTTCTAAGGAAACTGTGCAATAATGGCGAACATTAGATTAACTCTGATACCAATTTGTTCATCTTGTTAGTTTTTTTTTTTTTCTTGCTTTATTGTTAACAAACTGCAATAATATGTGAAATTACTCATTCTGTATACCTTAACACATTGTTAACTTGTTTTTCAATCTGTAACACGTCAATGTCAATTTCTCTTATTCTTGTAACTGCATTGCTTGTCCTAAATACTGGTGTAACCGGAGGTTAAAAATGCAGGAATTGCTTTGGATTTCTAAAAGTTGTTGCATTTGTTTCTTCTAGGTTTGTGAATTGATGTTTATAATTCAACTAATTTCAATAACAAAACTGTTTCCTCTCCTTTTCCCTTCTATTGGTCAGATTGGAAAAACATAATTGAAAATGTCAGTAGGAAGATTTTTCTGTTTCTGTTCGGGGACAACTGTAAAATTTGCCATTATTTTTAAATCTTGGTGACAATAGTCAAAAGGACAAACCAGGGCTGTGGAGTCGGTAGATAAATCCTTCCACTCTGACTCCTCAGTTTCTGGTACCTCTGAGAGGAGACTCCTATGTATTTACAGGGTTTTACATTTTATCTTCACACTTTTGCAACCAAACTTCACAAAAAAATTTAGACCCCCCTAATTATTCATAAATCAATAAATTTAATATAAAATTAAATATAACACAATATTTTTACTATAAAAGTTTTTCTCAAAAAACAATAAAAATATGAGAAATACATTGATGATTTTTCAATTATTATGTTTTTTTTACTTAAAATTAAATGTCTTTTATTTCAGGGATTTATACTAAGTTTTAAGATGATAATATTATTCATCTTTTTATCTTCAAAGTTATTAGCTTTATATTTAGTATTGCACTTATCCTTATGGGCAAAGAATTAAGTAATGCAGAACTCCAAAGAGTGGTAGACGGTTATCTGAATGGAAGTGATGCCTCCCAGATAGCAATGGTTTTGGGTTGTAATCATACAACCATAACCAAAATTATTAAGACCTATGAATCTTCTGGTAGAGTGGAAAAATTACCAGGAGGAGGCCTGAGAAATTCAAAGTTGGTTGACGCCCATAGGGAGGAGTTACGCAAGTTAATGTCCGAAGATTGCAGAATAAGCCTCAGGGAAATGAAGGATCAATTATTTGCCAAATTTGGAACTAATGTATCCATTTCCACAATAGATGGATGTATTGATAAATTCCATTGGTCATTGAAAATAACTAAGTTTCTGCAAGGCGCAATGATTCCCACTCTCTTGAAGCTATGCTAACAAAATCCTTGATCTCATTGCTAAGGAAAATGGAAAAAACATTTACTTTCTTGAGGAAGTAGGTTTTAACATCTCAATGAGAACTAAAAGGGGACAATCCCCTATTGGGCAAAGGGCGGTGCATGTTGTGGCTGGAGTGCGTTCCAGAAATTATTGAATTTGTTGTGTGAGGAATAAAAATAGGACCCTCCACTTTAAGGCACAAGCACAAGCATTTAATCAAGAAGCATTTCTCAATTTTATTGATGATGTTTTAAATGTTTTTAGTGAAAAGAATGTTCAGCATGCCATCCTAATTATAGATAATGTCCCCTTTCATGAAACTAGCCAGGTAAAGAGCTTGGTTAAAAGTAAGGGACACTAACTCTTATTTTTACCCTTAATCCTGTTGAGAATCTGTTCTCTAAATGGAAAGAAGTAATAAGAAGAAAGACTAATGAATGTGGGTGCTTTATTAGAAAGCATTAATAGTGTATTTTTAACAATAAGCGAGCAGGATTGCTCAAATTATTTTACAGAAATGTTTAGCTTTTTGCCTAAATAACCAAGAGGAGATAGCATTAATGATTATTCGATTAATTATTACATATTTTTATTTAATGTTTCTTGAGAAAAAACGTTTATGGTAAAAATATTGTGTTATATTTAATTTTATAATGTACTGATTTATGAATAAATAGGGGTTCTAAATTTTTGTGTGAAGTTTGAATGCAAAAGTGTGAAGATAAAATGAGAAACCCTGTAATATGCTAATGTATTTTCCACGTTGATTGAAGGAAGGCAATATACACGTCATTTAACCACAGAACTACTGTGGTTAGAGCTGAAGCTCTACTGTATTGTTTAAACAAAAGACAAAAAAAAAATGAAAACAATAAGGTTTTATTTATTGTTTTTATCAGGTGGCTATAAAGTAGTAGCATAGCATGCATAAAAATCAGGAACTTTGGATTAGTCTACATGGACTGTTTCTCCAGCGTTTACCCTGAGGCTTTTAAAGCCCATGTTTGAAGTCCCCATGCATTCCAATGGGCTAATCTACACCAGGACGTTTTCTTCAGGCACGTCTATGAGCTTTATCTTAAACGTTGCTTGCAACCTTTAAAAAATTAAATCACGGAAAAACGCTTGAAAACGCTCCAATTGAACTCAATGGAGGCTTTTACAAGCGTTTGTAAGCTTTTTATGAAAGCTTCCATTGAAAACAATGGGGGCTTTTAACGTTTTTAGCAGGTCTTTGGAATCGGGAAGCCCCCTTTAATAAGGAGACTCCCAGATCTCCACCACCTCACCCTGGGGAATGAGTACTGGAGTACATAAAACCCCTTACTCATTCCCTGAAAGGGTTAAAATGTGTAAAAAATTGGACGAGGCTTTAATGTTAAATTTTTTTATTAAATGTATGTGTGTTTGTGTAACTAAACTTTTTTTCTTTTCAGGTTATCCCAATGACAGGGTGATTCCTAGGGCTGCAATCATGACATGCGCTCAGCCATGGGACTCCCTCCTGACAGTGAGGGATTGCAGGGCACTAGGGGTTACATGAGGACAAGGCTCTCCATTCACCTCTAGTGCTCTGTGATTGGCTGAGGTTTTACGTTTCTCAGCCATTCAGCACTAGACTTGAATGGGGAGACTTGTACCCATTCATCTCTAGTGCTCTGTGGTTGGCTGTGAAATAGGAAACCCTGATGACAGCTCAAGCATCATCAGGATTTCCATTTCCATAGCCAATAGGGGAGCAGAGCAATCAGCGGAGCTCTGCTATGCTGACAGCTCCGCTCCCCTGATTACTCCCGCAGCTCTGGAGGAGCTGTAGTATGTGCTACAGATACAGAACACGTCAGAGCTCCTCTAGGGCTTATGTAAAATCACAGTAAAACGCCTCATAGGCGTTTATAAAAGTTTTTTAGTGTTTTAAAGTTAAGCTTTAAAACGCTTGTAAAAGTGCATAAAAACGCATAACGTGGTAGGAACGTTTATATGCGTTTTTAAAACTGTTCATGTACCCAGCCTTTACCAGTTTAAAAATATGAACCACATTCTTTGGTAGTTTTAAAACAAAAACAAAGCTTAACTACATGAACAAAAACAAAAGCTGGAAAACCTAAAACAGTTTATATAATAAAGTTGAGTAGAATAGCTGTTAAATGCGGTCCAAAACTAACTCAATGTAGTGTTGTTCTAAGAAACAGAATTTCTTCTTCCAGATCCTCTTTCATTTTCAGAGCTATTAAGCCTCCACGTTTGTTAAGGCAATATATCAAGCTCCTCCATTGCAAGAAGAATTTACCAGATGTTAAATATTCAGATTGCAAGCTCTTGGTGACAGTAAAGAGGTTAGAAAGCGGATTTTCCAGTGCTTTTACTTGTGTCCACTGGCTTTCAGTTAATAAAACATTTTCATTGTCCAGTTCTTCAAGAAAGTCTTTTAGTTCAAGCAAACGCTTTACATTCAAATAAATGCTTCCCCAGTGTGTTGTTTGATCCAAAATGGCTCCTTTTCCTGCACGTCTTTTCAAAATGGCATCTGTTTTAGGGGCCCTGAATGCAACAGTTACTTGCCTCAATTTGCCAATTAGAGTAGCTGCATGATGATCTTTCAATCCATCTCTTATTGCAAGTTGCAGAGTATGAACAGCACAATGCATATGTTGAATAGTAGTACGCTTAGATGCTTCTTCAGCAATGTTATCCAAAATGTCACTATCCTCTTTGCTTTCACTTTCTCCAATACTTGCAGAACTGTCTTCCTTTAATATCTATCTGTCACAATACATAGAATATGTTCCTTTTTAATTTCAAAATCTTCTAGAACATCCTCCACTTACTTCTGAAGATAGTCACTGGTGTGATGTGCCTGAGTGTCAGGATCCAAACCCAGGGATGCTTCAGTGTCTGGCTGCAGCTCTGTCTACTGCGCCACTTGAGGGTCTGCCTTTTGCACTCTGTTGGATTCCTTGGACAAAGATACCTTAATACTTAGTATCTTGCTCAACCTTGAACTCCAGGCGCCCCCCCCCCCATGAACTTCCTATTTAGGCCATGTCTATGAAACTACCTGTTGCCAGATTATTGTGCTCTGCCAATATCTTGCTCTTCCTGCTACTGTTACATTGCGCTCTCCAAACTGCTACCTGTGTACCGACCCTTGGCTGCTGTTTAAACGACTACTCTTCCTCGCACTCCGTCTTCAACTTAAACCCTTGGCTACCGACCTTGGCTTGTGCTTTGATTACGTTTGTGTTTGCTCCTTATCTACTACCCCTGCTTGTGCATAAATCCTGGACTGCTTCCGCCTGTGTCTGCTTGCTGTTTCAACCACTGGACTCCGAGCATGACCCCTGATTGTTACACTGGGTTTCCCTTACTCCCAAGGTTTGCATTGTTTTATTATTTTCAGCAACAAATCTAACATTAAATAGCAAAATAATTGACTCTGTGACGTGTGCATGCATCCATTTTTATGAAGACAAAATTTTCCTTCTGACCGTTTTCGTAGTTCTTCCTTTTTACATTTTGCCTCTTTAAATATAAGTTTCCTTATACTTTCTATTTCCAGAGAAACGCCAAGGTTTTTAGCCATTTCTCCATTTAGGCCTAAAAAGGCTGGCTGTGAAAAGGATAGTGGTACACTATTCTTTACTACCATTTCAATAATGTGGTTTTTGCATTTTTCTGGTGTCATTGTTATACTAACTTTGTCAGAATCTTCTTAGTTGTGTTTGGTCTCCAGTAGATTTCTGAACATTTTATATCCCAGAGGTAGATGGAACATTTTCATTTGATATCTTTCTCATTTACAACTATTAACACTTTAGAATGAAAATGCTGCAAGTGTCTTTTCAAATTTGATGCTCTTGTAGGTGCATTTTTGTTAGACCCACTGAAACTGCTAATTTTTGCATCACATTATTTTTCACCATTATCTTCAAGAGTACATTGGCACACGTAATGTTTCCTATCTCTTGATAATGTAAAGTGCTCATAAACGGCAGACTTTATCGTGTTTCTTGACAGAATTTTTGCCATGTTGAATGGGGTGCAGTTTTCACTAAAATATAAATATCAAATATGTTATACTAACTAGCATATTCTTTGATTTAAATACAAACATACACATAGTCCTGCACTATTGCAAACATACAACCCGGCACTATAAACACAAATAAGCTATAGCCCTGCACTAAACTTAGACATAATTTGTCCTATACAGAAAAACATGCACAAACACATATACTATACACACAACACAAAGCCCTACATTTTACTCAGAAACATACACACACAAACATTCATACATTCCTGCACCATACAGACACATACACATAGCCCTGCAGTTTTATCCAGAAACACGCACACGGCTTTCCATCATAGAAAACACAAGCAGCCATGCAGTTTTAAAATTTACATGAACACTTACAGTTGAATCCAAAAAGCTGTTCCTCCAAGTTTCATAGTAGGTTAGGTTGAAAAAAGAGCTTTAAAAGCTTTAATACCCAGTTATATTATATGCTTCTAGAAAAGCATCGAGCTTTTTCTCAAAGTAATCTATGGTAGTTGCTGAAACTACTTCATGAGGGAGCAGATTCCACATTTTCACAGACCCCCTTCCTTATCCGGAGCTTAAACTTCTTTTCCACCATACGCAAAGAGTGCCCTCTTGTTCTTTGTAATGATCTCAAAGTGAATAATGGGGAAGAGAGTTCTCTATATGGACCGGTAATATATTTATACAGGAGATCCTTTTCCATTTCTGACTCCCCCAAATGTATTCCCCCTAGACAGTATGAAGCATGCATGTTGTTACCCCCAAGTGCATAACTTTACATTTATCTATATTAAATGTCATTTGCCACTTGGCTGCCCAAATAAACAGTAAATCCAGGTCTGCTTGTAGATTACAGACATCCTGTATGGACTTAATTCCATTACATAGTTTGGTGTCATCTGCAAACACAGAAATGGTACTTTTATTCCCAAACTCTATATCATTTATAAAGATGTTAAATAGTAAAGGTTTTTTATATCATTAGAGTATTGTGTGGTGGATATCTATATATTTTATTGTGCCTAACTCTGGTTTATAAAAAGGTAATTTAAATAAAAGACAGAGGAAGATAAAGTTTTCGGCACAGATATAGAAAATATATAATTTGTAGTACAAGTTTACATACAAAATTATGAAAGAATTATATCCTTTTTACCCATAAGTCATATTATTCTCTTATGATCTATACAGGATTTGATCAATTTTCACACAGTTACAAAAAAAAACAATTACAACCCTTTCTCTGTATGTCACAATAGTTTCTTGCGATACATACAAGGTTTTGTTCAGGCCTGCTGTGGTGCTATACAGGTTTCAGCTAATATTGAACAAATATACATCACCATAGAATAGTTAAGTTGATATGAACCCATTCATATCAACCGTAGTATGCCATAGTGGGCTTCCTCAGGGGTAGTGATAGGTCAATAAAAAGTTCTCTATGTATACATACGGGGTTCAGGTGATCTAAATTTACAAACATAAATGTAAGGGTTCAATACACTGGCTGCATCTTAAACAAGCAAACAATCCTTTCCAGCATCACTAGGAGGAGATTTCTCTATAGAATCCAGGTACATTGCATTTATGGGCACTTCTGCCTTTACTAAACACAATTTATTATGATTATGAATACCATAACTAATAGAAAAAACATAAAAAAACATCGTTTTATTATCTCTCTTCATAGCTTAGGTCCTCTATAAATATTCATCATCTGGATTATTATATCTGCTATTGTCACATCCTGCCCTTTTAGATAGTTTCTTTTGGATATGGTAAGTGACTTGTAACTTAGTGTGCAGAAGTACTATCAGATAGGTAGCTACTTTCTTCTTTTGCAGGAAGATTTTTTAATTCAAACTTAGAGTTTGAAGCAGGGCTGTGGAGTCGGTACAAAAACCCTTAGTCTCTAACTCCTCTAATTTAAATATGCGGATGTATGCTTATGTTTTATGTTGATTGAAACACCGCATTTCATCAGTGCCAAAGCTCAGCCACATGAACTACATGAAGATGGGGTCTGTTTTGGGTCCCCAGACCCCAAACTAGCCAGGAAGCAGATACTCCACCCTATTGACCAGCCTGTAATTGGCAGCATGTAAACCAGAAGTTTAAGCCTAAATTTTTACTAAAAACACAACCGTGAAAACAAGTTTTATTCACTGCTTTTATAAACATGCTAAGAATTTTAACGTACTTGCAGATATGAGGATCAGGAGCAACTTTACTTGTTAAAAAATATAAAGCACATAACTTTGCATATAGCTGTAAAATAGTTAGTGTAAAATAAATGTAGTGTAGACAGGTGCGTGAAGCACGCATGGGGTGGTAAACACCTCTGCTTTCTCACAACATTCTCTGTGTGCAGGGGACGTTTATTTGTAGAATGTTTTCTTACTGTATAACCCTGATTTAATTAAATCAACACTAAGCAACTATGCCATAATCCTATCAAATGAATATTTTGCATGAGCCAAGTATAATCCAGATTACAAAGATGTATGCATTTTAGGCTGCAGAAAAGCTCAGATGAGCTTCATAATAGCGACTAGTGTTGGTGTTCGAATTCGGCTTGTCCTTATATTCGACCCAAAAATGGCTGTTCGAATTCTGGTAGACCCAAACCGGAAAAAAAACGAGATTCGACGGTAAAACTTCGGATAAAAAAAAATGTCAAAAAATTAATGTTAAAATAATTTATTGAGTGTGTTTAACTATTTTTTGATACAGGTTATCCTACAATGACATGATATCTCTTACTCTGTAACACACTTTCCAGCACAGAAAAATGATGATACATTTGTTACATTTTTATTTTATCCACTGCAAGAAAAATGTAACAAATGTATCATATTACTGTGCGTGTTACAGAGTAAGAGATACTTGCCGGCTGGCATATTTTTAATGATTGCAGTAGAGTCTGCAATCATTGAGAAGAGTGTGCGATCCCCGGGGCACTACAGGTTCATTAACCTATAGTGCCCTGGGATCGTAGTGGAACTGCAGAGTTGATCCCTGGGCACTAGAGGTTGAATGGGGACAAGTTTCCCCATTCATCACATCTAGTGCCCTGTGTTCTTGGATAGAGAAACTCTATCCAAGAACACATATTACTAGTACAGTGCAGCAACAGCAATCAGGATCGCTGTTGCAGCCCTCCTTGCTCTTGCAGCCCTTAATAGTCCCTAAAAATAACCCGAATTCTCCCACCACTTTAATGGTGTTCGAGTTCAGCATTCGCTCACCCGAACAATATCTCACTGTTCGATCAAATAGCTGTCGAATCGAATAGTGAGATATTCGACCAACACTACTAGTGACAACTCTGCAGTGGGCTTAATTAATACAGCAGTAAACTACTTTATCATAACTGTTATCTGTGAAATAAGACATTTTCACATACTGTATGTTTTCAGAAAAACTTGCATTTAATAGGAGTCGGAGTCAGTACATTTTTTGCCGACTCCAACTCCAGATGCCCCAAAATTTCTTCAGCTCCACGACTTTGACTTCAGAGCCCTGCTTTGATGACAAGGTTAGATTTATTCCCAAGCAAGCTGCTACATGGCTACTTTGTGGTAGTGCCTGGTTCAGGTGGTGGGACTAGACTCCTTAGTACAAATAAATATTGGTTGACCTTTTGCTGAGTTTCAATTCCACCCCTCTCTCCAATGTGTTTTGAATGGTGCAGATTGTTGTAAACTGTGTGCACTGTCATTCCTGCCACACAAGGTTGTGATGGAATTTGATGCATGGGCCAGACTATATTTCATCTCTTGTTATTTGATCCTGGAGTTTTATTTTTGGTTTCTCCATATTACTACTTTTCTTTGCCAGATCTTTGGCACAATTATACCTGAATTTAGTAAATATTATTTATATTGTTGGTGCAGATTTTACCTGGAACTTAATTATTCACAAGAGCTTTAATGCTGATACGCTATAAATGTTTTGCTTGTTGGCAGTTCCCAGAATATTTGCTGAGCAGGGAAATTTCAGGTAAATTTTGTCCTACTCAAGGTTTTAGACTTTTTATATGTACAGTGTCCTTGTAGAATTATATTGACTGAATTTTATATTATTTATTGAAGCAAAGCAGATATTGGTTTGAAAGTAGGCTGTGGCAGCTGCATTTTGTCTATAAATGAATGAAGTGCTAAAATTTGGTGTATCCCCCTGGGAAAGCAGTAAAGTATAAATGTTGTGCTGCAGTTACCACAAATACATTGGGGAAACACATGATCTTTCATTGTTTTATATCTCCTAGCCAAATATACTTTGTATTGTCCTAGTAAAGTTTTATACTATGTAACGTTTAATTTAATGCAGATGCAGAGTTATTTTTATGTGCTTATGCTGTCCTTTTTCTGCATGTACATTTAAAATATCACTAGCGAAATATTAACAAAACACTGTTTTCATGCAGTTATATACAGGTTTACATTCAAAAATCTGGCCATCGATAATACTGTTTCTTCAGATTTCCAGCATGGATTTCAGAGTGTATTTTCAAATATACACTGTTTCCGGGAGGCGTCTTTTGTTTTAAAGGCGCTGTACTCCAGAATCAGCTGTTGGGTCTTGCTTGCACGTGCTTTCCTGCTCATTCCTTTATTTGCTGCTGTATAGCCCCATTATGGATTCAGCATCCATTTAAAGGACTGTACAGGTAGTTATTTTCTGTTAAATACATTGCATATATAACCGTAAAAAGCCGTAATTTTTGAAAATCCGGCACTCCTCCCGTCTAGAGGTTGCCGGATTTTTGAATGTCAACCTGTACTTATTTAGGATAATGAATATTTTTAAATACAGCTTCTGTAATCTGTTGTAAAGCAACACTCGTACGGAAAATAGAGCAGTCAGCACTATTAGGATTCAGTAGCCTTGATCTAATGTTGTCAGTGTAACATTTGTGAAGCTGTAGGATAATATCTCTAATGATCTGCTTTTCCTGTCAACGGGCTAGGAGAGTTTACTATGACCTCATACCTTCTTCCACCATATGTTATATATAGTGTCCAATGTGAAAACTGAGCTCTGTTACTCATGTCAAGTGGTAAGCATGTAGAACTTTGCACATGGAGAATGTTTGTGCTTGTAAGAGGCCTAAATCAGACTTAACAGTTTAGTGCTTCAGCTTCGCTAGTGGCATGTTCACCTTTGAGTACATATCACATGCTGGCAGTGAAACGCCTGCTTACATATGTAGCACTCTTGCAAACAACATTTTGAAGTGTTTTTGAAAGATGTGTTCGGAGTGTTCTCTAGCGTGGGAGTGTTCTCTGCATTTTCTAGTGGTTGTGTCACTTACAAATTCATGCAGAACAATCACACAAGAGTCATTAGCCTGGGTTAAAATCATATATAAGATTATGGTTGGTGTGCGTGAACTGTTAAATTTATTTTTGGTTCTTACTGGGAAAAAATTGTGTTTGGGGTCTAGTGGAAAACTTCTGTGCATGTGTTAATGTTTTTTTTTTTTTTTTTTGTTCCTTTCCCCTAGGTCTGCAAAGAATGTTTTTATGTTAACCAGATTCCAGTGCCTCTACAATCCTACATTTAAAACCAACACCCATTATTGATGTATACCAGTTGTCATGGAAACGGGCAGCCGTTGCCACGAAGAAAATAGTATAACGTTTTCTTCCATCTGTACAATACAAGATGATGACCACAATGATGGAGAGTGCCTCAGGATGGATTTACACTCTACGCATTCTTGTATGTACCAAAAAATTCAAGGGAAACAGAAAAAAACTCCTTTTAAATTCTTTGGAGGAAGAAAGAACATTGTTACTTTACCCAGCTTCTTTGGAGGAAAGCACAAGAGTTTAGGAAAAGGAAATGCTAAGAAATCAATGAGCAAAAACAAGACCTATGACTGTATCAGTGATGTATCCGGAGATGATGGAAAGAAGGGCTCTTCTGATAATTCTGTCAACAGACATTATGGACATGACCTATGTAAAACGGGGAATATTATTCCTAGCTCTCTTAGTGCCGATTCTGGAATTACATCACCAGTTAAGCTTGATTTCAATTTCCATGATATATCTTTGATGGGCAGCACAGAGTGCTTTGAAAAAAAGATGAATAGAGAAGAATCTTTTTTCTTTCCACGGCCAAAAAAAGGGTTCAAGGGATTATTTAGCAGCATCCGTAGACGCAAGAAAAACAAAACTCCTGCCCCTGACAAGTGTGAGCGGTTTGACCATATTACTAAGACTGCTATTTTAGAAAAATTAAATAAGTACCCATCAGAGGATGCTGAACTGCAGTGCAGCAGTGAGCAACCAAAGATGAAGAATCAAGATTCGGGAGTTTCCTCAGATTGTTTACCGAATCCAACAGTTGTGTGTGAAAATGAAGAGACTCAACAAGGTTCTCTAAGCATGCCCAACTTAACGCCACTTAAAAAAACTGAGGAATTTGTTGTGGAAACTATTGAGGGACTATGTAATGACCAAAATGCTGTCACCGATACTGAACTTGTCTGTCTTGCTGATAGTTCAGTACCTGATGTGTCTTCTAATGTTGTAAATGCTGACTTGCCCAATTCTGCTGGTGACCATCTCAGTCTTATGTTTGAGGAAGTGTCCTCTGTTAAGAGTTTTGATTCCCTTACAGGATGTGGAGATGATATTGCTGAACAGGACATTGACAATATTAGTGATATTTCCCTCTCCTTAGAAAGAAGCAGGCAGGCAACAAAGAGAAGTTCTTGTATGGTTACTTACCAAGGTGGTGGAGAGGAGATGGCAACACCAGATGCCATAGAGGAAGAGTACATTCAGAGGCTTTTGGAAGATAGCAATGAAGCTGATGCAAGCTGTGAACTAGAAGAGGAAAAGGTACATGAAGGGAAGTCAAAGGGCTTCACTGAACAGCAGTCACATGCTTACTCGATGGGTGCTGAAGACTCCTTTATTGATAGCAACTCTGCGCTGCTTAAAACAGTTCTGACTCCTCAAAGTGACCAGCAAGAGTCTGCACCAAATAGTGATGAAGGGTACTATGACTCTACCACACCTGATCCAGATGATGATAATGGAGAAGATGGGTTCTCCCATAAAGAACATCTTCTAAGAGACAGCTACAGTGGAGATGCACTTTATGAGTTTTATGAACATGATGTCAATCGCATGAGTCCTGCACCTGGTGGAGGGTCATTGTATGAGCGTAAAACATTAAGCTCTGAAATACTTGACCATTTTTTCGACTTTAATCTATCCTTAAATAGTGGTTTAAGTCAGGATACAGAACACAAAAAGGGTGCAACTGAAACAGAAGAGGAACGATTGGCAGTAATTCAAAAGCAGCTGTTTTGGGACATGCAAAGAGAAGCAGCACTGAAAGGATTGTGGCATGTAAACAAAGATATTTTTTCAAAAGAAAAGCAAATTGAATGTGAAACCAGGACTGTCAACCTAATGGGCAGGGGCAAGGGTTGCCTTACAAGAAAAAACATTTTGTCTCAAAATGTTAGCTACAATGTCATTGACAAAGAAATACATTCTGCAGAGACTAGAAAACAGATTTGGAAAGACTATCAGGAAACCCCTTTAACGGACCGTGATTACCACAGAAGTTATGTAAATCATACGGATGGAAATTGCCTTGTGGAAATTCCTGGTTTTGAGTTGAATGTTGGTAGCCTTAAAGCTCAAGACCAGAATGGCACAAAGTTGGCAACTATTGCCAAACTTTCCAATTCTAGTATTACACCTATGCACCATGTCCAGAATGTATTTGCTTCTGAATTTCCCTGCCTATCTACTTACAATGCGGAAAATGAATGTGAGCAGACTGTAGACTTTGCTGATAATGACATGTTATTTTCAAGTATTTCTGAAAGACTTGGCAGTGCTGGCTCTATTTCTTCATTTCATCACAGTTTAAATTCACTTCCCACTATGGTAAATTTTGATGTAGTTGATGTTGAGAACGAAGGTGAATGTGAACAGCATGTCAATCTAAGTTTAGATGAAGAGGTTGTATCATCCTTTGAGACTTTTGACCATAGCTATGTCAAAGAGTCTTTGGCCCAGATTCATCAAGCAAAATCGGAAGGTCGCTCGCGCATCCGTATTCGCGATCCGAAATCGGAAGCGGTCGCACAATTCAGCAACTAAATGAGCTTGCGACCGGAGCTGCTCATCCCCGGCAGCTTTACACTGGCGAGCTTGCATTAATAGTCACTGTTCACCTAAAAAAGCATTCTTTCTAATGGCACACATATTACCCTTAGCCCTAAAAAAAAAATGTTTGTGCTGTTCAAATGTTTAAAACATCTATATGTGCTAAGAAAAAAGCATATTTTAAAATGACTTATTTCTATTCTGTTAGGCAAGAGTTAACCGAGTTCAACTCCTCTACATAGGCGCCTATATAAAAGCTTACGATGCCTGATCGAAGGAGCCGCCTGTGGGTAAATCTTGCGACTGTCCGCGCGCGAAGCCTCGGCTTTGTCATCGGACTAGATTTTCCTACAATAGTCACAAGCACACACACGTTCTTTTGTTTGCTTCTTATGTATATGTGTATGTGTATATATATAT
>NC_092870.1:6933035-6948549 GCF_032062135.1 Pyxicephalus adspersus | reverse complement strand
AAACATGTATGTATGCATTTAGATGTGTGTACATATACATAGAAAAGAGAAATTACAAGAAGAAATAGGCAAAGAGGGCTTTTTGGACCTTTTTGCTTCACATTGCAAAGATTGCCTATTTCTTCCTATGATTTCGGATTTGCCATTGGAAGATATACATTGGATATTGCTTACATTGAATAAACACCCTGAAAGGCTTGAAAAGCAACAACATATGTTTGGCTCAAAGTGAAACATTACCAATAATATATACAAAAAGTAATATTAATCTAAAATATGTGCGTGTAACTATGCGCAACAACGGGCCACTGACTACATGCGGGTACGGATGCGCATACAGCAAGCGTACGTGCAAATGCGTGGCGTGGCCACGTTTTCCAGTAGGCGGGAGTTAATCAGGAAGTTGGAGAGAGGCACATCATGCCGTGCCCGTTGTTTGGAGAGAGGGACCTGCGCTTTATTATTAAAGTAAGTGATTTTTTAGAAAAGTTTTAGGGGGGGGGTGGGGAGGGGGATTCTTTTTACTAGAATAAGCCTATTTTTCTCCATGTTTGAATGCGTTTGCATCATGCATGTTTGAAACACATTGCCATGTGTTTTTACGTTGCTTCTCATATTTCTCAGCCTAAGAACTCGCCATCTTTAATCCTTCACATGTCCTAAACCCTTGTTTGCAACTACTTGAAATGTTGAGGATCCTACTAGCTACTAATCAACTACATTTCTTGGAGGTTGTTGCAGTGCACTTCAAATGCTTGCAATTTGATGTCCTGGGATTTCTTAGATATTTTGGGACTATTATCTATGAGTGTCCTCCTAGGCTGCAAGATATGACATGCAGAATTCCCACACACAGATATCACACTGTGCCCATGATGTCATTACACATGCACACAGAGTGGATATATTTTACCAAGCAGTTTTTATATAGAAGCCACAGCACAGCTATAGAATGGGGGAGGGACAGCCTGTGTCCCCAGCTCTTATCGACAGCTGGAATCCTCTGCACGGATGACAGCTGAGAATGGGAGCGTTCTCCATTGTTCTTTCAATGGATTACAGCTGCAGATGAGAGCTGGGTAGAGGTCCACACACCTAAAATTGGCTCTTCACAACTATGTACATGCACATATTTTGATGTGTGAATGTATGCTTTGTAATAATCTTCAGGATTCTACCCCATTAAGCTCAATCAATCAAAGGTAGATCATTTGAAGAGCACTAATTTGCCTCCTCTCTATCACGCAAGGCTGAAAATGATCTTTCTTTGTCCGGAGGACAGTGGAAGCCTTCGGCTAGAATGTCCTCTGGCTAGCTCACACCACAATCCTGATTTTGGTGAAGGCACATTATTCTACTGTCTCGCATAGATATTCACGTGTTTTGTATTTCACTTTTTTTATAGATCTATTTTTTTTCATGTGTCGACAAAATAAATTCACATGTGCTGCATTATCTGACCCAGTGCGACAGTGCTTACATTTTGCGTCTAGATTGTATGTATGTCTGGCACTTACTAATGCTTCACTAAAACTGGAGTTTTACATCAAGGAGCACAATTATTGGTTTTACAATGGTTTAAACAGGATTGAGCTTAGTGGGGTGGCAACTGGAAGCTTCCTAGTAATAGTAATAGTATACCCATATATATCTACACACAAAATTAACAAACAGTTTACATTTGCAACCAAACTATGTCAATTTGCAACAGAAAATATATAAACCAGTCAATTAATTAGTTATAATATTAGTTATTATATTATTTTTTTTTCTTTTTAACAGGTGTTTGGTTGTTGTCAAAATAACTCCACATTTTGTTTCTGGTTTTCTTTAGACAATGATTAGGCACAGATATAACCAGCGGCGGTCAATATTTGTAAAGCGCCAAATTGTGGTGAGGCTGGCAGACAGGCTGTGGACCCCTGAAGGGAGGCACCCAACTGTCGCCCAAATTCAGCACGTTTGGAGCGACCTCAAACGTAGAAGACCGGATTTGGTGCGCGAAGTGGGGGACCGCATCCTGTCTGGTAAGTTTGGCATTTTGTCTTCTCTTGTTAAGGGCTGGTGTTTTAGAATGTTTGTTGTTTGCGTAAAGTATTATTGTTTAGCCTAGAACTGTTTGTTTTTCAATTCCTATATTTTACTACCCTTATTAATTTTTAGTAATTTTGAATATTTGATTTTGTTATTACAGCCAACTCTCCATCGCGCCGGCTGCAAATTTTACAGCGGCCACACAGGGACCTGGCCATCCCCCAGGATGTGGAGGAGGAGGAGAAGACATCCCCGGGGGAGGAGGTGCCAGTGCCATCCCCAGAGGAGGAGCCGGTTGTGGAGGAGGTGCCATCCCTGGTGTGGAGGAGGAGCCCGCTGCACCACATCCTCCGATGAAGGAGAGGAGGCGGCCGAGGCCGAGGAGATTGCCTGTAAGCTGGCTAATCCAATTCCATCCCTAAAAAACACAAAAAAGAAACCTTAGTTTTTACACAATGGTTATTTGAACCATAAGATATTGAACATGCTCTTATCCTACACAAACCTGTTTTGCAGCTTGGCCAAGTTTGCTCTATTCCTCCATTGGTCACTTGGTCCAAACATCCTGTGACCTTAAAAGTAACAGAGTTGGGTATGTTAGATATGTCCTCTCAATATATGTAATTGTAACATCATTCAAGAATACATTTGGCATGGAATACACAGCTTAACACCTTAGTATGTCATTTTAACCAACAGAAAAGTAGTTGACCTATCAAGCACATGTATTTGTTACAGACAAGTGTCAGAGAAGTGTGGTGTGCCATATTTGGTCCCTAGACATAACTAGATTTGTGTTCATTTATAAATGTGTATTTTGAAAGAATCTTTAGCTTTTATTAAGGTCATTACAGCAATACTTGGAGAGTATTGAGCTGAGACTTCATACTTGATTAGAATCACTTTGACAAATGTTCTGGAACATTCTTCGGGGAGTAGATGGCAAAACTGCATTTGGAGCATACTTCGGCCGCATCGAAACAAACTTAGATAGGTAAAGTGTCAAAGTGTGAGGGTTATTAACCTGTGGACATTGGGCAAACACAAAATAGAGATTAAGCTAGTTTATACAAACAAGCGTCTTCACACAGGATACCAACTCAAACCCACACTGGCGAGCTCATGGAGTCCTAAAAAAATTGAGTGAAGACTGACAGGAAGAATGTTCTCACCTGGCACCCGGCATCCACTTATATAGTTCGCCCAAACCGGCCACGGCCTACTTCACCAGCCCGGCCACGGGCGCGGCCCAACCTAGCATCCCTAGAGCCCGGCCACGGCTCACCTCCACCTCCTGGCCTCGGCCACGGGACACCCCCGCAGCACGCCCACGGTGCACCTGCACAGCACGGGCGCAAGTGTAGCCCACCTCCAGAGCATGTCTAGTGGTTGCCCGTGTGTTAGGAGGTGGGCGGGCAGGGGCCACGGGGTGGACGGCCAGGGGCACGGGGTGGAGCCGGGGGGAAGAATGGAGCTGGCTGCTCTGCAGGAGATGGGGGGCCCAGCAGGGCTGATTGGGATTTGCCAACCCAGCCTTTGAATAATCGCCTGATGTAGGCGAGATTGTTGGCCTACGGATTCACTTAACATGTTACAGAGATGGTCAACTCTGAACATGTAGGCACCCAAATTGGCCGATTGTTCTTGGACCGGTTCTATCAGACGATGCACGGCCGCCAGATGTTGCTGGTTAAATTCTCGGTCCTGGCAATTTTGATTTATGTTTTCATGTAGGAGCGTAAGGACCGGTTCAAAGTTATCAGAACTTGGGCCAGGCATCCTTGACTCCACTACTCTATCAAAATGGTCAACCAGCCTCTGAGTGAGGTTTAGAAGCTGGCTGCCCACACTGGGATGACCCAATCTACCTGCATCCACTGGTTGCTATAAAGGGAAAAGAAAAAAATTACTACAATATCATATAACTTTGTGGGTCACCATAACATTATGCAGACCGCATCCTGACATTGAAACATCAACTAATGTTAGACAAAAATGTTAGATACATTTTTTCTGAATCCTATACAATAAACATGGGTTGCTTACGGAAAGAATGTGCAGGGCAGGGACATCCCCACCGCATCACCCGGCAAGATGTGTGATATCTTCCGGGTGATGCGGTGGAGTGATGGATTCTGGGGGCGGGAAATTTAAAAGCAGATTACTATGTAATCTGCATTTAAATTTTTTTTTTTTACAGTAAAAACACATCAAAACATATAATAAAAGTATACATACATCATTTTCCAGTGCCCTGATTTACATTTTGCACGCTATTAGTCTGTCTCAATGTCTGAATGTCTGTCTGTCTGTCTGAATGTCTGTCTGTCTGTCTCTCAATGTCTGTCTGTCTGTCTCTCAATGTCTGTCTGTCTGTCTCTCAATGTCTGTCTGTCTGTCTCTCAATGTCTGTCTGTCTGTCTCAATGTCTGTCTGTCTCAATGACTGACTGTCTGTCTGTCTGTCTCAATGTCTGTCTTAATGGCCCTAATTCATCAATGAAGGTCGCTCGACCAGCGAGCGCGGTTTCCCGCGGTCCGGAGTCGAGTGCGCTCGTACACTCGCCTCCTCACTGCCAGCCGGATTCCTGCCTTGATAATAAGTAAAAAAAGAAGCTATTATGCTAAATGGTAAGCAAAGTATCAAATGCAGCAACATAGATTAGGATAACAAACAAAACAACAGCCCCTCAAAGAAAAGAAAAAGACAAAAAGGAAAAAGCAAGTTAAAATACACCCTTATAGAGGAGGCGTGGCCGGAAGCGGATGGCAGCTTTTGCTTGAGGCTCTGTAGCGTGGCTAAGCACTGGAATACCTAGCGACTTCTAATCGTATTTTTTTCTTCTTACCGTTCCGACTGAGGAACCCTAGAAATAGCACGGAGAGATGGGGAAGCGGAAAACTGGCTCCACTCCACGCAAACTGATGGAATTTTTTACAGCGCCGGATCGGCCTAGTCAAGATGGCGCAGGTAGGCGGGTCTCTAGACACATCAAGAACACAAACGGGCTAGGGGAGCAAGCCGCAGGGGATGTAATGAGATTAAGAGATGGGGATTCAGATAACAATTCTCGATCCTCTTCCTCACAAGCAAGCCCAGTCAAATCTAGACTGAAGCTGATGACACCGGACGAGGGAATGAATGGAGTAGGCCCTACTATCTTTCCTATATCAGAGGAATCAGAAATTTCTGATCCTATCGGGACATTTCCTACATCAGATTGTCCGGTATCAGATACCACTCTTAAGGAGATGTTGATATCACTCCGTAGTTCTCTACATCAGGACTTCCTCTCACTAATTCACCAAATCAAAAACAATGTACATAATATAGGAGATAGAGTGGACCATATTGAACATGAAATGGGAGAATATGCTGATGCCCATAATGAGCTAGTGGATTCCATCACTGATACACAAGACACATTGCAACAAGTCCAATTAAAGCTTGCCAATATGGAAGATCATTCAAGGAGAAATAATATTAAATTTAGAGGTATTCCAGAGTCTATACCTCCTTCGGAATTGAACAGTTATCTCTCTCAACTCATCTCTGTTTTGATCCCCGGTGCTGCTCCGTATGAGCTTTTGATAGACAGAGCTCACAGGCTCCCTAAACCCGCGCATCTTCCTGAAAAAGTTTCCAGAGATGTTTTGGCGAGAATCCATTTTTATCACATCAAAGAACAAATTATGACTAAATCAAGACAAGAACCTAAGTTACCGGATCCCTACTCTAACATCTCTTTATTCTCAGATATTTCCCAAACTACAGTATTGGCAAGGAAGAAATTTATGACAGTAACCCAAACGTTGAGAGATCATCATATTCAGTATAGATGGGGTTTTCCAGTGAAGCTTATCATCTTTAGAAACGGCTCCACTTTCACAGTGAAAACTCCACAACAAGGCACTGATTTAATCGAAAGTTGGGGTATCCAACAAACCGTACAACCCCAAGTGCCTAAACCGAGCTCCACCTTGGGTCGCTTATCACCTGAATGGAAAACTACCTTACAGAACCGTTCATAGAAGAAGAAAAATAAAACGAAGAAAAGTGTCCGGTGCTACAGGCCATGTCTCATGCCCCCAACACCTTGAATGTGCAGTATATCACTGCTTTTAGGATCTGCAAGATCCTCTCTTTTTACCTTTTTTATTTCCTACATCTTTTTTTTCAGTTTTTTCTACCCTATACCTTACTTTGGTTATAGTCATGTACCTATTTTTCACAATGGTTCTGATATCTGTGAGTGGACAATAAGATACAAGAATAGTGGCCTCTTTAGAGACAATAGTTCTATATGATGGGTCTCAATATCCTTTCTATTAACGCTAAAGGTCTCAATAGTCCCTATAAAAGGCGAGCTATTTGGGATGAAGCTAAACGGCAAAGTTCAAATGTTCTCTGTATACAGGAAACACACTCTAAAAGAGATAATATACCATATTTTTCTCATAAGGACTTTCCAATAATTTTCCATGCTACATCTTCTCAGAAAAAAAAAGGAATAACAATTGCGATCAAAGCTGATATACCTTTCTCTTTGATTCACAAAGATATTGCCCCTGATTCATCAAGCAAAATCGGATTATCGGTCGCGCATTCGTATTAGCGATCCGGAATCGCGCGCGATCGCGCTATTCAACAACCGGAAAAGCTCGCGCACGGAGCCGCGCTTATCCGACAGCTTTTTACTGGATTCGCGACCCCTATTGCGCATGGCAGGAATCCGGCCGGCAGATTCAGGATGCGAGTGGACGCGCGCACTCGAGTCCCGGACCGCGGTAATCCGCGATCGCGGGTCGCGCGTATTATCGCGCTTCCAGCGATCGCGGATTTTGCTCTGCCTGTACTCTGAAGCCTGTGTATGGCTTGTAACGGAGCCGTGAAACCTGGTGGATATTTTTTGGACCAGAGGAACCCCCTCATGTCCCTCTCTGACTGTACTCGGATACCGTGTAAAATCCGGTATGTTCCCTTGGCCGCCTCATAAAATGACCGTGCTAGCAACAGAAAAAAGACTTCCTTATTTTATTTTTACTTGTACAGTGTTGTGCAGAGATGGGAGAGTCTTGACATGTCTTTTTAAATGTATTTATAGGCTGTAGAAGCTCTCCACCGACCCGAATAACAACCCGAATTTTTCGCCCATTGACTTTAATGGATTCGAATTCGGCATTCGACGACACGAATAATTATGCATTATTCGGCCGAATAGCGGTCGAATCAAATAGCAACCTATTCGACCAACACTATAAATCATAATATAATACATAATTATAAATAATAATTGTAAAAAATAATGAAATAATAGACCACAACAGTGTAGTTTATCAAAAAATGTCAAAAGGTCAGGGATATTAGTGGGCAAAATGTAAATCAGGGCACTAGGCAATGATGTTTGGTGCACTAAAATATGTACTTTTATTTTAATTATATGTTGTGTAGTGTTTTTTACTGTAAAAACCATTTAAAAGCAGATTACAATGTAATCTTTTAAATTTCCCACCCGGCCACACCGCCCGAATACATCACAACTCGCATCACCAGGAAGATGTCACATCTTCCGGGTGATGCGAATGTCTCGCCCTGCCTCACCCCTGCATCCACCAACGCTGCATTGCATCTGCATTGCATCTTCCGGGTGATGTGAGCAGCAATAGTAAATTCTGAGGGTGGTGCCAGGGGGAATTTACTATTGCTGCTCGCATCTGCAGTTAGATGTAATGCAGAAGTCCTGCATTGTGCTTCGCATCTAACTGATGATGAGAGCAGTGGTGTGGCCGGGACCCCGGGTGGTATAGTCGGTAATCTGCTTTTAAATTTCCCACCTGGCCATGCCCCCTAATTCAGAAACATCCCAGCATCAGAGCGGGATCCTTAGATCGCCGTGTGGTGAGTGTAATTATTACGAGCTACCAGTTACCAAGCGGAACAGAAACTCACAAGCCCTCCCTGCATATCCCTCTACTAATAATCCTAGAGAGAAAAAAAGCCGCTGTCCGTTAAAGCTCCGTGATGGAAAAATTTACTTTCTACCTTCTAGATTCTTGATGATCGTATTCTATATCTGCTTGTGTGCTTCCTTCAATTTGTATAACTGCCCTGGATAGTTGTGTAATATAGCAGTGCGTTTTGATGAACAGATATTTCTATGTTCTGACGATGCCATAGCGATGACATTTTAGGGGATGCTAGCCACAGGTGTCCCCTACTTTCACCACTTACATATTTTTTGTTTTCTACACCTCACCATTCCAGAGAAATTGGGGTTCAAAGTAGGGAAGTGGACAGAGTAGTGTAGTATGACAGTTATAGATTTGTGACAGGTAGGTAAAAATTTAGGGGCCCCATCCCAATGCTCCTCGCCCTGTTTACTCTGAAATTTTCAAGTCATTATGACATACGAATTAGGTGATATGATGGTTTGTTCTTAGTGAGTTCAGTGTTCTCCCCAGAAATTTTTTTCAGCCGGGTGGGGAGAACACTGGCAGGCATTATAATTTCTTCCAACTTTGTAATTGTAATTTGTAATTGTATATCCAATTTTTCCATTCTATGTATTTTGCCACAACTGTCCTATGCCGTGTATTGTGACCCAACTTACTAGTGTTCTAAGTTTTAAGAGTGTAATCCTTTGTAGTAGTGTAATAGTATAATGAATGTGGTGTAACAAGTTAGGCTTAGTTCATATTAGCACCAAAAAACATTTACCCCTTCTGAATGATTTCTGGCAACTGCTAGGCACCTAGGTTTGATAACAGGGGGTAAGTGCTAGGCCCCTAGGATTGGTAACAGGCGATAAGTGCTAGGCACCTAGGATTGGTAACAGGCGGTAAGTCTAGGCACCTAGGATTGGTAACAGGCGGTAAGTTCTAGGCACCTAGAATTGGTAACAGGCGGTAAGTGCTGGGCTTTTTCAGAGCTAGAAGTTTTTTAAGCAGTGGTGGCATGAGGAATACACAAATGTAACCTTACTGCCGGTGTAAATTCAACCTAACTTCAGATGTGCTCCTGTGTCTATATTTAGTTAAAGTGAAAACAATTTTTTTCACTTGATCCTTTTACAAAATTAGCCCAGCAAGCCCATGCTGGCTCAGCTTCCACCTTCTCTCTGATCCTCACTTGTACGTCCCGTGGTGCCTTGCACTGCGCATGCATGAGATTGAACACTTTTTTTTTTTTTTTACATTATATTACAAGAAAGCCTCTGAAGGTGCATGCACAGAAGTAGCAGCACAGAGCCTCTTAGGATATGTGACACAAATATCCCAGCAGGCTGCGGATTTCCCCTTCGGTGTACCCCCCACCTCAGAGAAATTGGTGTACAAAGAAGAGAAGCAGACAGTAGTCTCATAGGTATAGATTTGTGACAGGTAGGTATATATTTAGGGACCCCACCCCAATGCTCCTTGCTATGTTAGTGGCCCCGGGGTCCCCAATTTGCATTTTCAATTTAGGACTTCTAGTTGCACTTTCCTCTGAAACAGCAACCAGAAAGTTCAATTTTCATAACTTTTTACATTTGTGACCCCATATCTTAAAATTCTTTAAAGCTGGGGGGGCTAAATTGTAGTACCCAGTATCTTTGAGGGTCCCCTCTGCACCCTGAAAATTATGTCACATACAGTTTAGGAGATATAGAGGTTTGTACACAAAGAGCTGTGAGGATGCAGAACGACATGCAGACTTACACACAGCTCTAGCAGTGGATACATTTTAGAAGCAGTTATTCTCATTCACATGAAGGCTGAACTGTGTGCTCACCTCTTATCGCAGCAGCAATTCTCTGAACGGAGCAGCCTTACTGAGATCGGTGTAGAGGATGAGAGCTGGCGGGGTAGGCACAGAAGCCGGGTGGAACAACCGGCTAAAACCCCCTGGGGAGAACTATGTGAGTTGTTAGACTGCAGAACATGACGAGCAGCATTTCACACAGCTATCACTTCGTGCTGCCAATGAAGTTGTTGTACATGCTCTTCCGGTGGATAATTTTCACGGGCAGCTTTCTTTTGATAGAACACCGGGCATATGCAAATTAGCTCCCGAAGCCTCGACTGCAATGTAGGGCCTATTTAAAACTGTTCCATTGGCCAGCATACTTTTATCACACAGATCCCTCCCTCCCAATTCTGGATATTGCTAGCATTTACTACAAAACACAGTAAAGCCTAAACAGAAGGTATTTGCAGATCTTGCTGCCATTACACTTCCAAAAAATAATGGGGTCAGTTCTTCTTTTTAGGGTAATAGGTATGATCATGCAAATCATTCTTTTCTGCACATCCTGCACGGATTTATATTACCAGGACAGGGTGATGTAGAGGCATTTATACCACACGGCTGCTTCAGTTTGGTTTGCCATCAGTGCAGGTTGTGGAATGCCTGGCATCTATGGAGTAGAGGTCATGAACCAATGCAAAAGGAGGCCAAAACAGTCCCCTACTAATGTTATTCTAGGACAAATGAGGACCATTGGCTTTCACTGTAATACCCTTCACTCTTTGGTGACAACTGTAAAAATGTTCAATTTGCCATCATGTTTTGTGCCAGTGACTAAACATTTTTTTTTTTTCTTACAGTGCTAACCCAGCTCCTGTCAAAAAGCCGCTGGTGATCCCCCTCATAAACAAGAACAGGTGGACCTTTCTAAGCAAGACCAAAGACTCATCTGAAAATAGCATCCCACAAACAGAAGATGCTGTTCTCTCGCGAGCTGTGCAAGAGGTGATTGCAGGTACTGACATGTGATCAACGAATTTGGAGGATGTGACCTCTACCATGTCTGAGATGTGGCTGTTCCAGAGCTGACTGTACCCCATGTTTGCTATTTTTGACCAAGAATTGCCATATCTAATCTTTATTGAGGAACTGAAGTGTGACAGCTGTGTTTAATAATAGACCAATTCCCGTTCTGCTTTCCCCCATGACTGCATTACCATGCCTTGTTCTGCACTGCTAGTTATTAGTGTCTATTATTTTTCCTTCTTATTTCAAGAATCCCAAAAGTTGAAGCAGAATGATTCATTGGTGGATCAGACTCTCAGTATCCCTTTGCTCATGCAAAATAGAGCTCCTTATGGGTATGAAGATGGAGACAAAGTGAAAATGGATCTAAGAATGGAATCTGTAAGTCCTCTACCTCACTGCAACTGAAAATGGTTTCCTCTATACATAGCTATAATATCTTCCACTATGCTCTATACGATCAGTTCCATGGGCTACATTTTTAGTATGCCTGCTCCTGTCAACATTCTTCCCTAGGTAGAGGCTGCAGACTATGAAATGGTTCCTGTGGAACAGTATGGAATGGCCATGCTTCGAGGAATGGGCTGCAAGAAGGGGGAAGGCATTGGAAAGACATTTAAACAGTGAGTTGGCAGGTGACTTAATACAGAAGCAGGGTAACATTTATTAAAGAGACACTATCGCTTTGTCCATTCAGGACACTTTACTTTGCCCATCCATTTTCCCACCATGGTATCGGAGCATCTCTGGGTAAATGATGTTTCCTTCTCCAGGATAACATCAAATAGGTCAGAGATAAAGTCTTGCTTTGTTGCTGCAAATCGGAGAAGTGCAAAGGAGTGTGAATAGGCATGAATACCTTTTTGGGGGAGAGGGGACTTTATCAAATTTGTCTTTTTTGTTCTATACTGAGAAGTACAAGTTCACGTATTGCATAAGAACACTATATGGGTTCTCTCCACCCCTCTGCTACCTGGAGTGCCCTCTGCACAGACCTCTAATGTAGTGTGAACCTGCCCTGCTGTGCTGTCTTTTATAGGAAAGTACAGTGGATATCCCTGCTAAATTGTACATCGATCTGCCAGAACAGATCAGTAAATGTTGTTTGAACACACCCTAGGCCCGATTCTTCACCTCAGGTAACCATTATCTAGAGTTATTACACTGCCTAATCTGCCTTTCTAAAAGGCAACCTAAGTGTTGATTCGGGTTCTCTTTTGGCTTTTGAAGAGGAGGATGACATGCGTTTCTTTCCGCACTGCCAAGTCTAGCGTTTCTGAGCCGTCTGTTACCAAAACAATCCTCCCCAGTATTACGAACTACCAGTTACCAAGTGGAGCTGGAACTCACAAGCCCTCCCTGCATATCCCTCCACTAATAATCCTAGAGAGAAAAAAAGCCGCTGTCAGTGAAATCTCCGTGATGGAAAAATTTACTTTCTAGATTGTTGATGTTCGTATTCTATATCTGCTTGTCTGCTTCCTTCAATTCCTATAACGGCCCTGGGTAGTTGTGTAATATAGCAGTGCGTTTTGATGAACAGATTTTTCTATGTTCTGACGATTCCATACGGATGAAATTTTAGGGGGTGTTAGCCAGGGCTGTGGAGTTGGAGACAATTTTGGGTACCTGGAGTCTGGAGTCGATAAAAATGTGCCGACTCCTGATAAATTTAAATTATAATAAAAAAAATACAGCAAGTTCAAATGTCCTATTTTACAAACAATATTCATAATTAAGTACTCTGATGTAAGAATAAAGCCTGGTGCATAGTTGTATTTCTATTAGTGTGAAGTTCATCTGAGCTATTATACAACCTGACATTCACATTATTGTAATCTGGATTATGTACATTACAAAAAGTGTTTTCATTTTATTTCAGATATGTGTTTAACAAGTTCATTTGAGTGTAAACAAGTGTAATGATATAGGTGTAGGTGAGTGCTATGGCCTGATGTGTGTTCTGGTGTCCTGTCTGCACTCTCCATATATGCAAAGGGATGGGTGGTTAGTGGGGTTCCTCTATTTAATTGTCTAAGAAAATATTTTGAGTTGCCTAGCCTGGATAGAGTGATTATGTGGTAAAGTGGAGGGATAGACTGGCTTTTGTAGGCAGGATTTTTAAAAGTGAGTAATAATTTCAATATGTTGTATAGTATATTCCTATACTTTACATAGATAAACTAGATAGTGATATACAAACAGCTTATCTCTGTGATTGCATATACGTATTTTCACATTTGAAGTATAGGCCCAGATTCATAAAGCAAAATCGGAAGGTCGCTCGCGCATCCGTATTCGCGATCCGAAATCGGAAGCCGTCGCGCAATTCAGCAACTGAATGAGCTCGCGGCCGGAGCTGCACACCCCCGGCAGCTTTACACTGGCGAGCTTGCATTAAAAGTCACTGTTCCCCTAAAAAAAGCATTCTTTCTAATGGCACACATATTACCCTTAGCCATACATGATATATATATATATATATATTAGTGGACTACTATAGTGGAATATCTGTTTACTGCTGTACATATCTAAAGGATCATATCGATCATATTAGAGCATATATAAGGGTGTGTTTTTACATATCTAAGGATCAATTGTAACAGACTGCGCAAGTAAATTTCTATAATCTCTGTGCTTACATTTGAGCATATATAAGGGTGTGTTTTTACATATTTAAGGATCATATTGATCAATGATAATGAAATGTGCAATTGCCAAAAAAACAAACAGCCAATTTTGACAGACTGCGCAAGTGCTAATTGCAAGTGAATTTCTATCACCTGTGCGCTTAGAAAAGCAACAACATATGTTTGGCTCAAAGGGAAACCTAACCAAAAATATATACAAAAAGTATTATTAATATAAAATATATGCGCGTAACTATGCGCAACAACGGACCACTGGCGGGTACAGATGCGCATACAGCAGGCGTACGTGCAAATGCGTGGCGTGGCCACATTTTGCAGTAGGCGGGAGTTAATCAGGAAATTGGAGAGAGAGACATTATGCCGCGACTGTTTGGGGAGAGGGACCTGCAATTTAATCTTAAAGTAGGTGATTTTTTAGAAAAGTTTTTACTAGAATTAGCCTATTTTTGTCCATGTTTGAATGTGTTTTATGCATCATGCATGTTTGCACATTGCAATGTGTTTTTATGCTGATTCTCATATTTCTCAGCTTAAGAACTCGGCGTCTTTAATCCTTCACATGTCCTAAATCCTTGTTTGCAACTACTTGAAAATGTTGAGGATCCTACTAGCTACTAATCAACCACATTTCTTGGAGGTTGTTGCAGTGCACTTCAAATGCTTGTAATTTGGTGGCCTGGGATTTTTCTAGCTGCGCTCACTGCCCAGCTCTTATCGGCAGCTGGAATCCTCTGCACAGATGACAGCTGAGAATGGAGCGTTCTCTATTGTTCTTTCAATGGATTACAGCTGCAGATGAGAGCTGGGTAGAGGTCCACACACCTAAAGTTGGCTGCTCACAACTATGTACATGCACATATTTTGATATGTGTATGTATGCTTTGTAAGAATCTTCAGGATTCTACCCCATTAAGCTCAATCAGAGGTAGATCATTTGGAGAGCACTAATTTGCCTCCTCTCTATCACACAAGGCTGGAAATGATCTTTCTTTGTCCGGAGGACAGTGGAAGCTTTCTGCTAGAATGTCCTCTGGCTAACTCGCACCACAATCCTGATTTTGATGAAGGCACATTATTCTACTGTCTCACATAGATATTCCCGTGTTTTGTTTTTTTCCACTTTTTTATAGATCTTTTTTTATTCCCGTGTCAACAAAATAAATCCACATGTGCTGCATTATCTGACCCAGTGCGACAGTGCTTACATTTTGCCCCTAGATTGTATGTATGTCTGCCACTTACTAATGCTTCACTAAAACCGGATAAACAGAGTTTACAATTAGGAGCACAATTATTGGTTTTACAATGGTATAAACAGGATTAAGCTTAGTGAGGTGGCAACTGGAAGCTTTTTAGTAATAGTATACCCATATATATCCACACACAATATTAACAAACAGTTTACATTTGCAACTAAACTGTCAATTTGTAACAAAAAATATATAAATCAGTCAATGAATTAGTTCTCCCTTTTTTTTTTCTTTTTAACAGGTGTTTGGTTGTTGTCAAAATACCTCACATTTTGTTTCTTTTTCTTTAGACAATGATTTGCAAGAGATATGACCAGCAGAGGTCTATCTTTGTCAAGAGACAAATAGCAGAGAGGCTTGCAGACAGAGTCTGGACCCCTGCAGGGAGGCGCCAACTGTGGCCCAGATCCAGCATGTGTGGAGCGACCTGAAGCGGAGGAGACCCGATTTGGTGTGTGAAGTGGGGGACCGCATCCTGTCTGGTAAGTTTGGCATTTTTATTTTTTACTATCCTTATTAATTTGGTATATTTGATTTTGTTATTACAGCCAACTCTCCATCACGCCGGCTCAGAATAATCCAGCGGCCACACAAGCCGCAACCAGCATCTCCTCCACAGGACACAAGTTCCTCATCTGACTAAGTATTTCTCCATTTTAGATATTGTAAACATTCCTTTAGAACCATGATTATAAACTAAGATAGTTTGTTAGGCCTAGTTCTAGTTCTATCAAGTATCATTAGGAGTGTATGACTAGCTTCATGTCTAGGCAGCTTTTAACAGAAGACAAAGGTTAAATGTCACTTAGACAAGTTTGTCCCTTGTGA
>NC_092870.1:6930339-6932813 GCF_032062135.1 Pyxicephalus adspersus | reverse complement strand
ACAAACACAGCCAGTTCCACATCAAGGGAGGCAGCCAGTCCTCCTATGGAGCTTCTGAGCCCCCCCACCACCACCCCAAACCCGGCGACATGGCAACACCCCCCTGGTAAGTTTATATTTTAATTTGTTTGGTTTTTACAGGGACATTACTTTTAAAAAATGTTTGGACCAAACTCTTCCAGTTAATATATTATTTGTTTTTTCTTCACCCGCCAGGAAGTAGACAAGATAGCCTGTATTGGCTGCACAGGAGGATGTCTGCCATAGAGCGCCGGTTCAGGATGGCCCCTCATCGAGGTATGCCCAGGCGGTACCGTTTTTAAAATAAATAATTTTGTGTTTAAAAAAAAGTTTTGTTATATTTTTATATTTGTTGTGTTTTGCACATTTAAAGATATTGGGGGGGATAATAAAAAAAAAAAACTTTTGTAAAAAAACTAAAAGGCAGATTTTGTGAATGATATATTTTTTTTCAAGTGCACATTTAAAATCTGTTTCCAGCCTGGCCAATCCAATTCCATCCCTAAAAAAACACAAAAAAGAAACCTTATTTTTTACACAATGGTTCTTTGAACCATAAAATATCGAACATGCTCTTATCCTACACAAACCTGTTTTGCAGCTTGCCAGAGTTTGCTCCATTCCTGCATTGGTCACTTTATTTTCAAAATATCCTGTGACCTTAAAAGTATCAGAGTTGGGTATGTTAGATATGTCCTCTTCAAAATATATGTAATTGTAACATCATTCAAGAATACATTTGGCATAGAATACACAGCTGAACACCTTAGTATGTCATTTTAACCAACAGTAAAGTAGTTGACCTATTAGCAAGCACATTTATTTGTTACAGCCAAGTGTCAGAAGTGCGGTGTGCCATATTTGGTCCCTAGACATAACTAGATTTGTGTTCATTTAGTGAAAAAAGATGCAATTGTGTATTTTGAAAGAATCTTTAGTTTTTTTTAAGGTCATTACAGCAATACTTGGGGAGTATTGAGCTGAGACTTCATACTTGATTAGAATCACTTTGACAAATGTACTGGAACATTCTTCAGGGAGTAGATGGCAAAACTGCATTTGGAGCATACTTGGTCCGCATCAAAACAAACTTAGATAGGTAAAGTGTCAGTGCGAGGGTTACTAACCTGTGGACATTGGGCAAACACAAAATAGAGATTAAGCTAGTTTATACAAACAAGCGTCTTCACACAGAATACCAACTCAAACCCACACTGGCAAGAAGAATGTGAAGAATGTTCTCACCTGGCACCCGGCATCCACTTATATAGTTCGCCCAAACCGGCCACTGCCCACTTCACCAGCCCGGCCACGGGTCACCTCCACTTCCTGGCCTCGGCCACGGTACACCCCCATGGTCCACCTGCACAGCACAGGCGCGAGTGTAGCCCACCTCCAGAGCATGTCTATTGCTTGCCCGTGTGTTAGGAGGTGGATGGGCAGGGGCACGGGGTGGACTGGCAGGGGCAAAAATGGAGCTGGCTGCTCTGCAGGAGATGGGGGGCCAGCAGGGCTTATCGGGATTTGCCAACCCAGCCTTTGAATAATCGCCTGATGTAGGCGAGATTGTTGGCCTACGGATTCACTTAACATGTTACAGAGATGGTCAACTCTGAACATGTAGGCACCCAAACTGGCCAATTGTTCTTGGACCGATTCTATCAGACGATGCACGGCCGCCAGATGTTGTTGGTTAAATTCTTGGTCCTGGCGATTCTGATTCATGTTTTCATGTAGGAGCGTAAGGACCGGTTCAAAATTATCTGAACTTGGGCCAGGCATCCTTGACTCCACTAACCAAAATCAAACCTCTTACTGAGGTTTAGAAGCTGGCTGCCCACACTGGGATGACCCAATCCACCTGCATCCACTGGTTGCTATAAAGGGAAAAGAAAAAATTACTACAATATCATAAAACTTTGTGGGTCACCATAACATTATGCAGACAGCATCCTGACATTGAAACATCAACTAATGTTAGACAATAATGTTAGACACATTTTTTCTGAATCCTATACATTAAACATGGGTTGCTTACGGAGACCTCAGGTGTCTCCTCTTCTGATTGTGGTAAATGTCCACCTGAGGAAACCTAAAAAAAAAAAAAAACACAAATGGAACGCATTGGGATAGGTTCATTCCCCCAACACATCCCAAAAGAAACACTAATGGACCAGTTCTTGCCTACCTACACAGTGGATGCAGCCTGTGAAAACTCTTCAGAACCAGAAACCAGCAGATATGGATGTTCTACAAAGGACATGACATATCACATCAAAATGAATGAATGTGGTGACAAATCTTCACATATCAAAAGTCCCCAATATTTTGCACATGCAACATTCCTTTGGACATATTAAGCTCACACATTCCCAAAGGGAGTCTGCACCAGAATCCTCTGACAAGAAAAATTAACAAATGTTATCTATATATAGATATATTATAGAAAGATC
>NC_092870.1:6909412-6930021 GCF_032062135.1 Pyxicephalus adspersus | reverse complement strand
CATGAAGGTTCATCTTACCAGGAGGAAGGCCAGTGTCATCTCGATGCGAAGTGACATCCTCATCATCCACATGACCCCGAGCACAGAGGGCAGGAGGGGACTGCTGCGTCTCAGGGCGTACTATTGTAAAAAAATGGAAATACACACATTGTTAATGCATGTCAAAAGAAGGTAAAAATACACCAAAGAGGTTATTTTCCAAAAATGATCTCATATTTCACACCCAAGCATAAATACGTAAAAACACAATGCTATTTTGTTCTCAATGCTAATGACTAATCTGTTGCAATCCCACAAGCACGCAAAAATCAATTTATATTGGTAATTAGGTCATGTAAAAGGATTGAACTTACATGGTTGCCAAGCATCGGAGTCATCCCGGTAGTCCACCCCTACCACCGTTTCTGGCCCAGTGAATGGCAACGCCAATCTTTCATACTCCTTGAGACGCTGCACAAGATGTTCAGGATAGGTCCCACTCCTTCTGGCCTCTGTGACCAGGACCCTTTTGACATGTCTAAAGATGTCACTCACACGTTTTTGACACTGGGTAATGGTCCGTTGTATACTGCCCACTGCATTTACACTCCTGGCAATTTCCTTCCAGAGTCCCTGCCTTACAGCATGGGAAGTCTGGGAGTTCAAGTCCCCACGGAGTCTAGGAAAATGTTGTACGTAGGACTCCATAAGGGCTGCGTTTTGCTCAGGAGTGAAGCTGGTTGCCTTGGAAGCAGAATCCCTGGTCCGGCTCAAACTGGCTGAGGTGCCAGGTTGAGGGACAAGGGGCCTAGATGTTACTTGGCCTGCTTCACTGAGCAACCTAGCTGGCCTTAGGGAGCTGCCTGTTGGTCTATGGACTGAAGACCCTGGGGTGGTAGTGGTGGTGGCCATTCTCCTTGGCTCCATGTAACTAGAAGTCACAAAATAAAAGAGTTATGGGACAACACACCCAAAACCTTTACAACCTGTTCTTTTTCTGTTTTCTCCCCAAGCTTTTGTTATTTTTCTTTTTTCTCCCCAAGTTTTGGTTTGCATGAGCAGAATGGCTAAGAAACTGGGCAAATGTATGGGGATTCAGTACGTGCGCACGCAAATGCTCATTCAAATGTGCGCCGGCTCAAGGATTTTGTTTGCTGTTGTCATTGATCCAAATTTGGAACTCGACTTGCTCTTCACAACTGCTGTTGTGGCATTAAACAGCACGTATCTGGTCATAGAAGAAGAGCAGCAGCAACAACAACAACAGCAGCAACCAGAAGAGCAAGCTCAGACTTCGCAAACAGTCCAGGCACCACGCATCTTCTTAGAGCGTAGCCGCCTGGAAAGTTTGCATGACCAGGATGTCAAAAGGCATAGATCCGTGCATCCGAGGATGAGAGCTGCTGAGAGCTGGGCGGGGTATTCAAATCAGCCGGGCGGAGCAACCGGCTAAAAACCTCTGGGGAGAACTATGCATTTATACAATCACAGTAATACAAAGTTGATAAAAACATCTGCGAGTCTTCCATGCCAAATAATCCAAATGAGGGAAAAAGAAAGATTATGTATGGTAACTGAAGAAAGATATATTTCGAGTATCAGAAATCATATGAGTATTGATAAAAATGGTTCATTATGAGGTATAAAAAACAAAAAGGTGAGGGGGGGGGAGGATAAACTGTTAATAGGTGAAAAAAAAACGTAAGATAAAGAGGTACTTTGAAGAAAAAAAAAAAAAAACATCATACTTACTATAATATTATCAGCAACACAGGACAGAAAATGTAAATGGAATTGAATAGGAGACAAAGTAATTTGTGATTTTTCGGTGAAGGGGGGAAGGGGAGAATATTGAAAATTGAAAGTGAAAAATAAATAAATTGGAAAATCATGTCAACCATTAAAAAAGAAGATGATTTTTAACTTGCCTTTACTGGAGTATGAAAGCATTAAATCATTAAAGTCACACTTAAATTGGGTAAACACATCTAGATGAGAGGGACATGTGTTGCTATTATAAAACAAGAATTCGAATGTACATAAGTGTAGTTGAACTCAATAATGTCCATAATGAGTGCACAAGGATTGACAGCGTTTACTTACATTTAACTCAAGGAGTATTTTAAAGTGTTAGAAGAGTGAAGATTTTCAATAGATTTGCACTTCACAATGTCACTAGGAAAAATAAGTGGGAAAATGTTTTGTTGATAGTTTGGATATTAAAATGAGGTAAAAGATGGTGATGGGGGTACAGGTATGCTTACCTATCAGCCCAGATACTGGTTACTGATTTACCATATGGGGATCTAGATAAAGACAATATAGGAGAAATTCCATGAAAAATAGAATAACTCTAAAAGGCCAAAGCAGAGATATATATGCACAGAAGAACCATAAAGATGAATCCAACTAGATTGAATCAATAAGAAAAAGAAGGGGTATATATATCTCAAGGTTTAGACTTACTTGTATCGATTTGGCATGAAAGCAAACAGCAGGCGAGGCGTCGCCAGTGCGAAGTCTTGCGAGATCTTCCACTGTCCTGTCTTCAGCAGAACATCAGCAAACCAAGATAAAGGCAGCAGTGTCTGCTCAACTTCCTCTGTCTGCTAAAACAGCTAAGAAGAACTTGGAGGAACAGCATTTTGGATTCAACTGTAAGTGTTCATATTTATTTTAAAACTGCATGGCTGCTTGTGTGTACTATGATGTAAGGCTATGCGCATGTTTCTGGATAAAACTCCAGGGCTATGTGTATGTTTGTGTGTATGGTGCAGGAGGTTATGAATGATTGTGTGTATGTTTCTGAGTAAAATGTAGGGCTCTGTGTTGTGTGTGTATAGTATATATGTTTGTGCATGTTTTTCTGTATAGGACAAATTATGTTTAAGTTTAGTGCAGGGCTATAGCTTATTTGTGTGTATAGTGCCGTGTTGTATGTATCTTTGCAATAGTGCAGGACTATGTGTATGATTGTATTTAAATCAAAGAATATGCTAGTTGTTAATATAACATATCTTATATTAATATTTTAGTAAAAGCAGCACCCCATTCACAATGGTAAAAATCTGTCAACAAACACGATAAAGTATGCTGTTTATGAGCACTTTACATTACCAAGTGATGGGAAACATTATGTGTGACAATGTATTCTTGAAGATGATAGTTAAAAACAATGTCATGCAAAAATTAGCAGTTTCAGTGTGTCTAACAAAAATGCACCTGCAAGAGCATCAAATTTGGAAAGACACTTGTAGCATTTTTTCATCCTAAAGTGTTAGAAATTGTGAATGAGAAAGCTATCAATGAAAATATTCCATCTATTTCTGGGATAAAAAATGTTCAGAAATCTATTAGGGACCAAACACAACTAAGAAGATTCTTTATATCTGACAAAGTTACAATAACAATGACACCAGAAAAATTCAAAAAGCACATTATTGAAATGGTAGTAAAGAATAGTGTGTCACTATCTGTTTTTCACAGCCAGCCTTTTTAGGCCTAAATGGAGAAATGGCTAAAAGACTTGGGTGTTTCTCTGGAAAGAGAAAGTATAAGGAAACTTATATTTGAAGAGGCCAAAAGGAAAAAGGAAGAACTAAGAAAAGTCTGAAGGGGCATTTTGTCTTCATAAAAATGGATGCATGCACCCGTCACAGATTCAATTATTTTGTTATTAATGTTAGATTTGTTGATGAAAATAATAAAACAATAACGCAAACCTTGGGAAATAAGAACACCCAGGCACATCACACCAGTGACTATCTTCAGAAGTTAGTGGAGGATGTTCTAGAAGATTTTGAAATTAAAAAGGAACATATTCTATGTATTGTGACAGATAATGCTTCAAATATGTTGAGCAAAATTGAGAAAAGGAAGAAAGTGATAGACAGATATTAAAGAAAGACAGTTCTGCAAGTATTGGAGAAAGTGAAAGCAAAGAGAATAGTGACAGTTTGGATAACATTGTTGAAGAAGCATTTAAGCGTACTACTTAATATTGAACACATGCGTTGTGCTGTTCACACTCCGCAACTTGCAATAGGAGATGGATTGAAAGATCATCATGCAGCTACTCTAATTGGCAAATTGAGGCAAGTAACTGTTGCAGCCAGGGCCCCTAAAACAGATGCAATTTTGAAAATACGTGCAGGAAAAGGAGCCATTTTGGATCAACAACACGCTGGGGAAGCACTTATTTGATGGTAAAGTGTTTGCTTGAACTAAAAGACTTTCTTGAAGATCTGGACAATGAAAAAAATGTTTTATTAACTGAAAGCCAGTGGACACAAGTAAAAGCACTGGAAAATCTACTTTCTAATCCCTTTACTTTCACCAAGAGTTTGCAAACTAAAGATTTAACATCTGATAAATTCTTCTTGAAATGGAAGAGCTTGATATATTGCCTGAACAATAGTGGAGTGTTAATAGCTGATGACATTGTATCTTCAATGAAGAAGAGAGAATCTCCTACTGGATAATCAAATCTTGTTAGCTGCTGTTTGTTGATCCAATTAGCCGAATTTTGTTGAGGGATGACCAGACTGATGCTGCAAAAAAGGCCCTCTATCATGTAGCAGTTTGCATGAAGGGATTACTGCTACTCATCCTCTTCAAATGAAGAATTGGACTTTGATTCCTACTTGGACAAAATGGAACTTTCAACAGTAAAGCAACGTCGCATATGCGTAAACTACCAGAAAATGTCCAAATAAAGAGATTCCAGCAGGATTTTTTTAAAGAATTAAAAGAACTAGAAAAGTATGATCGCTCATTGAAAATGGCTGTAGAAGAAGCCATCCTTGTTTATCCAGAGATTTTCAGTGATGTGGCTAGAACCGTAACAGCAATGCCACCCACCCAAGTTACATAACTCCTCCTTATGGGCTTCATCCAACATTGAATTTCTCAGACCTCCTCTTGGTAATTTTTCCACTCTACCGGAAGATTCATAGGTCTTAATACTTTTGGTTATGGTTGTACGATTACAACCCAAAACCACTGCTATCTGAGAGGCATCACTTCCCTTCAGATAACTGTCTACCACTGTTTGACGTTCTGCATTAGTTACTTCTCTGGCCATAAGGGTAAGTGCAATACTAAATATAAAGCTAATAACTTTGAATATCAAAAGATGAATAATATTGTTATCTTAAAACTTAGTAAAAATCCCTGAAATAAAGATATTTCATTTTAAAATTATATAAAGTAAAAAAAACATAATTGACAAATCATCAATTTATTTTTATATTTTTTTATTAATGTTTTTGAGAAAAACTTTTATAGTAAAAATATTGTGTTATTTATTTTTTTATAATAATTTTATGGATTTATCAATAATTAGGGGGTCTACATTTTTTTTGTGAAGTTTGAATGCAAAAGTGTGAAGATAAAATTAGAAACCCTGTAAATACAGAGGAGTCAGAGTCGGGGCTACCAGAAACTGAGGAGTCTGAGTCGAAGCATAGTTCTCCCTAGAGGGTTTAAGCCGGTTGCTCCGCCCGGCTGCTTTGAATACCCCGCCCAGCTCTCGGCAGCTCTCATCCTCGGATGCACGGATCTCAGTGAGGCTGCTCTGTGTCATCCGTTCAGAGGATTGCTGCCGATGAGAGGTGAGCACACAGTTCAGCCTTCATGTGAAGGAGACACAGGCGGCCCCGCTCCCATCTCAACTCATAGCACGAGCTCGGATTTCTGTTTAAAAAAAAATCTGCCTGTGAAATGTATCCACCTCGTGGATCTCGTTCATTCATTCATGTCTCCAATAGCTACAGCTTCTACACTGACCATATAGGTGATGGCCTCAACCTCTAATGCCGCCCTTGCTCCGTCTCAGGGCCCACCTCCTCCTCCTCATGCTGTTATTGCTGCCGCCTGCCCAGTACCCAGCTCTAGATGCCAGTTACCAAACTCAAACTGCTCGATCTTCCTCCACTGCCTTTCCTCCTTCTGCCACCAAAGTTACCCGTGCTGCTGCCATCAATTTGAGTGGGGCATGTAGCCGAGCATTACCTTTTTCAGGCTCCACCAGCGGTGACCAGGAGCTCCAACATTGCCAATGACACTGAGCAGCGGTACTCAGTCATGGTGCAGGAATACCTGAGCTCTGCATGGGACATCTGCAACCTGCAAAGCCAGGACCCACTTGGTAACTGGGTATCCAAGCTTGAGCAGTGGCCGGAGCTGGCAGAACATCCCATTCAGATCCTTGCCTGCCCAGCCGCAAGTGTGTTATCTGAAAGAGCGTTCAGTGCAGCTTGGGGCGTAGTGAGTGACAATGGGATTCGGCTCTCCGCTGAAAATGTCGACCGAGTCACTTTTATTAAAATTAATAAGGCTTGGATCGGCAATGACTTCAACACCCCCTCTGCAGAGTGTACGGATATAGGTGATGGCCTCAACTTCTAATGCCCTCCTTGCTCCGTCTCAGGGCCCATCGCCTCCTCCTCATGCTGTTACTTCTGCCGCCTGCCCAGTACCCAGGTCTAGATGCCAGTTACCAATGCTGTCCACGCTCTGTCTCAGAGCCCACCGCCTCCTCTTCCTGCTGCACGCCCCAGGCCTAATCAATATGAGCCATCAGGTTTCAGGTATACTTCCGATGAGCCAGCTGATTCGAGTGGGTGGCATCTTTAACCCTGGAGCGCAGGTCGAACCGTAAGTGGAAGTGCACGTCAATCACATCCAATTGGTGCAAATCTGCCAGTGTGGCCCTGTAGAAATTCCCTTCTATGATGTCCCAGTGCACATTAGGAATTGGGTACTCTAAAAAAAATACAGAGAATTAATTCTGATCCTTCTTGCTACCTAATAATGTAAACTGAAATTTGTCTGTATTTCTGTAATAAAATACAGACAATTATTTCTGATACCACTTGCTACCTATCAAAATAAACAGAAAAAATTCTGTATGTCTGTAAAAAAAGTACAGAGAATTAATTCTGATAACATTTGCAACCTATGAAAATAAACAGAAATATTTCTGTAAAAAAAATACAGATAATTATTTCTGATACCAGTTGCTACCTATGAAAATAAACAGAAAAATGTCTGTATTTCTGTAAAAAAAATACAGAGAATTAATTCTGATCCTTCTTGCTACCTAATAAAATAAACAGAAAATTTTCTGTATTTCTGTAATAAAATACAGATAATTATTTCTGATACCACTTGCTAGCTATCAAAATAAACAGAAAAAAATCTGTGTTTCTGTAAAAAAAAAATACAGATATTTATTTTTGATAGCACTTGCTATCCATCCAAAAGGACAGAAAAATGTATGTATTTCTCTACTAAGATACTATAGTCAAGCCAACAAATCTGGTAAGCTATTAGCTAACCAATTAAAATCTAAAGCGGCCAAAAACAGAATAGCCCACGTTCTCCACCCCCTTACTAAAGCTAGGTCGTCAAACCCACAAGACACTGCAAATGCATTTAAAGATTACTATTTCTCTTTGTATAATTTGAAGGACGACCCTAATACTTTACAACTTACAAATCTCCACATAGAAGAATTTTTAAAATCATATAAACTACCCACTTTGTCACCAACTTAAAGAGCTTAATCAACCATTCATTTCTCAAGAGATTGAGTCAGTAATTTCTTCCCTATCTTTGAATAAGTCACCAGGAATAGATGGTTTCTCCTCTGAATATTACAAAACATATAAACAGATATTGTCCCCCTATCTGGTAAATATTTATAACCAAGCTATGGAAAACGGTACTTTCCCTAAAGAGATGTTAAAAGCGGTCATAATTACAATTCCTAAGCCAGAAAAGGACCCATCTCTAGTTCACAACTATAGACCAATCTCATTAATGAATAATGATGTCAAAATCTATTCCAAAATTATTGCACAAAGACTTCTTAATATAACACCTCTACTTATTAGCAAAGATCAAATTGGGTTTGTAAAGGTAGACAGGCCCCAGATGGGACTCAACGTATGTTAAACTTAATCCAATATTGTGAATGCCATAACCTCCAATCTACCTTTATTACTTTAGATGCTGAAAAAGCGTTCGACCGCTTACATTGGTCGTATCTCCAGAAAACACTCTCTGCTTTTGGATTCAATGGGTCAATTCTTTCCGCCATTATGGCACTATATACCACACCAACAGCACATGTATTCACATCCAGCATGCTTTCACCAGAATTTTTACAAACTAACTATGTCCAGCTGAGTGCCATGCCCTCGGGGGGTACAAGAGGCACGCATGGTAGCGCGCGCACCTCTTCCCACAGCACCCCTAGGACGTGCACTACTTTGCACATCCAAAGGAGTGCTGAGAACAGGACTTTCTGTAACCACATCCATAGAGATGCAAGGGATGCCGCCTGGCCAAACAGTAGTTTGACCAGGACGGATCCCTCCGCCTGCAGAGAGAGACACGCTGCGAGCAGAGCAGCAGCCTTGGCCATTCTGCCTGCTACAGCGGCGTCTCCCTCTGTGCCTGGGATCCCCAGGGACGCCGCGGGCTCGCAGGACAGGTAAGTTCCTTACAATAGCTAGTCGTTTTCTTATACGTCAGAGAAAGGTAGGGGGTGTGGGACTACCGTTGATCCAAGATTATTACTTTGCTTCTCTATTAGATCAGCTGGAGAAATGCTTTTTTCTTAACACCCAAACAAGATGGCTAAATACAGAAACTTCCATATTAAATGGACATGATTACTTGGCTTATTTAATAGCAACTTCACTTACATCTAAAATTAAAATCTCATATCTTTACTCAATAGAAGCTATGGCATTAGCACGGAAAAAATTAATCAAGTTATCTGATTCCTTAGAGGACTCACTTCCTCTTCAAACCCCTATTAGATCATATGAATATCTAATTAACAATTTGAATATATCATTATGGGCGAATAAAGAATATAATTATATGCATAACCTCCCTTCCTTTTCTTCTTTAGCGGATAAATATAAATTATGGCAAATCCAACATTTGTTAAAATCCTCTTTGTTCCTACCATTAAGGTACCATCCAAATTCTGGCATCGTTGTCAAGGTACCATATCCCATAAGCGGGGTATCTCTATTTATTATAAGCTTTTACAATCCAAAGAAAATTGGCAGAAACTCCCAATTTTTTCTATATGGGAGAAAGACCTGCAGTGTACAATCCCTTTACCTAAATGGAAACTGCCGTTATTTCTATGATCTCCTTTACTAAGTGCTTATCCCACTGGGAGTGTTACGCTTTTAAGATGGTACAGAACCCCTTATAGACTGGCAAAATTTACCTCTAACTACTCTCCATTATGTTGGCGAGGGTGCGGGGACATTGGTATGTATATGCATATGTTCTGGGAATATACCAAAATTGACTCATTTTGGTTAGAAATCTCCAATTTGTTACAGAAAATTATCGGTAGCATCTTCAATATCTCCCATGACCTCGTGATACTAAATATAGGAATGGATAATTTCCCTAGCTCTCACAGGGTGGTAATTTCTCATATTTTAATCGCTGCAAGACTAACAATAGTGAGTAAATGGAACCAAAACATTACTCTTTCAGTTTTAGAAGTGATAGAGAGAGTCAACCAGCAGTACTGCTGGCTAGTAGTGAAGTAGTAATTCAACTTCTAAAAAATGTTATTATCAATGGCGCATATGGTCCGCTATTTCCAATGTAGGGGGATGAAGTCCTATAATCCACCCTATATTGCTTAAAAACATTTTCTTACTTTAACCACCCTACCGCTAAACCCGACCTTGGTTCGGGTTAAAAAAAAATTACAATTATCGATAAACCCGAACTTTTCTCACTGTATGAAAATACAGTGGGAAAAGTTCGGGTTTATCGATCACTTACCTGGTCCCGCTGCGATCATCCAGCGTCGTGTTCCAGCGTCGTCCTCCAGCGTCGATCTCCAGTGCCTTCTCCGAGAAGAAGAAGCCGGACGGCGGAGAAGAAGAAGCCGGCCGGCGGAGAAGAAGAAGCCGGCCGGCTTCTTCTCTGTCCGTAGAGTGTACGTGTCCCTCGGCGATGACGTCGGCGCGTGTGCTGGAAATTCAAATTGAAACTCATTCAAACACATTTTGTATTGGATTCAATACAAACTCCTGTATCCAATCCAATACAAAATAATTCAAAATAAATACAAAGTATACCATTGAGCTTAACAGATCCTCCTTAATCGCGCAGCTGAAATCTAATCGCCTTAATTGGCAGATTCGCGACCCCTATTGCTCATTATTATCAAGTCAGGAATCCGGCTGGCAGTGAGGAGGCGAGCGTACGAGCGCACTCGACTCTGGACCGCGGAAAACCGGCTCGCTGGAAGCGCGAAAGTACTGAATTGGGTGATGAATTGTGATGAATTAGGGCCAGTGTATCTGAGTGCCCATGCCATGGGGTATGTACACTATTGCGGTCTGCAGCATTGCGGTAATAGTCAGTTCCCAGCCCGGGACTCTGCCAAGCTGGACGCATATTCTTGTAAGGTGCTTCACAAGGTAATGGTCAATCCCCAGCTCGGGATCCTGCCAAGCTAGACACATATTCCAGTGCATACCACATCATCTGTAAAACATGGTGCAGTCAGTGTGGTGGCTTGGGTGTGCATGGCTGCCATGGCACTGGGACACTAGTGTTTATTGAAGATGTGACACAGGACAGAAGCAGCCGAATGAATTCTGAGGTGTTCAGAGACTATGGCCCTGATTTATGAAAGCTCTCCAAGGGTGGAGAGAATACACTTTCAGAAGTGAACTGGGTGATCCAGAAAACATGGAATGGATTTTTAAAAACCATTTCCTATTTGCTAGCAAATGTTTTTAATCCTGGACCAGATCCATTCCAGGTTTGCTGGATCATAATACAGATGGACAATGACCCAAAATATACAGCCAAAGCAAGGAGTTTATCAAAGCAAGGAAGTAGAATATTCTTGAATGGCCAAGTCAGTCACCTGATCTGAACCCAATTGAGCATGCATTTCACTTGTTGAAGACTAAACCTCGGACAGAAAGGCCCACAAACAAACATCAACTGAAAGCAGCTGCAGTAAAAGCCTGGCAGAGCATTAAAAAGGAGAAAACACTTAATGGCAAATTCATGCTCAACAATTAGAGTGCACATGCATCTGCCTCCAATAGATGCTATGGTATTTATCTGGAAGAAATTTCAAAGTAAAAAATGTATAGATACGGACTCAATATTAATCCCAGTCACTTATCCCAGTCATCCCAGCTCCTTATACCAAATTTAAATATTCAGTCCTGGTATAAACTGGGATATCAGTATATAACAGATTTACCAAAATTTCATACTTTTTTAAATCAATATAAAATATTTCAGATAAATCATTTAAACGCTTCACTTTCGGATAATGAAGTTTCAGTACCAGCAGTTTTTTGGAAAAGAAGTCAAAATATTAATCTTTGTAAAGGAGGTATTTCTGTATACTATAATTTAATCCAAAATAGGGTTCTTGGAAGAGGATTCATATTTTCTCTATTTGGGAGCAAGATTTACAGCGTTCCTTTTCACTTTCCCAATAGAAATCTGCAATTAGTTCTAGTTCTATGGCATCTAAATGTATCTCTCATTGGGAAAATTACCAGAAAATACTATATCGATGGTATAGAACACCATAAAGACTTGCTAAGTTTGTACCAGAATTTTCTCCTCTGTGTTGGAGGAAATGTGGTGAATTGGGCACTTATGTACATATGTTTTGGGAATGTAAAAATATACGTAGTTTTTGGAACTCTATTTTTGTTTTAATTTCAACGGTTACAGGATGTTTCACTAGCCCTGATGCGGCACTAGCATTACTTAATCTGGGAATGGATAAATTCCAACGGTTTTACCGAACTGTAGTCACCAATATTCTTATTGCTGCACGACTCTCCATAGTATCTAAATGGAACCACCCTACAACACCTAATATATCTGAAATAATGCAGATGATACATGCAAATTATTATTATGAACGTTCTTTGGCTTATAGTAGATTCCAATCTCATAAGTTTTTTGCAAATTGGAAATGTTGGGAAAGTTTTTTACCTTCTATATCTAAATAAAAAAATGGTGGACTTATGTATAGAATATTGATACTCGACCTATTCTTAATATTGTTAAGCCTTTATATGCCATTGTAATTTTTTTGTTGTCCTCTTTGTTTTTCTCTCTCTTTCTATATTGTTTGTTTATTGTTTATTTGCTGTATTTTGTTAAAACATAATAAAAATTTAAAATAAAAAAAAAAAAAGGAGAAAACACAACATCTGGTGATGTCCATGAGTTCAAGACTACAGGCTGTCATTAACAGCAAAGGGTTTTCAACCAAGTATTAGAAATGAACATTTTATTTTCAGCTTTTTAATTTGTCCAATTACTTTTGAGACCCTGAAATGAAGTGATTGTGTTAAAAAAAAGGCTTTAGTTCCTCACATTTGCAGTTTAACTGCATCCGATTTGTTTCATTTAAAATTAATTGTGGTAATGTACAGAACCAAAATTAAAAAAAAGTTGTCTGTGTCCAAATATTTATGAACCTAACTAATATATATATATATATATATATATATATATATTGTGACACCAAGGCAGGATTGGAGGTGGAAGGGAGATATATTTGCCCAAGATTCCTCTCCTATGTGAAGTAGCAGGTGGAAGACTCTCACTTGTGAGATAATTAATGAAGAAGCACTAAGGGTGGGCATATAACATAGAGCCAGGAGCTCAGTAAGTAGCTTGGCTTGGAGAGACACAGACAGGGGTTTGTGTCAGTGCAGCTCTATTTGGGGAGACACAGCCAGGTGGACTGTGTGAGAGAGCTCTGTTTGGAGCCACAGCCAGGTGGACTGTGTGAGAGAGCTCTGTTTGAAGACACAGCCAGGTGGACTGTGTGAGTGAGCCATGCTGGAGACACAGACAGTCGGTCTGTGAGGGAGCTAGGCTGAGAGACTCAGAAAGTCGGTCTGTGTGAGTGAGCTGAAAAGTGAGCAGAAGGTTGCTGAAAGCTTGCTTGGTTTTGAGCTGACAGGGAGAAGCCCTCCAGCTGATAGACAGGGATGTCTGATGTATAGTAAGTGCCAGACAGGCAAGGTTTTCTTTTGCTGTTATGTTATTTTATCTGCAACCTTCAATAAACCTGGCTGCAAGCCAGCTTAACACTTATACCTCAGTGTGTGATCTGAGTTGGATGAACCAGACAAGTGTCCTTTGACCCCTGCAAAGGCGATCCTGAGCGTAACCCCTCACAAATGGTGGAGGATGCGGGCAACACATTAAAGTCTGAAAATGGATGAAGTGGTAAAGGCCCTGATACAGTCTGCGGCAGCACAGCAGGAGGCAACCAGAGAGCAACGGAGCACAAATGCAGCCCAGCAGGAGGCAACCAGAGAACAACGGCGCACAAATGCAGCCCAGCAGGAGGCAACCAGAGAACAACAGCGCACAAATGCAATCCAGCAAGAAGCCAACCGCTTACTGTCTGCACCTTGAGAGAGGCCATGAATAAAAAACGCCAAGTCTTGCAGGAAGTGTTGTAGCTTGTGGATCTGGTGGAGTGATACTCTGCAGCTGAGGATTGTCTAAATAACTGTCAGTCCTCAACCCCATGGATTCCAAGAGCTCCTGGTAAGACTGTTCTGGGGCTTAAGGGAGCTGGGAGAAATGTGAAGACTTTTAGTAAAGAAGATAATGAGACTGTGGGCTCAGGAAAGCCCAAGGTGTATAACAAGGTGTATAATTTTGGACTAAACAAATAGCCTAGAAGATGTTTTCGGTGTAAGAAGTTGGGACACATTGCAGTGAATTGTCCTATAACTTTTGAACCTATGCAATGTGATGTTGCCTTATGAAAAACCGCATGTCTATGTTGGCGCAAGTTCAGACAGCGCGGAAAAACAGTTGTGTGAATTAAATGTAAATGATCAAAGTGTGACTGCGCTGCTAGACCCAGGGAGTGTAGTAACTCTGGTGGAAGCAGGCCTCATAGGCTCCTCTGACAGTAATTCAGATATGTTCACTGTAAATTGTGTGCATGGGGATAAATGTAAATACCGGACAACCCTTGCTTATATTACAACTCCCTATGGGTCAGTGCTACATAAAGTTGGATTAGTCCCAGCACTAACGCATGCAGTTATTCTTGGGAGAGATTTTCCACATTTTTTGAAATTATGGGAGTCCAAGTTGGAACTAAAAAGAGGTGCACTGCAGATATTGACAGCCTCTGATATAGGCCCAGAACCATTGGAGGATTCCTCATTAGGGGAGGTAGTTGAGGTATTGGCAGATAGCACCACCTCTTTTCCATTTTCTGTTATGGCAGGAGACCTAGATGAGTCCGCATCAGAGACTGAGAATGAAGAGGACGGAGTTAGTTTGAAAGTTAGCTGCAATCCTTCCTCAGCTCCACAGGAAGAGAACAGTGAGATTGAAAGTGATAAGGAAAAGTTTGAAGCTATACCTGTGCTTGAATGTAAAAAGGAAGTGAAGGAAAGGCCTGCTAGAAAATCAAGGAGCTCCAGTAGAAGTAGCAGCAGTAGTAGTAGCAGTAGTGACTACAGTACCAGCTCTTCTAGCAGTAATAATTCATCACCAACCCGCCAAGTAAGATGTACCTGGAATAGGAGTGTCACACGTAAGAATCGTAGAGATAGAAGTAGAAGCAGGGATAGACGTAAAAGTGATGACCATCGCAGAAACGCCAGTAGAGTGGACATAAGCATAGGGGAGGTAGTAGGAAAAGAGAAAAGGACAGGATATCAGCAGTCATGCCAAGTGTTAAGGAACATATGGAACAGGCTCAAGGAGCACAGAAAATAATTTATGATAAGGGGAAATGGGCCAAGCAGCAACGAGAGTGAAAATAAGGAAGATGATGAGTCTAAAGAAGATAAAATTGCCAGCCTTGTTTCAGATCCAGCTTGTGAGAAACCGGAGGAATCCAAAGGTGATGTCCCAATTACAGTGGTCTCAGGTGAAAAAGTGCATGCTGAAATAAGTGTCCCTGTCATATGTGCAGTAAAGGCTATAGAAAGTATTGTCATGTTAACAGAGATTGGAGTTGAAGAAAGTATTCCTGTAGTGATTGACAAGGATACTTCTATATCATCTGAGATGGAAGCTGAGCCAATGGTGGCTTGGTGGCTGTTGAAGGAGATGTTGAATCTGATGATGAAGACAATGAAGGGGCAAGAGAGAAAGAGGAAGAAGTTGGCACTCTGCAACGGGGCTTGGCCTACCAGTACAGTAGCAAGCACGATAGTGCCATATCTCGCTTCACACAGTCTACTGCAGTGTTTTTCAACCGCTGTTCCGCGGCACACTAGTGTGCCTTGCGATGTATAGTGATAGGCAGAACCAAAAAAAACTCTTCCACTAGATGGCAGCAGGTAGCTAATTTACGTGTCTGACTTTTTGGTGGTGTTCCGTGGGATTTTTCTAATTGTAAAATATGTGCCGCGACTAAGAAAGGTTGGGAAACACTGGTCTACTGAAGTCCTAGAGAAAAGAGGGGCTCTACTTCAAGAGCAGTTGGAAAAAGCTGTCCCTGGTTTTCAAAAGGTGCGGGAAGAGTTTAGTAAATTAAGCGAAGTAGAGATTGAAAAAGCTGTCCCTGTTTCCCAAAAGGTGCGGGAAGAGTTTCATAAATTAAGCGAAGTAAAGATTGGAAAAGCTGTCCCTGTTTGCAAAAAGGTGCAAGAAGAGTTTTGTAAATTAAGACAAGTAAAGAGGGAAGAAACCATCACTGTTGTGCCTGATGGACAGGATACTCAGAAGCATGTTGGGGAAGGAGTTGCTACACCAGTGGAAGGGAAGGCTGAAAATGTGCGTGGAAATAGGAAGCCTCCAAAACGGACAAAAGTTAAAAAGAAAAGTGTGAAGAAAACTTTCCAATCGGATCAGTGCAGTTATACTTTTCCCAGAAGCTCAAGAAGAACTCGTTCTGGGGACAAGCGATATGAATGCTATGTCTGTCATGTTCGGTTCACACAGGGTGGTCCCAGGAAAATGCACATACTGTGAAAGCCAAGTGACAAGAGTGTAGCTACTGCCTCAGAGGCTGTTGTTGGCGCTAAAGATGCAGTGATTCCCAGTATACTTGAAGTGGTTGATAAGACCAGGAAGAACAGTGTATGACAGAGAAGAGATGACCAAATCTGTTGTAAATGGAAACCTCAATACTGTGCTTGGGAGCCGTGTGGTGTGCAACATGAGCAGCGGTGTTGATACTTCTCTTACAAAGTCTGTTAGTTGTGTGTTTTGCCTAGAAAAGGAAAGACAGACAGCTGGTCGCTCAGAACAGAGGGTTTTTTTCTGAAAAGCCCTGGGAGACACACCTACTCAAAGTACAGTCAGTGATTGATGATTTGAGGAGAGCAGGGTTGACTGTGAACCCCAAGAAATGTAGCATTGGTGTAGAAGAAGCCAAGTACTTGGGTTACATTATTGGGAGAGATGTAGTCAAGTCCCAAATTGCCAAGATTGAAGCCGTACAGAACTGGCCACAGACTGTAAATAAGAAACAAGTAAAGGCATTTCTGGGGATTACTGGCTATTATAGATGCTTCATACCCAATTTTGCAGCCATAGCAGTTCCCTTAACTGATCTCACCAAGGGAAACGGGTCAGTGATGATAAAATGGAACAATGAAGCAGAGGAGACGTTTCAGACTGTAAAGCGGGCTCTTTGTTCCCAACCAGTATTGATGACCCCTGACTTTAAAAATGAATTTGTGATACAGACAGAAGCTTCTAACTCAGGAATAGGGGCAGTGTTGTCACACTGTGCACTGTCTGTTGGTTTCAGTTGCTCACGCCTGATTGCATGTTAATTTTCAACACCTGAGTGCATAATTTTCAACACCTGAGTCGTACACAGCCAGTGCCAGATTAGTGGATTTACAGCGAAATCTCAACCTGCCAGTGCACCGGTTAATTTGTGATGTGGCCACACGTTGGAATTCCACCTTTTACATGCTGCAACGGCTGGCTGAACAACAGAAAGCGGTGGTGGATTATGTGGCAGAGTCTGTTCGTTTCAGACGTATACCTACACTAACTTTCTTCAGCCCTGCAGAGTGGCTGCAAATTGAGGACATGTGCAAGACTTGTGTGGCAAGACCAGGCGGAGGAGGAGGTGGACGACCCCGTGCTGCTGTTCGACCCACAGGAGTGTGTTTCCAGAATTACCTCAGCTGTGGGTAGTTTGAGCCACATGACAGCCTTCATGCAAGAGTGCAAAGCCAGAGATCCACGCATACAACACATAAAAACAAACACTGACGACTATTGGATTGCTACGTTACTGGATCCACGTCACAAGATTGAGATACAACAACTGATTTTGCCCCAATACAGGGGACCTAAAATGCAGCACTAACAAGAAGTGCTTGTAAAGGACTTGTGCTCAGCCTTTCCTGCTGCCAGCAGCAGCAGGGATCCGTATGGCAGTTCCACCAGCCATGGGAGCCAAACAACTGCTTTAAGCAGCAGTAGAGGTCGGCATGGGCGGCAAAGGTCGTCTAAGCCAAACTATGCAGGCTTTTTTTCAGCGGAATCAAGCTGCCAGTCGTGCAGCAATTGCCAATGACACTCAGCAGCAGTACTCAGTCATGGTGCAGGAATACCTGAGCTCTGCATGGGACATCTGCAACCTGCAAAGCCAGGACCCACTGGGCTTCTGGGTATCCACGCTTGAGCAGTGGCCAGAGCTGGCAGAACATGCCATTCAGATCCTTGCCTACCCGGCCGCAAGTGTGTTATCTGAAAGAGCGTTCAGTGCAGCTAGGGGCATAGTGAGTGACAAGGAGATTCGGCTCTCCGCAGAAAATGTCGAGCGAGTCACTTTGATTAAAATTAATAAGGCTTGGATCGGCAATGACTTCAACACCCCCTCTGCAGAGTGTACTGATTAGTCGTCAACTGCTGCACGGCCTGCTGACACCTTGATGGGAAGAGCACGTTCACAGCCTTTCTCCTTCTACTCCTCACCCTAGTGGCCCTTTACCTCTACTCTGTCTCTGAGGTCTATAACTTGCAATGGAGCTGTGTAACTGGCTAATTTTTTTACCGAGCATCTCCCTCAGGGCCCTCTGCCTTTATCTACTTTGAGGCCTTTATCACTTGTAATGGAGCTGTGATTCATAAATAAATATTTGTATTTTTAGTAGAGAAATACATTAATTTTTCTGTCCTTTTGGATTGATAGCAAGTGCTATCAAAAATAAATATCTGTATTTTTTTTTACAGAAATACAGAAGTTTTTCTGTCTTTTTTGATAGATAACATGTAGGATAAGAATGAAATATCTGTATTTTTTTTTACAGAAATGCAGAAATTTTTATATTTATTTTGATAGATTGCAAGTGGTATCAAAATTAAATATCTGTATTTTTTTTTAGAGAAATACAGTTTTTTATATTTGTTTTGATAGATTGCAAGACGTATCAGAATTAAATATCTATATTTTTTTTTACAGAAATACAGAAATTTTTATATTTATTTTGATAGATTGCAAGTGGTATCAGAATTAAATATCTGTATTTTTTTACCCTGCCTCTGGCTGCCTCTATGTAACAAACTGACTGACTATTTATCTATCTATCAATGTGTCTATCTATCTATCTATCTATCTATCTATCTAGCTAGCTAGCTAACAGTGAAACACTCTACCTATCTGAGTACAGTAGATTTCAGGACTGCACAAATACAGTACAATCCAACAATCTATCTGACTAATAGTGTGAGTGTGACACAGTCTAAGTAAAAGCACTTTTTTTTACTTTGACAAAGCAAGCCAAGCAGCACAGAGAGGTTGTGATGCTATCAGCAAATCTCTGTCAGGAGTGGGAAATGCAGGCACGCCCTGGCCTTATATAGGCCAATGGCTGCCTGTGTGGCATGCAATGACAGACAGCCAAACGGCTGCCTGCCACAACAAACATGGAGGGAAGCGTCCCTGCTGTTATTGGAGGGCCCTAGGCATCATGGGGAAGGTCCCTAGGCATTGTGGGAGGGTCGAATTCGGGGCGTCCAATTCAACATAATTCGGGTTAGGTCGACACGAATTCAAACAGCCATATTCGGGTCGAACATTAGGACGACCCAAATTCGAACAACGCTATTGGTAATGACCACACCTCTGGTCTCAGCTGCAGCTTGTTATCATTACTATTCCTCTATGTAGCCTGGCCTTACACTTCAGGTCATGCGGTTGATATTCTCTGCTTGGAGGTGGTAGAGCTGGTGTGTGGTTCTCTCCTGCTCATCCATTTTCTATTGAAGATAAGTTTACTTCTGTTTGTATTTTGGTTGTTACCTTTTGCTTGTTGTTACTAGGCCTCAGGGAGATGCTGGTTCGTTCATCTGGGAAGGAACCAGTACTCTCATACCCTGTCACTACTCCTAGGGCATTTCAAGGCTCCTAGGGTCTAGGTTCCAGTGTATGAATCCTCCCACCTTCAGGGTCTATTCATACTGACAGGAGTCAGAGCTAGATTTAGGGTTTCGGTAGGTGGTGAACATTTTCCTCTCCCTAGCTTGGAGGTCTAGTCCCTTGTCATTATCTTCCTGTTTTCACTCTGGTGTTCCTCTCCTCTCCCCTTATCTCGTGACATTGTGTTCTTCCAGGGTTGAGCCAAACACAATTATATCATCCAAGTAGACAAAACATTGAGTGGGACAAAGGTCTCCCAATGTTTGATCCATCAAACATTGAAAGGTTGATGGAGCGCCATTCATTCCCTGGGGTATACGAGCAAACTGAAAATACCCCAACGGGCAAATAAAAGCAGTCTTTTCTTGATTTCCCTCACTCATAGGCACTTAAAAGTATCCAGAACGTAAGTCCATTACTGTGAACCATTTGCTGCCTTGCAAAGCATCAAGGGCTTCATCTATGCGAGGAACAGTGTATTGATCTGGAACAGTACGTTGATTCAGAGTTCTGTATTCAACACATATTCTCACCCCACATTTTCTTTCTGACCACCACTATTGGAGATGCATAAGGACTTTTAGACTCAACAATGATGTTTTGATCTTTCATTTTTTTCAAACACTCTCGAACATCATCCAAATCTCTGGGAGGTATCCCTCTAGATCTTTTTCCTTAAAAGGGGTGCTAGCTGTCATATGAATAGTGTGTTGAATGCTTTTAGCACATCCCACATCCATTTCATCAGTAGAGAAAACATCACTGTACTCCATTAGCTGTTCACCGAATATTTGCTTGTGCTCTGGAGAACTGTCAGCATCCTCCAGGTGAAAGTCTAACTTGGTTTCTTGATTTTCAACTTTGGCAGGGTAGGAAGTAATGGTTTCAACTGAATAACAATAGGCCATGTCCTGCCAGGCTGGTATTATGACTGGGTATGTAGTAATATTCCGAACAGTAACAACATCTATTCTAGGACATTTAAAATGATAGTCTTTCCTTTCAGGTATTATCTCCCAGCCGTTCTTTGCAGCCATTTTGGGATCAGGCTCTAACAGGAAAAAGCTTCGATTTGCCCCTGGTAAGATTCCTACATAAACCCGTAGGTTTCTCACTTCTCTTGGTGCAAGCTCTATTGAACGCCAGGGATTCCCTACACTTCCTCCAGGAAGATCAGGAGCAAACGTTTGACATATATCCTGCAATTCTGGAG
>NC_092870.1:6876701-6908717 GCF_032062135.1 Pyxicephalus adspersus | reverse complement strand
AAGTCACTTTAGTTTTACTCTTAGTTGGAGTAGTGAAACGGATATCAGCCTCTTGTTTCTTTACCTCTGTCATAATTTCCGTGAAAGTAAAGTCTGGCAAAATAGGGTGATGGGGTAACAGTCCCTTTATTATTTGAGCAGCCCTTTTGGCAGAAATTTGTCAACATCTGCAGGGGATATCACCTTTTTAGTTAGCAATCTCCCTAGAAGGACTTCTAGCCTTCTCACAAACACAGAAACATCCTCTCCCTCTTTGTGCTTTGTCTGTTTAAGGTCAGCAAGCATTTGATCATGGTACGGTCCATAAGCGTCTGTCAGAACATTAATATAATCCTGAGCAGTGGTACTCCCATGAGTGTCCTAGTACGCTCTAACAATAGTAGATGCTGGCATTCGGAGGCTTTCCATAATGCATTGTTTTTTCTTTTCCTTCGAGCAGGTCTATTCCTCCATTACTTGTTGTGCAAAATCTTTTCACGCCTCAAAGCTCTCAAAGCAGGAACAGGTAGTACTCCTGAAAAAGTCTTTAACTTGCGATGAGAATCAGCATATAGATTTTGAGATATAACCGAGCGAAGGTCGGGCTTAACTGCAAGGAGGTTAAAGATTCTAATTGACCTGTAAAGGACTGTAAATAAGCACAGAACAGAGAGCAGGTGTGCGCTAATTAATTGCTATGATCTCACCATTGACCATCTCAAACCAGTCCAGTTAAATAATATCAATGAAAATGCTTATATATTTATATGCATTTAATTGTATTTTGACATATATACACACAAGATACAGCAATGGTCCTTTTATGTGACAATCCTTCCTCCTGAGCCCACTGCCTCAGAGCTTCTGTAGATAACAGTGGCATGGTAACACAATACTGTCTTGATCCAAGATAATCTCAGCAGTGCCTCCAAGTGTAGCCCTATTCTGACCCACTTTGCAGGCTACTGATCTGTTGTAGAGCAACCTATGTGGAAGAACAGGAGCAGAGCCTTTACTTTATCTGTAGAAACAGGATGAAATCTCTCATAAGCACAGTGCCTCCACTCAATTGGGTCTTGTGAGTAACAAGTGCAGTCCCAGTTGAGAATAGTATACTCATAGACAATAATCCACAAGTGCTGAGAATAGTATACTCATGAACAATAATCCACACTGTATTAGCAGAATAGCAGAAACTGTATTGAATATTAACAACATATGAAATCCAGTGTAACATCAAACTTTGCAATCTTCAAACAGTCTCCTTTCAGTATGTCCCAGTGAGAGGATTGTGCCATAACTAACAGTCTGAAGTTATACTTTCTCTGAGAATGCAACACTTTCTCTGCACATGCAACAGAATCTGAGTCTCTCACTCTCCAGAGCATATCCTTCCCAAGGACTTACCCAAGAATCTCTGCCCCAGGCTAGGTCAGTACTGATGACCTCATCCCCAAAGTGCCGAGGGCACAGCAGCCATCTTGGAACATGGCAAAACACATACTGCAGTAATTATTATAGAATATATTAATGCATAAACAGACTTGTGAAATGACTACATTGCTACACTTTCAATCACCACAAGAAGTCCAAGGGGTGTGTGCCATGCCTCCATCCTCTGTCCTCTTTTATCAGCAACCCTCTCCTGACGGCGTCCCTCGTGGTAGAGATAAACTCCGCCCCTTCCAGGAGACAGATCTCCTGCCTGTGATGGTATGGTCCTTTCCCCCCTTAGTTTGGAGTCACCTCAACCATCTTTTATCAGGGAGACGTCGGTGAGCACTGAGGCACTACAGGTTTCAGAGGAACTGAAACCTGGTTTCAAACAGAACCCTGATTCCCAGCCATATCCCACAACAGAGGAAGTGCTATCACAGTTAAATATCTGTATTTTTTTGATAGATTGGAAGAGGTATCCATATTAAAGATCTGTATTTTTTTTAAGAAAAATACAGAAATTTTTCTGCCTTTTTTGATAGATAGCAAGTGTGATCGGAATTAAATATCTGCATTTTTTATCGATAAATACAGAAATTTTTCTGGCTTTTGTGATAGATTGCAAGAGGTATCATAATTTATGATACCTCTTGCAATCTATCACAAAAGCCATGAAAATTTCTGTATTTATCGATATAAAATACAGATATTTAATTATGATAGCACTGGGTATCTATCCTAAAACCCCCAAAAATTTCTGTATTTTTCTAAAAAAAATACAGATATTTTATTTTGATCCCACTTTGCTATATCACCCCAAAGCCATAACAATTTCTGTATTTAACTCAAAAAAATACAGATATTTAATTCTTAAAGCACTTGCTATATATCCAGAAAAATTTCTGTATTTTACCGCTGATTCCGCCAAGCCCGTTCCCTTTTATGTGGTTTTACTAGATAGTAGGAATGGACAGTGTGAATCTCGTTCATCCATTCATGTCTGCAATAGCTACAGCTTCTACATTGTCCATATAGGTGATGGCCTCAACCTCTAATGCTGTCCTTGCTCCGTCTCAGGGCCCACCACCTCCTCCTCCTGCTGTTACTGCTGCCACCAGCCCAGTACCCAGCTCTAGATGCCGGTTACCAATGCCGTCCACACTTCGTCCCAGGACCTAATGCCTCTTCCTCATGCTGTTATTGCTGCTTCCCCAGTACCCAGCTCTAGATGCCAGTTACTAATGCCGTCCACATTCCATCTCAGGGCTGTTATGTCACGGATATAATTTGTGACAATTTATGTAAATATTGATGGCTTGAATTTAAAGTGTACGAAGAGAGATAACACAAAGACTTGAAAGATTATACTATTTAATAATAAGACAGATAGACAAAACAATGCAAATAATGCAATAACAATTAATAAGCTGTAACAAAAGATACTTACCTGCGGAAGAAAACTGAATTCACCCAAGGATTTTGCTGGAAATCAATAACTTGGCAGATGATCAAAAAACATGTTGCATCCAGTTAGTTCTGGTCAAGACTAGTTAATTAGGTAACTTCCCAGGAACTAAGACAATGGCCAGTGTTTGGCCAGTACTGACCAATGATCATCCTTTAACCATTATTTTACCTTATAAGGATACCAGTTAAAGGATGTGCTGCATTCCTTCAGGATGACCTCATATATGGTATACATATACCAGTATATACTGGTAAAGCATTATTGTTGGTGAGACATAACTGATATTAAATAAATTGTGCTAACCCAACAAGGGCCCACTGCCTCCTCCTCATGCTGTTGCTGCCTGCCCAGTACCCAGCTGTAGATACAAGTTACCAATGATGTCCATGCCGTATTTTAGAAAGTTACAGCTAGCAGATAAGAAAAGGCAGTCCCCTACATAGCAATGTCTTCAGTAGCTACAGCTACAATAGCTACAGCTTCTACACTGTCCATGTAGGTGATGGCTTCAACCTTTAATGCTGTCCTTGATCCTTCACAGGGCTTACCTCCTCATGCTGTTACTGCTACTGCCTGCTAAGTACCCAGCTCTAGATGCCAGTTACAAATGCCATCCACACTTGGTTTCGGGCCCACCACCTCTTCCTCCTGCTGTTACTGCTGCGGCCTGCCCAGTACCCAGCTGTGGATGCCAGTTACCAGTGCTGTCCATTTTACAAAGTTACAGCTAGCAGATAGGAAAAGGCAGTCCCCTACACAGCATTGTCTCCAATAGCTACAGCTTCTACACCATCCATATAGGTGATGGCCTCAACCACTAATGCCGTCCTTGCTCCGTATCAGGGCCCAACGCCTCCTCCTCCCAGTACCAAGCTCTAGATGCCAGTTAACAATGCTGTACACACTTCTCAGGGCCCACCGTCTACTACCCCTGCTCTTACTGCTGCCGCCTGCCCACTGCCCAGTACCCAGCTTTAGATGCCAGACTAGACTCAAGCTCAACAGGGTCTTCTTTCTCCACTGATTCCGCCAAGCCCGTTCCCTTTCATGTGGTTTCGCTACATAGTAGGCCCTGAGATGGAGTGTGGACGGCATTAGTAACTGGCATCTAGAGCTGGGTGTAGTGCATCTTTAATGACACCCCGAAGTGTGTAATGCAAGTCTGTTATCTGAAATTTGTAATTGAACATAGAAGGCCATGTCTTCTGCTTCACTCATCAGTACCACGCTTTTTTGGACTGAATTTCTGTGTATGTTACCCCGGAACTGAGAAGTGGGACAGCAGATCCTCTGTATATGTCGGGGGGAGGAGATGGGAGACACCGGTATGTGTAACGGGAACCGAGAGGTCCTGGATGACCACATTGAGCCATGAAGTTATTCAGCTCTGCAGACCTCCGGAGACTTCTCCACAACAAGTATGTGGCCGTCCTGGGAGACGCCATTCAAAGATCTGTCTACAAAGATCTTGTGAAAAAACTGAAGAATGATGAGTTTCTGACTGAGAACCAGCTCAAAAGGAAGGGTGAGATGTTATTTGCAAATGACACGTTGGGGTATCTCTGGGTGAAATGCACAATGGCACAACTTACCGCGAAGTCTGTCAGTACAAAACTGTCCACCACCTTGTACAGTTCTATTTCCTGACCTGTGTCTATTCGGAGTACATAGAGAGGTTGCTGGCCGACTTCGAACCGGGACCTCAGCCCGTCGTTGTCATCATCAACTCATGTATCTGGGATGTTATCAGGTATCATGAGCAATCACTGGAAATGTACAAAACCGACCTAACCTGGACCACCTGTTTATTCGGCTCACGAGGTGCTGAGACCAAATGACTGGTGATATGGAACATGGCCATGCCTGTTGGATTCTAAGCTGGTGAATTGCTAGAGTACCCAATTCCTAATGTGCGCTGGGACATCATAGAAGGGAATTTCTATAGCCCCACTCTAGGAGATTTGCACAAATTTGATGTGATTGACATGCACTTCCACTTCGACCTGCGCTCCAGGGTTAAAGATGCCACCCACTCGAATCAGCTGGCTCATCGGAAGTATACCTGCATCCTGATGGTACATATTGCGCAAGCCTGGGGCGTGCAGCAGGAACAGCAGGTAGAGGAGGAGGTGGGCTCTGAGACGGAGTGTGGACAGCCTTGGTAACTGCATCTAGAGCTGGGTACTGGGCAGGCTGCAGAAGCAACAGCAAGAGGAGGAGGTGTTGGGCCCTGAGACAGAGCAAGGATGGCATTGGAGGTTGAGGCCATCACCTATATGGACCGTGTAGAAGCTGTAGCTATTGGAGACATGAATGGATAAACCAGATTCTATTCTGTCCCTACCTACTATCTATCGAAACCACATGAAAGGGAACCGGCTTGGCGGAATCAGCAAGGAAAGAAGACCCTGTTGAGCTTTAGCCTAGTCTGGCATCCAGAGCTGGGTACTGGGCAGTGGGCAGGCGGCAGCAGTAAGAGCAGGAGGAGTAACAATGCCATCCACACTCCGTCCCAGGGCCCACTGCCATTGTAGGGACAGTGGGAATCTCGTTCATCCATTCAGATCTCCAATAGCTACAGCTTCTACACTGTCCATAAAGGTGATGGCTTCAACCTCTAATGCCGTCCTTACTCCGTCTCAGGGCCCACCACCTCCTCCTCCTGCTGTTGCTGCTGCCGTCTGCCCAGTACCCAGCTCTAGATGCCAGTCTACAATGCCGTCCACACTCCCGTCTCAGGGCCAACTGCCTCCTCCTCATGCTGTTAGTGCAGCCGCCTGCCCAGTACCCAGCTCTAGATGCCAGTTACCAGTGCTGCCCATGCCGCATTTTACAAAGTTACAACTAGCAGATAGGAAAAGGCAGTCCCCTTCACAGCAATGTCTCCAATAGCTACAGCTTCTACACTGGTGATAGGTGATGGCCTCAACCACTAATGCCGTCCTTGCTCCGTCTCAGGGCCCACCGCCTCCTGCTGTTGCTGCTGCCGCCTGTCAGTACTCCATTCTTAACCTCCTTGCCGTTAAGCCCGACCTTCGTACGGGCTCAAAAAGTTGCTCTTTTCGTTAAGCCCGACATTTTCCGTACATTAAAATCCCCACTTACCCAGGTAAGTGGGGATTTTAATGTAGGGAAAATCTCGGTCCCCCTGTGCTCATCCAGCGTCGGGTTCGTGTTCCAGCGTCGTCCTCCGTCGATCGTCGTCCGTCGATCTCCGTGTTGTGCAGAGCTGGGGGAGTCTTGACATGTCTTTTTAAATGTATTTATAGGCTGTAGAAGCTGTACAAGGTCCCGAAAAACAACCCAAATTTTTCCCCCCTTTATTATAAAGTTCGAATTCGACGCTCGTTCACTCAAATAATTTTGGTCTATTCGAGCGAATAGCTGGCGAATCGAATAGTGTGCTATTCGACCAACACTAGTGGCCAGCCAGTAATCGGTTTTTGATACTGCAAATGCCCTCCGTAGGCATCGCAACATGTGGACACACATATGAAAGAGGGGTTCCTTGGGCTCAGCCTCCTCCTGTCCCTCAGTAGGTGCCAAAACATCTTCCTCTTCATCACCCTCCTCCTCCTCTTTAAGCTGCAGCAGTTTCTGTTGTTCCATCGCCTGCACAATGCAGGTCCTGTCCAGCAGCCCCATCATGGTCTCCCTCATCATTATCCATCTTCCTCCTCCTCTTGAAAATCCTGATGCTGGCCAGTGTCTCTTCTTGCTCCTCCTGATGCTGGCTGTGCACTATGGAGTGTAATGTCACCCTCATCCTCCTCCCCCATTTCTTCCCTCCTCCTCTCTTATTGCCACTTTCCATCAGGTCACACAGGGTATTTTCAAGCAGAAGGATGATGGGTATGACATCGTTCCAGCCTGACCGCTCCCGACAACGTTTGTGGCCTGCTCAAAGGGGGCCAGTACCTTGCACAGCGTCTCCATCTGCAGCCACTGGTCACTGGCAAAATAGTTCAGTTGTGTGGCTGTACCAAGGGTCCCTCTGCCTCCATGCACCACGCTGACCAAGTGATGGCGGATGGCTAGCTTTTGCTCACACAGACGCTGGAGCATGTCGGGGTGGAGTTCTATCTAGTCACAGTGTCACAAATGAGTCTATGCGGTGGCAGCCTTTGTTGGCGCTGGATGTTGCTAAGCGCCGCGGCATCAGTAGGGGATCAGCGTACATGGCTGCAGATGGAGCGAACCTGTCTCAGTAAGTCCTGCAGTCCTGGGTATGTGTGGAGGAACTTCTGCACCACCAGGTTCAGTACATGCGCAAAGCAGGGCACGTGTTATGCGGCCCATGCGCAGCGCGGCTACAAGGTTGGCCCTTGTTGTCGCACACTACCTTGCCTGTTGTGAGCCGGGAGGGCGTCAGCCAAGCCTCAACCTCTCTGTGCAAAGCGGACAAGAGTTCTCTGGTGGTGTGACTTTTCTCCCCCAAGGACACCAGTTTTAGCACTGCCTGGCATGTGCTTGAGAGAGCCGTAGTGGCGTGTCCGCTTAACCACAGTGCCCTCCACTGCTGGCCTTTCAGGAGGAGTGTCTAAAAGAGAGGGGTTGACGGTAGAAGGAATGCATGAGGAGGAAAAGGACTGGGGTGGCCCATGCTTTCCCACCACACCCCTCGGCGTGTGTACCAGGTGCTGTAATGCCTCTTGCAGACTTCTGCCCACTGAGCTATTTCGCCCTCTCAATACAACTACCAGCGAACTGTTGCTCCACACACATCTCAGACCTGCTTGACAACTTGTGCTGCTGCCTTCAACAGTTTGCTGCTGCTGTACTACAGTGGTGGACTCCTGGGGAGTATTCCCCCTGCCAGATGCGGCAGGTTGCCCAACACCGCGCCTTCCCCTGCGTCTACCGCTCATCTTTTACTTATTCGGGCAAATATGCACCTGTACCAAACGGTTTCTTATATGGTAAATAGGAACAGGTATCAAACACTGAAATCTCTGTCTGAAATACCTGTATTTTTTATATAGTAGGACAGAAATTTTTTTTAACCAGTCTTCTTTAGTAAATAGCAGAGGTATCACACACTGAATTATCTGTATTTTCTTTATAGTAGGACAGAAATGTTTCTGTAGCAAACTGGCTTTTTTGGTAAATAGGAACAGGTAGCATCAAAAACTGCAATATCTGTATATATATACAGATATACAGAAAGGCTCCTAACCTGTCCCTGTTGTTGCACCCAACAATTGTTTAGTTTATGAATATGTAAATAGGTGTGTGTGTGTGTGTGTGTAATATTTTTAAATATCTGATAATATTGCTGTGTATCTTGTCTTACCTTGTTTCTTAATTAAACTGTTTGAATGACTAGCTATTATTTGTGCATGAACCTTCTTTAATTGAAATCTATATGCATTGATAGGAATATAATTTCCATATTTATGCAGATAAAAGCTAGATAAAATATACCTAATCAACACTGTCACAATCCATGTCTCTCCCTGCTTCTATCCTTCACACAGAACACAGGATGGATTGACTAACCCATAATCCCTCCTTCCCTGTATATATGCCTGTGCTCAGATCTCTCCTGATTGGGCTGCTGGGCCTTGCTGTGCATCCTGGGAGCATATTTTTCACCCACAGCTGCGATTCACGCTGGAAATAGTGGGCGTTCCCGCCCCCTGCTTTTTCCCTCATTCGGCGAGAACACAACCTCATGGCGAATTCCAAGGCTGTTCACGCTTAAATGTTCGGTAAGCGAGAAAGGTCCGATTCGCCGCGAGATCGAACTTACAAATCTCACTCGCTCATCCCTAGTAGACAGGTGAACTGGAGGTGTTTGAAATATAGCAAACAGTAAGAATATCTGGTGGCATTCCCCAATTGAGGCAGGCCTGTAAGCTTCTGCTAGATCTATTAAAACTATCCAATGAGCCAAACAAATGACTGACAAGGTCATCTGCAAGATTATCATACAAAACCTTCTAGTGTAAAAAGGATTTAAACCCTTCAGGTCCAGAATTGACCTAAACCCGTGAGAGGTAATTTACTTTGAAAAGTTTGGAATAGAATCTTCTTTTTTGCTCTCCTATTGATAGCTGCACCACTGCTTGTCCCATTCCTTGCACTTAAGATAGAAGCGCATTGCACTTCTATGAATCTCTTGGAACTGTTGTCTGAATGTACCAGAATCTCAGAGAGCCTGACAAAAACTCCATCCGGTAACCTTGTTACCTGACTGAAATCTCCAGGGTGTCCGTGTGCTTTTTGAAATGCCAGAAACCTGGACAAACTTGTTTCTATCTTCAACGTCTGGATGGATACATCCTCAAAAGGCTTTCCTTAGGCTCTTCTTAGACTATCTGACTATGGAACCTAGGATTTTTAGGTTCCATTTACTGAGGGTTAACACATTTCTTGACAGGAAATCTCTTGACTCCTGCACGGTTATGTAAAAGAGCTACTGATGCCTATGCCACACACTGGCAACTTGCCCCCTGCGATCCTCTGCATACCTTCTTCCAAATAGGATCTGGGCAGTATACAGGACCTGATTATCTGCCCCCAACAAAGTGACACTAATCCTAATACTACTGCTGGGCAACAACCAGACCTTTGTGTTGTAGATTTGCTTTAAGTCCCTATCTAGACACTGTCCCTGAGGATCCTTGGAATTTAGTTCTAAAATGTGGGATACCTTCTTTAGGTGAAGACCGGCCACTTCTTACTAGCCTTGATTCACTTTCTTTATCTCGGCCTGCTACTTTAGCCTGCTACCCACTCCTGCTTAGATGGTAATGCTCTTGCGCCACATGCCCAACATGATTTACTTTCCGGGTGCTCGACTGATTTGCTTCTGGAATGAGAGAGTGACCTCTTTCTATTAGTAATTTCACAGGGTGAACTTTCTTTTTCCCCTCATGCTCTTCTAGAGGATAGATGGATGAATAGGACTGGGAAAAGCCAGGCGTCTTGTCTTTCTGGTATGCTTTTTTCCAGGGCTTTTATCCTTATGCTGAACAGATAGTTCCCTGCCTGCCTCTCAAGTACTATTTAGTGCAGACATAATACATGGCTTGGTTGTGCTTCCCTATCTTTATCTGCTTTCTTAAAGCAAAATGCACAGATAACTTTGGAGGGCCGTTGTGCCACACAACCCAGCATACTTCAATGGCAGAGCGAAATGCGGACTGACTTAAAATGGGCAGGAGATTTCTCTTTGCTTGATGGCCTAAATCCATCTTTCTAAACTTTTTAAGATGGAAAAAAACCCTGAAACAATTTGTGAGTCCTAAGAAACCATTGCCACATTCCATACATCCACAGATCACTGTACACTTGTGTGATGGTCAGTGGGATAAATGCCTGGCTGCATTGCTGCAAGTGGGAAGAATGTCACATTTACAAATAGCCAAAACATTAACTGGTGACAATGTTAGCTGACCTGAAAGGCACAGATTGCACATTGCTGGTCAGTGTGATAAATGCCTGGCTACATTGCCACATTGCATTAAGGAAGCCTTGGCACCCTTTGACACTGGCATACATGGAGACATATCCTTTGTTACACACCCTCTATTAGGGGCACGGTAGACTGAGGTGGAAAGAAGCATGCTCTGACTTCGTGGTATGCTTTCTTGGAGGGCTTTTATCCCACAACAAAAAGAAACAAGAAACACTCTTTTTTAAGGTGGCGGCCATCTTCTGAATCCATCCCCTACCTGTGCCACAGTTTTTGTGCCTGTGAGGCGAGGTAAGGTGAACCAGCAACTAAAAACAAGTAATATATCTTTCTAATATATGTAGCTAACAAAACCTACAAATAAAACTTCCTATCTGACTTTCTATCAGTCAGCATAGCAGCTACAAAGAAGTAGAAAACAGAAAAAACATTTTAAAATGGTGCCTGCTATAAGCAAGGACAGTGATGGTCACCTAACAAAGACTGCTACTAAAGCAAAATACACCTTGCTGAAGATTAACAGTGTTATGATAGCAATTGCACTTATTAACATCTAATGACTAATAAATGTACAAGTAACCAAGAAAAAACATCCAAGGTGTTTCCCACAAATACCACAGGATGATAAACAGGTATGTATAATTATAGAATCCTGGTAAAAAAAACACCATAACTGGCAGATCAATAGTGCACTTGGCCATATTGTATGTACAAAAACAAAAAAATTTGACCAAAATATATGCAATGCCAATTGTTTGAGGCTCAGACTGCACTTTCATGAAGCCATACAGCAGGTGGCCCCAGAGATACAACAAAAAGCAAAGACATTCTTTCCTTCAAACTCATCTCTACTACTGCCATTTGCATGATGGCCATGAGCTGAAGTTTGCTGCACCTGTGCAAGGCACTGAGCAACTGTTGAGTCAGCAAAAGAAAATGGAAACCGGTGAGAAAAAAAATATGCTGCTCACCTAGTTGCAACAAATGGCTATTTAGGCTCCATATCACCATACCCTTAGCACCAGGGTTCCCAAAACTTGATGGATTTACCATCTGTGATGGGACCCCTAACAGAAAATATGGATACATAGAATTATTGGGTAGGTAACATAAACATTAGCTATCATGTAGAGAATAAGTGCAATAACAAAAATAGGTATAATGATAAAACATATGAAGAAAGATGAATACAATAAGAACAAAAGAATGAATACCAAAGTTAAAAAAAAGATGTATAAAAAAGGTTTGAAGCCAAATTTTCTGTTTAAACCTGGAAAGGGGTTTGCTTTTAGTAAGAAAATCCAAACCAAAGTCACCTCCTCTCATATTGGGGGGGACGTTTTCAAGGAGGTGTTCAGTTCCAACGTGGAACTATTTTGCCATTTTTAATCGGGTACACATGCTTGTAAATACGTTTCTTAAGAGGCCTTTTAGTTTTGCCGAGATAGAAACGACCACAGCAACAATTTGTGTGTGTGTGTATGTCAAAATACATTTAAATGTACTGTATATAAATATGTAGGCATTTTCATTTTTACTATTTTAACTGGACAGGTGTGTGTGTGCGTGTATGGTTAATCAAGTAAGTTTGCTTCGATGGTATGCAACTGTATGATGTTGATGTGACTTTTTGTAATCTTCATTATTGTTAGCGTTATTTGCAATGCTTTTGTGCCTGGTTTCTAATTATGCTTTCTGTTTAGCAATTCTTTAGCAATGTTTTGCCATTTTATCCACAAATAATATTTAGTACAACTGTATGCATGATTTCCACTACAAACTGCTATTTGACCCCCCTCGTTGCTTTTGTCCCATTCTCAAAGTCATGTTGTCATATGAATGTATTATGTACATATTCCTTTTATAAATAAAATGGCATGGGTTTTATTTCTTGTATTTGTTTTTTTCCTCTGTCCATTTGTAGTAGTGTTATTGGTTTGTTGTCATTGTGCTGTGCTGCCTGATCTTAGCCCTATTGTATACAAGCACACTTCCTGGCCAAACTGGTTGTCAATTAGTTGCATACTCATTGTAACACACCTGATGGTGATGGAAGGAGGTCCAGGTTCCAAGCACAACATCAAAGCTCATTGATTGCCAAGCTCACAAGCAGGGTCAAGCACAACATCAAAGCTCATTGATTGCCAAGCTCACAAGCAGGGTCAGGCACTCTTAGAAATGAACAGATGTTGTGTTGTTGCTTCACTTAATTTTGCTCCCTAAATACTGAATTGTATGCATTATTTAGGTGTTAAAACATTTAAATAGTACTAATATATCCAGGGACAAACAGACTTTTGTGGCACACATATTTTCTTGCTTTTCCAGCCTTTCAAGGTGTTTATGCAGGTTTGAATGGCATTTTAGACCTTGGCCCCCAAAAAACCCTATTTGCCTATTCTTCCTATATTTTCTTTTTTATATATATAAGCATGTACATACATGAGTGCACATGAAGGCAAACAAACAATATACACCTAAAAAGAAAAACTTACCCGAATGAGGATCCTTCTCTGCCAAAGTGGCTGGTGCGTTTTTCAACTGATAGAACACGCACATGATAGTTCACGCGCACATAGTGGGTCCGCATTGGCGCACAACAATGCGCATCAAACAACTAAGATTTAAGAAGCCAATTGTGCTGTTTTTAGCCTTTCAACAATTCATAAAAAGGAACTGCATAAAAACAAGTCAGAATTGTCTGTTGGATCACCCAATGTTTAAAGATCCTGGGAGATTGTAAAAAAGATCACATAAAAACAAAACAAAAAAATACAAACAACTACAACATTTTTCAAACAACTTTATTAAAAAAAAAACGTTTTTAGAAAAGATCACATTAAAATATAGAGACCACACAGACACCACTAAATTGACATGACAAAAGAAAAAACACAAACACATGTAAACCCACACTTCCATATAAAGCCAAATTAGTTCAAAAATGGCCCAAGAAATGTGGCCTTCAAAAAATACTTACCAAACCAATATGCAATTTGAACCTATCAAGGGTGGAAAACTGGATTAGCAAATATTTATGCAGAACAAACATTTAAAGGTGGTAATAAAGACATATTATTGCAATGAAACAAAGGAGACAAAAAAAGACAAAGGAAAAAGCATGGTAGACAACACCCTTATATATGCTCATCTTAATGCACACAGCTGTCACAAATTCGCCTGTAATTGGGACGTGCGCAGTCCGTGAAATTTGTTTTTTGACAGTTGGACATTCCATAATCATTTATTATTATGATCCTTTACATTTGTACACCAGTGATCAGCTATCTAATAAAAAAGAAATTAAAACAAAGTAGGTATATATATATATATATTGTGACACCAATGCAGGATTGGAGGTGGAAGAGAGATATATTCGCCCAGGATTCCTCTTTTATGTGAGGTATATTTGCCCAAGATTCCTCTCCTATGTGAAGTAGCAGGTGGAAGACTCTCATCTGTGAGATAATTAATGAAGAAACACTGAGGGTGGGGATATAACATAGAGCCAGGAGCTCAGTCAGGAGCCTAATGTGGAGGGACACAGATAGGGATCTGTGCAGGCCCAGCCTGGCTTAGTCAGAGACACAGCGAGAGAGCGAGAGCGAGAGAGGGATCTCTGTTTGGAGACTCAGAAAGTCGGTCTGGGTTACTGAGCTCAAGTCAGTTGGTGTGAGTGAGCTCAAAAGTGAGTAGAAGATTGCTGCAAGCTTTGTTTGGAGCTGACAGGGAGAAGTCCTCCAGCTGATAGACAGGAAAGTCTGATGTATAGTAAGTGCCGGACAGGCAAGGTTTTCTTTTTGCTGTTTTTATTTTATTTGCAACCTTCAATAAACCTGGCTGCAAGCCAGCTTAACACTTATAACGCAGTGTGTGGTCTGAATTGGACGAATCAGACAAGTGCAGCAAAGGCGATCCTGAGCTTAACCCCTCACAATATATATATATATATATATATATATATATATAAGCAAAGAAGAACTTAAGTGAATGATCTAGTCAGCTGGCAAAAGCGAGGTCTCACCTGCCCGCATTCGCAGGTATTTACACCAGGCGGATCATCGGGTCAGGCATCGTAAGGGTTTAGGTAGGCACCTATGTAAACAGCTGAAATCAGTTAACCCTTTCTGAACCTGAAAATAATAGGTTAAATTTAAAAAAAATAAATTTAAAAACCTGCTTACTTCTTAGCTAATAATTATGTGGAAGATGTGTGCCATTTGAAAGAATGATTTTTTAGTGAAAGAGTGACATTTAATGCAAGCTCGCCAGTGTCAAGCTGCCAGAAATGTGCGCTTCAAAGCATACGATCATTTCAGTTGATAACTGCCAGGAGTATATACCAGCTTATTACTGACGGCTGAAATTTGGTTGATAAATAGGTTTGAGGGCTCCGATTCTGAGCGAGCGAGCTTCTGATTTGGCATGATGAATCAGGCTCATAATGAGATAGATAATTCCGGAGGAGAGGCAGTTGACATGGTAACTCAATTTGTGTACCGACCCATTGGGGAGTGTTAATGCTAAGTTTTCGTGTATCCAATTACATTGACTGCAATGGCCACACTTGAATGTGCCATGGCGCCTATGATCATGTTGGGTGATAGGGTGTGAAATATAATGGCTGGAGACCAAAGAGTCTCTTAGAGAACCAGACTTTCTGTATGTGATAGATAGTTTGGTACTGAGATGAGTTTGGATATTCGGATCAGAGGTGAGAATGTTCCAGTGTTTAGATATTATATTGTGATGGTGTTGGTTGTAACGTGTGACAATGGGTATTCTAGAATCTGGAGATGGTAGATGTTTTTTGAAAATAAGTTCTTCTCTAGTGAGAGAAGAGACCCTTTGGTAGGTCCTTTTGAGATGTTTCTTGCTGTAGCCTCTTTGTGTAAGTCTGTCCGTGAGTGCTTTAGCTTCTAATTTGAAGTCTTCATCAGATGTGCAATTTCTTACACATTTGTCTGCACATTTAACTATATGGAATGCTACTGACTAAAGTTTTGGAGTGTGCACTCCGGGCATGTTATATAGTGTTCCCTGGTGTCTCTTTTCTATACAATGATGTAGTGATGTGTAACTCCTGGGAAATGTTAATGTAGATGTAAGGTACTTACCCCACCAGCGATCCCGCGCCGTCCCCAGGTATCGCGGGCGGCTTAGAAGAGTCTCCTCTCTCTGGCGGAGGGATCCGTCCCGGCTGAACTAATGTTCGGCCGCACGGCATCCCGAGCATCCCTGCAGACGTGCACAGTGCTGCATCAGCGCCCTCAGCATCCCAGCATCCCTGCAGACGTGCACTGCTGTAAGAGGCGTGCGTGCTACTATGTGCACTCCTTGTACCCCCAGGGGCGAGGCAGCCAGCTGCTTCTCTGCGGGGCAGGGCATGTATGGTTTGAATTCGATATGGCTGCAGGGGATTCATTATTCACTATGTTTCTTCCAATCTAATAGCGCAATGTGATTGGGCACTCTGTCCATTTAATGGGACCCTGTCATTAGCACCCTTGCCCATTATACCCTTTGTGTTAGAGCGTGCTTGGGTGCGTTGTATGTTGGATTACCTTTTTTGACCTCTGTTGTCTTGTCATCAGCTCAGAGTTATTACCAGCAGCGACCCTGTCTGATTTTTGACCTTGCATGAACTCTGCCTGCCCTGACTTCCGATTGTCCCTGACTACGCCTTCTGCCTCATCCTTTTGTACATCGCTTATCGGATTGATCTTCTGTGTTTTGACCTCGGCCTCTACCTGGATTATGGAATGAAGTTTGTTGAAAGGATACCCCGGAGTTGGTTGTGATTTGTGTGCCCAGGCGCATTACAGTATAACGGGCCACACACCACCCAGGCCTAATGGAGGAGATCCAGTAGGGCCTACAGGAGCTTGCATTAGAAGCTCCCACTGGTCACGCCACAAAAATTAGCGAGGAGATGGAGATGGCAGGGGAGTTACGGGCACGCTAAGGGCAAGGTCCAGGCCCAAATTCATCCAGTTCTGTGGTGCCAGTGGAACCTCCAATCTTATTACCTTACAAATGTACAAGGAACAGACAGGACTTCCCCAACTTCCGGGACTCCTGTCTCCTATATTTCCAGCTCCGCCCAATTGCCACAGGGACAACTGGCCAACGCATCTGTGTAGTCATCTCTCTCCCAAGGGGTAAGCCCCAGAGGTGGGAATTCAACTTGCAGCCCGAGGACCCTGCTTTCAGCTTAGTTGATGACTTCTTTTCCACCATGGGGGTGATCCATGATGACCTGGACCTTACCCGAACTGCAGAGATGAATCTGGAGTACCTAACCCAGGGGAGACGCCCCGTAGAAAAGTATGCGTCGGACTTCCGGTGTGGGGCCACTGGTACCTGTTGGGGAGATGTAGCTCTTCTCCCATCGCTTTCGTTACATAGTTACATAGTAGGTTAGGTTGAAAAAAGACATAAGTCCATCAAGTTCAACCACTAGGGAAATAAACATATCCCAGATATAAAACCCTATAAGACATAGAATGTCATTTGCCACTTGGCTGCCCAATCAAACAGTACATCCAGGTCTGCTTGTAGATTATAGACATCCTGTATGGACTTAATTCCATTACATAGTTTGGTGTCATCTGCAAACAGAGAAATGGTACTTTTAATCCCAAACTCTATATCATTTATAAAGATGTTAAACAGTAAAGGTTCCAACATTAAACCCTGGTGTACACCACTAATAACCTTAGACCATTCAGAGTATGAATCATTAAATTCAACTCTCTGGATGCAATCTTTAAGCCAGTTCTCTATCCATTTACAGATTGACTTTTCTAAATCTATCGACCCTAACTTGCATATTAACCATCTGTGGGGTACAGTGTCAAATGCTTTAGCAAAGTCCAAGTACACTATATCAACTGCTATTCAACTGTCTACCTGTTTACTTATTTCCTCATTAAAAGAGAGTAAAATTGTTTGATAACAGTTCTGTCTTTCTTGAAGCCATGCTGACTATCACTTATATATAATATAAATATATAATTTTATAAATATAATATTATTTTCTAGCAGAAACTCCTCTATGTGCTTCTTTATCAAACTCTCTAGGACCTTTCCAACTCTGGACGGTAAACTAACAGGTCTGTAGTTACCTGATAATGACTTTGCTCCCTCTTTGAAGATAGGAACCACATTGGCCTCAAGCCAATCCATCGGTACCATGCCAGTGACTAAACAGTCTCTAAAAATTAGAAATAATGGCTTTGAAATAACCAAACTCAGCTCCTTGGGGACACATGGATGTAATCCATCAGGCCCTGGTGCTTTGTCAACCTTAATTTTGCCTAACTGTTTCTCAATCATATCAATTTTGAGCCATTGTGACTCATTTAAGGCAGTGACATTGCTATTATGAATTTGGACTTGAGCTCTGCTATTTACTTTTGTGTACACAGAGCTAAAAAAGTGTTTAGTAAATCTGCCTTGTCTTTATCTTCAGTTACCAACCCAGCAACATCCTTTAAGGGGCCTACATGCTCAGATCTGATCTTTTTGCTATTCATATATTTGAAATTTTTGGGGGGGTTTGCCTTACTTTCCTTTGCAATCAGTCTTTCATTTTGAAGTTTTGCACATTTTATCTCCTTTTTACATCTTTTTTATATTCTTTATACATTTCAAATGATGAAGGTGATCCTTCATTTTTATATTTTTGGAATGCCCTTTTCTTGTTCCTTATGGCTTTTTTAACATCAGCTGTGAGCCACATAGGTTTAATTTTAGCCTCTTAAACGTATTACCTATTGCAATATATTTTTCAGTTTTCTTTTGTAGAACAGACTTGAAACATTTCCATTTCTGTTTTGTGTTCTTTGAGGACAATATTGTCTCCCAGTCCAAGTCACAGGGAGCAGCCTTTATAATGGAAAATTTGGTCTCTTAAATGTTTCTATCTTTCCTGTTTTTGCTTCCTGTTTACAGCTTACATTAAATGAAATCATATTATGGTCACTGCTACCCAGATTCTCTTTTATTTGCACATGTGTTATAAGCTCTGCATTGTTAGAAAGATCTAGGTCCAGCAGAGTATCATTTCTAGTTGGGGCTTCTATAAACTGTACCATAAAATTATCTTGTATTAGATTCACAAATTTCCTCCCTTTTGCTGTTCCTGTAGTGCCATTACTCCAGTCAATGTCAGGTCAATGTCAATGTAGTTGAAATCTCCCATGATTAAAACACTTCCACTTTTTTCTGCTTATTCTATCTGTGCTAGTAGTTGATTTTCTATTTCTTCCTTAGCACTGGAGGGCCTATAGCAGATTTCAATAATTAATTGTGTGTTTTTCAACAAGTTAGGGCCTCAGCAATCAAGTCAAGGACCTGCTGTTGGGTCTCCCCTCTCCTGCCACCCTGGATCTTGCGGTACAGAAGTCTATCTGTGTTGATCGGCGGATCTGGGAGCGGCGCCTGGAAAAGGTTACCCGTCTAACTGGGAGTCGTTCACTTCCTCAGTTAAAGCCTTTTCCACTGATGACCTCAACCAGTTCTCCACCACGTGCAAGAGTTCCATCTTCTTTCCCTAATCCTGAGGAACCCATGGAGATTGGTTCATCCAAACTCGCTCCTGCAGAGCGCAATCGGCGCCTGCAAGGGAGACTCTGCCTCTATTGTGGTGATCCTGATCATAGGGCAAGGACCTGCCCTCGCAAAGAAGCTGGAAGATTACAGTTTATCAGGTGTGCAGAGGGGAACACCTCAGACCCCCTAGCCCAGCCTCAACATCGTCTCCTGGTTCCAGCTACCGTGTCTTGGGACAGAAAGACCTGCCAGGTCCTGGCCTTCCTTGATTCTGGAGCAGATGGTAACCTCCTAGACCAGGCTCTCGCTTGTAACCTGGGGATAGCTGTCACCCCTCTTGGCCCTGAATTGTCCTTGGCCGCCATCGATGGCACCCCCCTTTAACAGGGACTTACTTCTTCTGTTACCCCAGAAGTGCACTTAACAGTGTGGGCCTCCCATAAGGAAGTGATCTGCTTGATTGTTATCAGGATGGTTAAAACCCCCTTGGTATTAGGCCTCCCTTGGTTAAAATCCCATAACCCTGTGATTTACTGGGAATTGGGTCAGATTGTCCAGTGAGGAATCAAATGTCAGGCTAACTGCCTCATACAAGTAATGCCAGTACGGTCCCTCAAGGTGGCAGAAAAGTTTCTCGAGCTTTACCGGGAGTATTCTGATGTCTTTTGCCCTCGGGCAGCTAACTCCCAAAAACCCCAACCTCATCAGACCTATGATTGCCCCATTGAATTTTTCCCGGGAACCATGCCCCCTAGGGGTCATTTGTTTGATCTGACCGGGCCAGAATCAAAGGCCCAGAAAGATTTCATCCAGGAGAACCTAGAGAAAGGCTTCATCCGTCCATCCTCTTCCCCTGCCGGAGCTGGCTTTTTCTTCGTGGAGAAGAAGGATGGCGGGCTGAGGCCCTGTATTAACTATAGGGGCCTGAACAAGAATACAGTAATGAATCGTTACCCTCTGCCCCTAATAGAAGACCTTTTCTCTCAACGGGGCTCGATTCTTCACTAAGCTTGATTTGAAGGGGGCCTACAGTCTCATCCGAATTCAGAAGGGCAATGAGTGGAAGACCGCCTTTAACACCAAGGATGGGCACTTTGAATACCTGGTAATGCCCTTTGGTCTGTATATTACCCCGGCGGTCTTCCAGGAGTTCATAAATTATGAATTCCGGGAATTTCCGGGGAAGTTTGTGATAGTTTACCTTGATCATTTTGGTCTATTCACCTGCTCTTCTCATCCACAAAACCCAGGTGCGCCAGGTCCTCCAGAAACTTCGGGAGAACTGCCTCTATGCGAAATTGAAGAAGTGCGCATTCGAGATACACGAGGTTGCTTTTTTGGGGTATATTTTGACGGATCACGGATCATGGATCCAACCAAGGTCTCAGCAGTACTGGAGTGGCCACAACCCACTGACCTCAAGGGTCTTCAGCGTTTCCTGGGCTGCGCAAATTTTTACAGGAAGTTTATCCAGAACTTCTCCTCCATTGTCCACCCTCTGACGAACCTTACCAGGAAAGGGGTTGGATTCCTCAAGGTGGACTCTGGAGGCCTTCGAAGTGCTCAAGAGGGCTTTCTACTGTGCACCCATATCGTTGCACCCAGTGCCCACTCTGCCGTTTATCATAGAGGTGGATGCCTTGGAGATTGTTGTGGGAGCAGTTCTCTCCCAGTACTCTGGGGAACTGGAAAGATTGCACCCCTGTGCCTTCTTCTCCCAGAAGTTCTCTGCAGCTGAGCGTAAATACGACGTGGGCAATAGGGAACTTCGGGGGGTAAAGTGGGCTTTCGAAGAATGGAGGCATTGGCTGGAAGGGGCGGAACATCCCGTGATGGTTTATACTGACCACAGGAACTTAAAATATATCGAAGGGGCCAAACGTCTTAACTCCCGTCAAGTCCGTCGGGCCCTGTTCTTCACAAGATTTAATTTTCAAATTACTTATAAGCCAGGTTCAAAAAACGTTACGGCCGATGCCTTGTCCTGTTGTTTCCCAGAGGCCGCTTCCCTTCCGGATCCGTGCCTCAGCCCTATTTTGCCTCCACAATGCATCCCCCCTGTTACTGGAAAACCTGATGAACCTCTTGTCCCCCCTGCAAACGGAAGACCCCCCTGGAAAACCTGAAGGGCATCTGTATGTCCCCCTTTATCTTCCCCTGAAGGTTATCCAACAGTTACTTGACTCCAAAACTGCTGACCACCCAGGAATAAAAAATCCCTTGAATTAATTGGACGGTGGGTTTGGTGGCCCCACATGTCAATAGATATTGAATCTTATGTTTGCTCCTGTCCAGTTTGTGCTTGGTGTAAATTGTCCCGTTCCACTCCCTCCGGCACTGTTTCCTCTGCCCATTCCTTTGGCTCCATGGACCCACATATCCATGGACTTTATCACGGAGCTTCCACGATCCCCTGTGTTTTCGGTAGTCTGGGTGGTGGTAGATCGCTTTAGCCATTTCGTACCACTACCCAAGTTGCCCTCAGCCAAAAAATTGGCCGATTTATTTGTTTCCTAAGTATTCCGTCTTCATGGGGCTCTGGAGAATATTGTTTCGGACAGGGAGGTTCAGTTTGTGTCTTGGTTCTGGAGGGAGTTTTGTGCCCAACTGGGCATCGAGCTCTCCTTTTCATTCGTCACCGGAGACGAATGGCCAGACCGAACGGACCAACATGTTGCTGTAACAATATCTCCGAGCTTTGTGTCCGGATGCCAGGAGGAATGGGCAGACTATCTCCTCTTTGCGGAGGTGGTGTATAACAATGCAGAACATTCCTCCACCAGGATCCCTCCGCTCATGTGCGTTGGAGGTTGGAGTCCCAAAGTTTCCCCTCTGTCGGGTCCACGCTCTGATCTTCCAGCCCTTAATGATTGGGTAGAACGTTCCCGATTTGTTTGGAACCAAGTTCAATGTAATCTCAGAAAAGCAGTAGCCCAGCAGAAGAGGTTTGCGGATCGCCATAGGCCCCCTGAGCCCCAGTTTCAACCCAGCGATCTGGTTTGGGTGTCTACCCGCAATAATCCTCTTCGGCCGAACGGCATCCCAGCAGAAGTGCACAGTGCTGCCTGCGACCTCGGCATTCCTAGGTGTCCTGCTGTAAGAGGCGCGCTACTATGCAAGCCTCGTGTAACCCCCAGGGGAGAGGCAGCAGGCGGGGCATGTATAGTTTGAATTCCCTGCGGCCAGCGCAGCGTGTCTCCTCTCTGGTGGAGGGATCCGTCCTGGCTGAACTACTGTTCGGCCGAACGGCATCCCCAACATCCCTGCAGTTGTGCACAGTGCTGCACGTGCCCTCAGCATTGCTGCAAAGGTGCACAGCACGGCCCAGGGGTCCTGCTGTAAGAGTGCTAACACTGTTAACCAGTGAAAATTCCCTAGGTGGGTCATTAAGATAAGAGTATACTGCTGACAGTGCATGTCTATTAGAGCCCAGTCCTGCATTCACTAAAAGTGAATTTAGTTCAGTACTATTCAGTACTATTTTCAGTGTTCTCTCGCTTCTCCCTCATTGAAACAAATCCCACCTGGTCAGAGTGGACTAGCTTATGTATGACTCTTTGCAATCTGACTGCTAGGACTTTTGTAAAGAGCTTAAGAGTAGTAATATGGGACGATATCTGGCACAGCAGGATCCTTCCCCTCCTTCGGTAATGCTAAGACTTAAATTTAGATGTGTCCTCCAGAAACTACAAATGGAATTCATTGACTTTATTTGGGCATACAAACGGCACCGTCTAACGATGAGTGTCCTATGTACTCCCAAAGATCTGGTCGATTTAGGGGCCCCAGACCTCCATAGATACTATCTGGCAGCCCATTTACGTTGCCTGGCATCTTGGTCTGTCCTTCATCCTCCTAGTTTTGGAGAGAGATTGAAGAGAGATGGGTGCGGCCTACCCACCCAAATGTAATGCACTGGGCTTGCTTACTTTTGCTGTCAGATTATGACCCACTCTCCCCTATGCTGTTCACTAGAAATATTTGGAGGCAATGCAAGTCCAAGTATGCTCTGACCAACTCGGCATCTACAATGCAATATATTATACTTTCTCCACTGACCCCAGATAGTCTCTCCTCTTCCATTTCCCTCCCATGGAGGAGCAGAGCCTTTTTCCATGTCCGACATTTCCTACAACCCAGCGCAGACTGTTTACTTTCTCCGAGATACAAGAGAAATTCAATTTGGCCAACAGAGTTCATTGAGCCTCCCTTTCCAGGTTCCCAGCTCTTTCCCCCTTTGAGAGACTCTGTAAGGATGGGTCGTAGTCCGAGGGTTTAGTTTCCTCCATATAAAAGCTTCTCCATACAAAAGATCCCAAGACACACTAAATTCTCCTATACGGATACATGGGAGAGTGTTTTGGGGAGAGAGCTGTCTTTAGAGGAACGGTCAGACCTATGAACCTCAACAAAAGCTCTATATGCGTGAAATACAAAGTAAATAGCTACAATTTTATTCCGTTGATACCATACTCCAGAGGTCCTTCATAGACTCCTCCCTGTGGTAGACCCATTGTGCCGGTGGTGTGGGGCCGACAGGAGCACCTTGGAGCACATTTTCTGGGACTGCCCACTGCTTCAAGGTTTCTGGACACAGGTGGGGAAGCTTGCTACTGATATTACTTCGCTTGATCTTCCACTAGACATGTTGACACATCTATTGGGCTTCCTATATCCCAAGCCCCACCTTGACCACACAAACTAATTTCTCACATCCTCTTGGGTGCTTGCTCCCTTATAGGCTCTCTTTCAGGAACTCCACAGGCAGGTAGCGTGGGATCGCCTGAGGTGCGGAGTCTAAGTAACACCAGGTCTTCATCAGGGCACCCCGCAAGGGGTCATGGAATGAAAGCCTAGAGGCTACTGGGCTCTTTGCTGCTGAATGCAACCAGGTCGCAACCCTCAGGATCACTCTACCTGAGGAGGAAGGCTGGAGTGGCCTTGGTGTGGAGGCAGGCAAATGCAGTATGGGGCCGAGCGAGGGTCAGGGCGGGCAGCAGACAGAAGTGGTCAGATTCCAGGCACAGGTCTGACAGGGAGTCATATGACCTGGACCAGGAAGTAAGCAGAGACTGGGATCCCTGAGCAGAGCTGGTGCTGGCAGCAGGGGAGAACAAGGTGGGTGACATTAAGGAGGAAACAAATCCCCTGGTCCTGCGGTGATCTGTGACACTCTGTTCCTTTAAGGAGCTCCTCCTCCCTGGGCTGTGTCAGTGTGAGCAAGACAGGAAGTGCTGCATGCTCTGTCAGCCAGAGGCAGAGAGAGTGCTGCGCTTGACAGCTCAACAGGGCACACAGGAGCGGGATACAGCACGATGGTTTAGCATGGACCGCTGTTGGAACCGACAGGTATTGTGAAACTCTCACTGGGAAAACACCATACCCACATCTAGAGATGCACTGTATAGCAGGATTCAGGACATTCGTTTAATGGAATACCTTACTGCCATGCTACTTAATAGATTGACCAAATTTCAGAACGTGTCCGATAACTGGGATCTCTACTTTGGTACCCTTACCTCCTAACTAGTCACGAGAGTTGCTCCCCCCCTCTACCATCCTGACCTTTTTACTCCCTAACCATTCATCTTCTCCCCTTTGTTGCCTGTTAACCATGTACAATGCTGCTCCTTAGGTGCTATTCCATGAAGAAAGAGTGATGAGATAATTGCTTGTTCTATGCTATATTACACAAGTTACAAGTTAATCTTCTCCCTTTTTTTTAGGTGATGGACATTTATTGAGATTGAACTTTTATGATGTACATGCACTCTGCTGTTGTACTATTGTTCATGTTATTGGTTTTCCTTTGCTATTTCTCTGTACGTTGGTTATATGGCAAAATACTACCTTCCCATTAACCCCCTTGTTTTTTTATTGAATTTATTCAATGTCTACACCATTTTTTTTGTTATGTATATTTTGTGAAAACCTAATAAAAATACAATTTCAAAAAATAAACGGGCCCCTAAGGACTGCCTTTCATGAGCTTACCAAACTACCAGGGGATCACTTACTGACGTGTGATTCAGCCAAAAATAATGGTAAATTTCTGATGTTATCCCACTAACCACCACAGAGTCGCATAATAATGAATAATTTTATTTCCAATTATCTGCATGATTACAGAGGCGTGATCAAAGAGAAACATTTCCCTTATAGTACAATGCCGAAGCAGAAATGATCGATTCGAGAATACATCTGGGGTCGGTGGGAGAACGTAAAACTCCTCTCTTGTGGATTGAGGATGCACCAAGCATCTAGCAGTTATCGGAGAATACATGGCTTAAGATTTTTCCCTCTCTTGCGCACCTCACTTGATTCTTTCCTAGAGGAATCTGCTGTTGGCTCCAGTGTAAAATTAAAGTCTCCCCTCAACACTGGTGGTCTCTCCCTAAACTCCTCTATTTGTTCCAAGGTGGTACTTAAGAACCCCTCCTGATTTTTAGGAGGCATGTATATTGTGGCAAAAGTTACCATGGTCTCCCCTAGTAGGCCTTTAACAGAGAGGTATCTTCTCTCCCCATCCTTAAAAGAGTTTTTCTGGAGAAATGCTACCTGTGCCTTCATGCAATGTAACCTAGCCAAGATAGGTCTTTGTTTTTCTGTTACATTTAGAACCTGTACATTCAAAGTGACCACCCTCACCAGCTCCATCAAGGAGACCCAGTGGAGTCCTGCAGAGGGGGTTGGTGGTGGTAGGGGATACAGTGGGGTACAGGTAAATTAGGGTCAAGAGTGCCCAAAGAGACCCAGGCATAGGGGACACAGCTACCAAATACAAAGTGTAATACCCTCAGTCATAAGTACTTTACTGATATTCCTAACTGTTACCCAGGGCTTCCAATCTGGCTTCAATGTTATATCTAGTGGAGTAGTTACAGAACAGGCATGTAAGTGCTTAAGACCATGAGCATGGAGGCAGCAGATAACGTCCCTGGGGCACCGTGGATCAGCAAACTTAAGACCCAAGGCCCTATACATGCGGTCGATTTCAATGAATGAATCCTTAGGCTTGAGTAGCAAAGCATTAAAAGATAACTCTGGCTGCGACATAGAAATCTTCAGTTTTCACCTACTTGGGCATGCTACTGCTGCATATGTCTGCTCCTGTTTTCCAGGTGATCCTGATGAGCGAGCAGCTACTTCAGGATTATAGTGTGCCCCTTTAATACTGAGGTCAAATTCATGACACGGACCCTAAGGTCATAGCCTTTTCAGCCTCCTCAATGTGGTGCGGCATGCCGCATTTAAGGATTGCGATTTCAGTACCAAATTTGTCCTTTAGACATAGGCTGGGGCAGGGAGGTAAATCAAAGAGGGGCTCACCTGGCACTCCTCGGCTACACTCCTGGTGGCAGTGGTGTACTCACATGCAGGCTCTGGGATCATTTTGGATGCCGGCTGCCTGCTCTCTTCCTGCTGTGTCCTGGATGGACTCCAGAAGGCCTCTAATGTGGAAATTGTTGCACTGGGATTGATTTTCCAGATCCTCAATATTTATGAACGCCACCTTTAAGTATCCAAATGTGTAATTTAAAGGAGTTTTGAATAACTCTCACCACTTTATCATCCAGCTTGCTTTCTATTCCCTCAAATTGTTTGTCTAGATGTTGAAAGTCACTTTTTAAGTCAGCAGAGAGTTTAGAAGTGGATGCCGCCAATATTGCAGTTATTCCTTATGGAATCATGGAGCCAGCACATAGCAGCTTCCTAGTTCCTGGTCTAGTATTTCAGACGTTATCCATGGAATCTTCAAACAGATTATGAGCTGCTTACTGTGTGCAGACTTTACAAATGTTCAGCAACTATAGGTAATGCCCAAGAACACACATTAACATCCTTTATAATGCATGCTAATATTCAATGCAAAATGAATTGTACCATCCCTTACAAATGCACCTTGACAACCATTTCTATTTTATTCCTTTGATTTTTTTTTTAAAGAAAAAATTAAGGACAACATGTTTTTAACATACTTATAACAAAGTCAAAGGTTCAGCATATATACCGTATATATATATATATATATATATATATATATATAAAGAGTATCAAATTACTATGATTTAGCAAACAATGAGGTGGAGGACTGTTTAAGGGTCTTCAGGTTGGTTAACATATAACAGGAGGGTCATTGTCCAGTAAGCGATGTGTACCATGAGGTTTAGTCAATCGTCGCCACAACCCGTTTTCTGAGGGTTTCAGGAAGGATAGTATGATTCCCATGTTTCAAAGAAATTCTCTACTCTTGTGTCCTTATCCAATGAGGTCTCTATCCAGTCTATTTGGAACACATAACGTAATTTCTCCCAAAAGTAGGAGGTTCTACATGTATCCACTTTTGCAAAATGGTCTTCTTACCTACTAGGGACAGTATGGACAAGAACCTACCACACCCTTTAGCAATTTGCGCTCCCTGTATCATGATCTCTCCAAAATTGTAGTGAATGTAATTCACTAAATGATGCTTGGCATATGTTGCCACCAAAAGATAACACCAAGTACTTGATTTTGGGACAATTCTAGAACATGTGATATAAATCTGCTTTGACTGCTTTGCATTTTTAGACACTTTGGGGTGGAGCTAAGACCCATATGATAAGAACAGGGAGAAATATATAACCCATGAAAATTTTTTAAAAGCATCTCTCTATACATTAATTAGCTATCCTAAAATCTGCCAAGGTCTCTCCAGGTGTTCTATCAGGAAAGTGGGCACCGCCACCTACAGAGACCGGTGCCTCTAGTCCAATAATCCAAGTTAATTTTCATATAGTTGGTACACATCTGCAATTGCACGTCTGTTGGAATTTGCAGCAAATAACATCTTATCCAAAGCATTACCCCAGTCTCTCACTGAAAGAGTTTTAATAATTACGAATGCATACGATCTTAATTGAATAAATGCAAAGAGTTCAGTCCTTCAAAAAGGTTATAAAATGGAAGCAGCTTCATTTTTAAAGGCGTTTTTGCTAAACAGTTCACAAAGGATTTTATTCTCAAATAAAAAATAACATCACCCCGTGAAAGTCTCGATTACCCCAGAGCAGGATAAAAAGAGTAGTGGCTGGTCAACTGGAATCTGCTCCTTATATTATGCCAAACATGCCAACACACGTATAAAAGAGAGTTATTGACGACTGCTGGGGTTAATAATTCCTCATGGATGTGCAACATATACATGAGGTTTAGGTCAGGTAACATTTGCTGTTCTCGAGTGGAGTTAGTATAACAAAAGGATCCCTGTATCCAATCTTTAATAAATCGTAAAGATCCACATCCAGAAAATTAGGGTCTCCATTTTTCACAGGTTGTTGTATATACAGACTAAGTTTCACCTGTTTGCCTTTCTAAATAAAAGATCTAAAGATTTTTAATCCTGCAAAGCAGGAATGCAGGAGTTTCCTATGAACAGCTTGCTGTTTTTAGGAGTATCCCCAATTTTGTAATCTTGGTTGTGGGACATATCTCAATACAAATTTTGAATTTTCACAGATGATATCCTATTATAAATCAAATTCCCCTCTTTTTTCCCTGTGGTTATGAAAGAATTTATTCGCTTTGGAGCATTAATTTAAAAGGTAATTATGATAAGAAAGAGGCGCTGAACATTTCCATTTCTTTGACTCTTATGTCCATACCATATTTTTCCATTTTGGTGATAGCTCAACTCTATAAAATACTTACAATCCATATCTCTTCCAATCTTTCGGAAATGGCCGAAATAAATTATAAACCCCTACCTTCCAGCATTGAGTCCAGCTCACAATTACAACCACCCTACCCCAAAGTACTCCATACAATGGAGAGGCAAACCACATCAAGCATAGGGATTGCCACAGGAAGACTCCACCACCACTATGTTACAAATCTCTGACCAGGCTGATGAAAACCCAATAATCACATTAGAAGTAGGACAATTCCTGATAGACTTCTTAGTAGACACAGGTGCGACTTGTTCTGTCCTCTGATCCTGGTCAGGTCCAACTACACCTGGTGGGCCCTCTGTGGGAATAAACTGAGTCATCAACCCTACACAAAGCACACCTCATTTTCCTATTTGTACAGTACATGGAGAATACATTACACATCACTCATTCAAGGTATTACCTAGTTGTCCAGTTAACCTGTTAGGATGAGACCTGATGGGATCTCTGGGAATGTCACTGGTTGTTGACCTAAAGGGAGGGATTAATGTCAATACAACCATACAACTGCCCTTATTGGATTTTCCAGTTCCTGACAGCACATGGTCCACTGGACCATATGATGTGGGATTCCTGGACTGCACCCCATATACAGCACTCACAAAACCACATACACCAATATACCAAAAGCAGTATCCTTTAAAGACAAGATTTCCCAGCACTCATGATTCAATCTTTCTGCCAGCAAGGCATACTTAAGAAAACCTGCTCTCCTTAAAATACTCCAGTAAATCCTGTCAAAAAGCCAGATGGCTCATATCGCTTTACACAAGATCTCAGAGCCATCAATTAGCTGATCACACTCCTAACACCGGTCATGCCAGATCTTAGTACCATCCTTAAAGCAGTACCGCCCGAGACCCAATTTTACAGTGTTATTGATTTTCATGGGACCGCAGTACACCTGGTGTCGCTTGCCCCAGGGTTTTGTTGACTCACCCGCAGTTTTCTCAGTTGCTCTTCTTGCAGGTCCTTGCCAACTGGCAGCGGCAGCATAGTTCCACTTTACTATGTTGATGATCTATTGTTGTGTAGCCCGTCGCAGGAGGCATGTCAGAAGGATACTGTTTCATTTTTGTGTTTTTTAGGAAAGCAAAGACAGAGGGTGTTGCAGAAAAAAAATCAGTTCGGTCTGATTACCACATCCCATATCACCCCCAGAGTGCTGGAGTAGTAGAAAGGATGAATTGGACATTGAAAGAAACCTAGAAAAGCAACTGGAGGGACATTTCATAAGTAGGACCAATACCTACCAGCTGTACTAACAGAAATAAGAATGACACTCAATCAAGTTATTAAGCTATCACCCTTTGAAATTTTAATGGGACGCTTATTCCCCACCCCTTGGGCCAAAGAACCCCTTACCTTACTACTGGGAGACTTACAACAAATTTAATATGTAGCTGAGTTAATTGAAAAATTGAACAGCAACTGTGGAGATATCTCTCTCTCTTTTCCTGTCCCTACAGATCAAGCGACGCACCCATTCAAGCCCAGAGACATAGGCCCTGATTCATCAATGAAATCTTTCCAGCGGTCCAGAGTCGAGTGCGCTCGTACACTCGCCTCCTCACTGCCAGCCGGATTCCTGCCTTCATAATAATGAGCAATAGGGGTCGCGAATCTGCCAATTAAGGCGATTAGATTTCAGCTGCGCGATTAAGGAGGATCTGTTAAGACAATTAAGCAAAAACTATGTAAAACGATGAAAGAAACAGGGAAAGGGTGGGTGTGGTGTTTACCCATTGTATTGTTAAGCATGCATGTTACACCATCAAAGAACAAGTTGTCTCCCTATGAAATTTTGTTTGGCAGGCAATTTTGAATTTCCAGAAGACACAGAACTTGTTGATTATTTAAAGAAAATGTGCCAGAGACGCTCGAGATATCCAGGAAAAGTGCCTGAAGGTCCACCACCCCAAGAAAAAATTGTGTCAGAAGGGGATTGGATTTGGATAAGAGTCATCAAAAGGAAATACTGGCACACCCCCCGCTGGGAAGGTCCTTACCAAGTTCTAATGGCTACACCCACTGCGGTTAGAATAGCGGAAAGGCAATCCTGGGTCCACCTGACACATTGCAAATTGGCAAAGGTAAGCAGTAAACCTGATGAGGAGGTGAATCCAGTGGTCTCAGGAAACTGAGGACATTATTAGTCACAGCTTCCCGGAAGAGAGATCAAACTGGGAGTGGAGAATCTAATTCTACACTCAAGTAGCCGAATCAAATGAAGGAAACACTGCCTGTCTCAGTGGGAATGATACTAGCAATGGAGACAGGAAGGGCCAGGGAGAAGATGCCCAGAAAAGGAACTATTTTGGCAGTAACTGTGGATCATGGGGAGCAGCAGGATGGAATGTAAGGGCAGATACCACTATTATGTCCCAAGGTGATGACTGGGGCTACAGACCAGTAAGTGCATTACAAAGGACTGATAGACTGGTAGATAATCATTACTCAAAAGAATGACATTGACAAAAGGCACAAAATGTGACAATAAATTTAGGATTACACTAGTTGATCCGCAGCCAGGGGATGCCGGCACCTATGTTTTAGCAAAATACCAACGGGGAGAATACATGGGAGCATATGCAAAATTTGATCTGAAAGATATGGTTAACAGTTCTGAATATACACCACCCAAGAATCCACTGGCAGAAACTAAAGTATTGGTTAATCCAACCACAGAGGAAGAATTCAAAGAAGATACTGGAGTAGACATGAGGAGAAATATGTGGCTAGAATGGATGAAATACACTGCCCACTCTTTAAATAGGTCCAATTGCTATGTGTGTGGTCAAGCAAGACCCTACTTGGCGACAGTGCCCCTCCATGTACCCAAGAATCAAGATGCCTGTTTTCTGTCCTTGTACTTGAATAAAACGGATAATAGTACAAACTGTGACATGAGGACCAGATATCCGCTGATAAAGCCACACAAAGATCCCTGGTGCAGAAGTTATGAAAGGAGATTATACTTGTTATAACTCCACCAGTACCACCGGAATGGATCTAAAAAACTTTCCCGATGGATGGTGTAATGAAACTAGAATCTTTAACAAAAGTATGCAGAATCAAACAATGATGTTGGGAGATATTTACTGGATCTGTGGGAATATGAAAATGAGGAACTATTTGCCCAGGATGTGGAAGGGACAGTGCGCACCTGTGCAGTTGCTTATGCCCCTACACATTATACAGCTAGAGAACGAAGAAAACCGACCGGAAAGTGTGAGAAAGAAAAGGTCAGCACCTGCAGGGAGCCTTGATCCACATGTGTATATTGATGCAATTGGGGTACCCCGGGGAGTGCCCGATGAATACAAGGCCCGAGACCAGGTGGCAGCCGGATTTGAATCACTGTTTCCTCAAGTAACTATAAATAAGAATGTGGATTGGATCAATTATATTTACTATAATCAGCAAAGATTCATCAATTTTACCAG
>NC_092870.1:6797539-6875787 GCF_032062135.1 Pyxicephalus adspersus | reverse complement strand
AAATATGGGAGTTTCTATGCTGAATGTCAGACTTCTCCTTCAGTGTGCTTTGAGCACGTGTCAACTGATTGTGAGAATCTCCATGCATGAATAAAGAAACTTTGCTTCACTGAACACAAGGGACTCCTGATGCTTCGTGAATAAGGCTATTGCCTTCCACACACTGTGCAAGCCATCACTAGAAAAGCCGTGCTGACCAGTGGAGGACCCACCTAGATACACGCTTGAAGAGTAAAAAAGGCACGGCCGATCCAGCGCCAAGATGATGCTTCTTGATCCACAAGTACCAGCTCGGATGCTTGTCTGCAGTTTTGGAGCCCTGATGGTCATATTCTGCCTTGTTTGGGTCACAACAACTTGCCACTATCACCCTCAAGATTTGCCCTTCATTTGTCCCAAATCAAGCCATAGCCTAAAGTATGACTCTACCCTGTCTATGCACCGGCGAGGATTTGAGTATAGTGACTGGACTGACTTCCGTGGTAACGTATGAGAACGTCTTACCAAAGAAATATATAATAGCTCTAGTTTTTGCTTATCTGATATGCATAGTACTCAAAATATGTTAACTTCTTGTTTGATTGCTATCTCCACTCCAGTCAACATACTGCTTAGTCTTTAGCAATATCTATAATGACACTGATGTTACTGAAAGTGATATACATTTATTTCATAACCCGTATAACTTTTGCAACAACTGTAATACTTATGATTCCCCGGAAAAATGTATGATATTTACACATACTATAAATATTACCCAGGGAGATGTATGTTAGCGTATGACTTGTAACCCCTCTGAAATATCCCACTGTAGGATGACAGTACTACAGAGAATCACTCAGCTTCCTCAAGTTATGTATGCCCAAGAACCTGAAGCTGTCTATTTGTATGTAAAGGAACAGAGGTACAAGGTCAAGTAGAGTGAAATGTAAGGAGCTGAGGAATTTTGCTGAGTCTTGAAGTTAATTATTTTTGTGCTTTTGTTATGTTTTGTAGATGTTTGAATTATGTTGAAGCTAGTTGTACTCTTCTTATCAGTAAACTAACGTCCGCTCTCCCCCTTTTTTGTCTTGAAGCTCTCCCTTTCCTCTCTTCGTCAATTTATCTGTTCCCTTGACAAAAATATCTTGTTCTAAGAGAACCACAAGGACATTTGTCATGTCTGCTAATTATTTGTAGTCATTTGATCATGCACTGATCATGCCTTTAAACTGTTATATAAACAGCGCTGTAAACAGAAGCTATCAGAAATAGGGACAATTGATCTGGGATCAATAGGAGATTGCCTTAACAAAACTATACATGCTCCGCCCTCTTACAGCAGGACCCCTGGGCCGAGCTGTACTGTGCACGCCTGCAGGAATGCTGAGGGCGAGAGCAGCAGCACTGTGCATGTCTGCAGGGATGCTGAGGATGCCGTTCTGCTGAACAGTAGACATATAAATCTTTTAGACATATAAATCTGGACAGAAATGAACTGCCCAGGAGGTTAAACTAGGATAGAGGGGGTGGGACAGTTAAATAAGGAGTACTGACAGGCGGCAGCAGCAACAGCAGGAGGAGGAGGCGGTGGGCCCTGAGATGGAGGGTGGACCGCTTTGGTAACTGGCATCTAGAGCTGGGTATTGGGCAGGCAGCAGCAGTAACAGCATAAGGAGGAGGTGGAGAGCCCTGAGCCGGAGCAACGACGGTATCAGTGGTTGAGGCCATCACCTATATGCACAGTGTAGAAGCTGTAGCTATTGGAGGCATTGCTGTGAAGGGGACTGCCTTTTCCTATCTGCTAGCTGTAACTTTGCCATGTGTGGACGGCATTAGTATCTGGCATCTACATCGGGTACTGGGCAGGCGGCAGCATCAGTTACAGCAGGAGGAGGAGGCGGTGGGCCCTGTGACAGGGCAAGGACCGCATTAGAGGTTGAGGCCATCACCTCTATGGACAGTGTAGAAGCTGTAGCTAATTGAGACATGAATGGATTAAAATCACACTTTCCATACCTACTATCTAGTGAAACCACATAAAAGGGAAGGGGCTTGGTGGAATCCGCAGGGAAATACATACATTTTTTATCATTTGTGGATTTGTGGAGAGAAATATAGAATTTTTTATGGTCTTTTGGATTGATACCAAGTGCTATCAGAATTAAAGATCTAGATTTTTGGGCGAGAAATACAGAAATTGTTTATGGCTTTGGAGATATATAGCAAATGTGGGTTTAGAATGAAATATCTGGGTTTTTCTTGGAGAGAAATACGGAAAATTTTATGGCTTTTTTGATAGATAGCAAAATGTAGCTGGAATTAAATATCTGTATTTTTTTACAGAAATACAGAAAATTTTCTGTTTATTTTGATAGATAGCAAGTGGTATCAGAATCAAATATCTGTATTTTTTTTTACAGAAATACATACATTTTTCTGTAAAAAAAATACAGAAATTTTATTCTGATATCACTTGCAATCTATCAAAATAAACAGAAAAATTTCTGTATTTCTGTAAAAAAAATACAGATATTTCATTCTGATACCACTTGCAATAACAGAAAAATGTATGTATTTCTGTACAAAAAAAACACATATTTATTTTTTATACCACTTGCTATCTATCCAAAAGGACAGAAAAATGTATGTATTTCTCTACTAAAAATACAAATATTTAATTATGAATCACAGAGCTCCATTACAAGTGATATAGGCCTCAAAGTAGATAAAGGCAAAGCGCCCTGAGGGAGGTGCTCGGTAAAAAGTTATAGACCTCAGAGACAGAGTAGAGGTAGAGGGCCACTAGGGGAAGGAGTAGAAGGAGATGCCGAAGGCTGTGAACGTGCTCTTCCCATCAAGGTGTCAGCAGGCCGTGCAGCAGTTGACGACTAATCAGTACACTCTGCAGATGGGGTGTTGAAGTCATTGCCAATCCAAGCCTTATTCATTTTAATAAAAGTGATTCGGTCGACACTTTCTGCGGAGAGCCCAATCCGCTTGTCACTCACTACGCCCCCAGCTGCACTGAACGCTCTTTCAGATAACACACTTGCGGCTGAGCAGGCAAGGATCTGAATAATATGTTCTGCCAGCTAGGGCCACTGCTCAAGCTTGGATACCCAGTACCCCAGTGGGTCCTGACTTTGTAGGTTGCAGATGTCCCATGCAGAGCTCAGGTATTCCTGCACCATGACTGAGTAGCGCTGCTGAGTGTCATTGGCAATTTCTGCACGACTGGTGGCTTGCTTCCGCTAAAAAAAAGCCTGCATAGTTAGGCTTAGACGACCTCTACTGCTGCTGCCACCCATGCCGCTTAAAGCAGTTGTTTGGCTCCCATGGCTGGTGGAACTGCCATAGGGATTCCTGCTGCTGCTGCTGGCAGCTAGAAAGGCTGAGCACAAGTGCCTTACAATCACTTCTATGTAGTGCTGCATTTTAGGTCCCCTGTATTGGATCAAGATGAGTTGTTGTATCTCAGGCTTGTAACGTGGATCCAGTAATGTAACAATCCAATAGTCGTCAGTCTTTGTTTTTTTTGTTGTATACGTGGATCTTTGGCTATGCACTCCTGCATGAAGGCTGTCATGTGGCTCAAACTCCCCACAGCTGAGGTAATTCTGGATCCACACTGCTGTGGGTCGAACAGCAGCACAGAGTCGTCCTCCTCCTCCTCCGCCTTGTCTTGCCATCCACGGAACATGCCACCTTGTGTTTGGGTGGATTGATGCCATGTACTCTCAATATCCTCCTCTGCCCCTTCCTCCCCTTCTCCCATGCCTGCAATGTCCTCCTCATCCTCTTCCACCTCTTCCTCTTCCTGGATTTGTGGTGCACTATGTCTAGTAGGCACACATGTCCGAGATGATGTTTGAAACGTCATCTCTTGATGCAGTGTCCGCTCTTTGTCTTGTCCGAGATCCACCATCATCTGTTCCAGCAGGCATATGATGGGGATGGTGTCACTGACACAGGCCTGATCTCTGCTGATCATCCTGGTGGCCTCTTCAAAAGGTGACAATACAGTGCAGAAGTCCTAATTTGCAGCCACTGCACAGGGCTGAAGAAAGTTAGTGTAGGTCACGTAATCCACCATCGCTTTCTGTTGTTCAGCCAGCCGCTGCAGCATGTAAAAGGTGGAATTCCAACGTATGGCCGCATCACAAATTAACCAGTGCACTGACAGGTTGAGATTTCGCTGTAAATCCACCAATCTGGCACTGGCAGTGTATGATCGTCGGAAATGCGCTGACAACTTTTTGTCCTTCAGCAACAGCAGCTGGAGGCCTGGGTAATTCCTAAGGAAGCGCTGTACTATCAGGTTCATGACGTGAGCCAGGCAAGGTACGTGTGTGAGCTTCCCACAACGCAGGACTGCCAGCAGATTGGCCCCGTTGTCACACACGACCTTGCCTGTCTATTTGCCTAGTCTGTTGGGAGTTAGCCATGTCCTCCTGTTCCCGCAAGGCACTTAGAATGGCTATGTGGCTGAGGGAACCCAGGCTTCGTAGCAATGTCTGAATTGTGCACAGAAATAGCAAACTGCAGGTTGTTGCTAGCGGCGAACAGATGCTGCCGAATGGAAGGTGCTGGGGCTCCACGGCAAAGTGTCCCTGGAGGAAGAGGTTGAGGCACACGAGTCAAAGGAGAAGGTGGAAGTGGAGGTTGAGGAGAAGATTGCATGGCGATGTGCTCTGGGCAGAGGTAGGTATGCAGGCCTTGCGGCAGCTGCATCTTCCCCTGCTGCCACCAAAGTTACCCAGTGAGCTGTATAGGAAATATATCTTCCTACTCCATGCTTGCTCGACCAACTGTCGGTTGTCAGGTGCACCTTGCCAGAAACGGAGTGCTGCAGGGCCATGGACACATGTTGTTGCAAAGCAGGAACAATTTTTCTGCAAAATACTGTCGCTTAGGCATAACATACTGTGGGTTCGGGCAGAGGAATGCGTAATGGAACACATTGGAGTCCACCAGCCGGTAAGGGAGGAGCTCTAACGCAATCAGCTGTGCAATTGCCGCATTGATTAGCTTTGTTTTGGGGTCATTTGGGCCATATTTCTTCTTGCGTTCCAGCATCTCTGGGATGGAAGGTTGGATGCTGCTAATGCTAACCACAGAAAGATTGGACGATGGGGTAGAAGTTGTGGGGGATGGCAATGATGCCTGGTCTTGACTGCTAGCAATGCGACAAACAGCAGCGAGGAAGATCGAGCAGTTTGAGCTTGCTTCTTGGGCGGAGGTGGTCGCACAGAGCTCTGTGCTTTGACCAGGTGTTCCCGCCAGGTAACCAGGTGGTGGCTTTTTAAATGTGTGCTCATGCAATTTGTTCCAAGTTTGTTTGGGATTTTGCCTCATTTCAGGTGTTGATGCAGGTGTTGATGCAGGTGTTTGCAGATGAGCATAGTGTTGTCATCATTATGGACATTAAAAAATGCCCACACGGGCGAACATCTAACTGGGCCAAAAGGTGCTCTGGAGCTGGTGCTCGTGGTGGCAGTCCGCGTTTGTTGAGGCATAGCTGTGGTGACAGCTTCCGATGATGGGCGACTATGACTTGCCTCACTGGTACGTGAAGAATGCAGAGTGTGGGCAGCTTTTACCCTCTTCCTCCCTCTCCCCCTTTGAGGGCGCCCTGCAACCTCCTCCTCCTCTTCTTCCTCCTTCTCCTCTTCTTCCTCCTCCTCCTCCTCTTCTTCCTGCCTATGATGATCTCCTTGTTCGCCCCATGTCGGATTAAGGACATCATCATCATCATCATCAGAACAGACAGTTTTCCTGCATGTGCCGAAAGGAAGCAGCGGCCTTTTGGAGCCAGTTTGAATTGGCTTATCTGGCTCAGAGTGTTCTGGTGAAAAGTAAGTGGGGGGAAAGCCTGTAAACTGACTCTCTTTGTCAGATGAGTCAAACAACTCAGCATCTTGAAGGAATGCTTGTAGCTCCGCCTCTCCAACCCCTCGGTGGGACTCCTCTACATACTTCAGTACACTAGACTTTCCAGCCGCTGATGAAGAACTAGGAGGAACAGGTGTATCATGGACTGTTTGGGACACCTGTAAGGCCTGTCTCTGGGACTGGGATGAAGAGGGGGTACAATCACTTGACCCAGGCTGGGTCATGTACTCCACTATCTCTTGTTCATGGTGTGGTAATAATGGACGCCCACCACCAACAGCAGCGCTTCTTTTTCTTGGGTCTGCAGGTAAAAACAAACTCATACTGCTTTGCTTGCCACCCCTGCCAAAGCTGCTCTTTCCTCTTTGGCCAGACATTGTAGAAATCTATCTAGCTATCTATCTAGCTAACAGTGAAACACTCTACCTATCTGAGTACAGTAGATTTCAGGACAGCACCAATACAGTACAATCCAACAATCTATCTGACTAATAGTGTGAGTGTGACACAGTAAAGCACGTTTTTTCACTTTGACAAAGCAAGCCAAGCAGCACAGAAAGGTTGTGATGCTATCAGCAAATCTCTGTCAGGAGTGGTAAATGCAGGCACGCCCTGGCCTTATATAGGCCAATGGCTGCCTGTGTGGCATGCAATGACAGACAGCCAATCGGCTGCCTGCCACAACAAACATGGAGGGGAGCATCCCTGCTGTTATTGGAGGGACCAAGGCATTATGGGGGAGGTCCTCAAGCATTGTGGGAGGGTCGAATTGGGGGCGTCAAATCTAACAAAATTCGGGTCATATTTGGGTCGAACATTGGGACGACCCGAATTCAAACAACAACAGTAGTTGTAAGTCATTCATCATAGGCAATTGTAAACTGGAAGCGACGATGGTAAAGAAATATCAGTGTTATTAGATAGCAACCAAATGGTCCTTGCCACCTAAACACTCACCAGACAGTCTAGGTGTTGGTCATCTACATCACAGCTATTGTTACTGTGGTATTGGACCAAAGTACAACTTCATATTCATATAATGGCTCATATGCAAATAACAAGGAAAGTTGTTATACAAAAATATAACATATTAACAAGCAATGTCCGAACATTGAGGAGATACCCTAATAATGCAAGCATTTGTATATATTACGTGGTGAACATTTCCGGTCAATCTGACTTCCTCCGGTATTCCTTAGAGAGAGGTCATGTCACGTAATGTCATAGTCATAGTAATCCACATGTCACAAGGTAGTAGGTAATAAAAATCCAATCAGAATACGCACAAATGATAGGAAAATCACATCACACACAGATCTACTGCATATCAGCGCGCAAGGTGATCAGGGATGGTCGTGTAATAGGATTCCTGCAATTTGTATGTCTAGGATTCATTCCTGCTCAGCGATTGACAATTTGGCGAACATCGTATAGCCTGCGGTTGTGGTGGTCATCTCCTTGCATTCCTTAGGTTTGACCCAAAAGAGGTATCCTGTTGGTCGTCTGACCAGTCCAGCCAAATAGGAATATAAATAGCTTTTGTTTCCAGGAAGGTGAATAGTGCTGGGAGCTGTGCTGGAGTATGGAGAGTAAAGGTGGAGTTATTCCTGTTAATTACCAGATGAAACGGATGACCCCATCTGCAAGTGGCAGCCCGTAAGGTAAGTAGTTCCAAGAGTGGCCTTAGAGTTCTCCTCATGCGCAGTGTACGTGCAGATATGTTGGGGAATGATTGAATCCTGGCCCCATCAAACTCAATAGTGCTTTGGACCAAGTATTATCCATAATCTGCTCCTTTACTGTAAAGTAGTGCACACAGCAGAGCACATCCCTAGGACTAGCGCCTGAAGGTCCTCTCAGGGATCCCACTTTATGCACCCTGTCCAGTTCTTTATGCTTAGTGACTGGCCTGCCCAACACCATATTAAGAATAGCTGATACTGTTGTCTTCAATTCTGAACCCAGAGTAGCTTTTGGTATGCCTCTCAGCCATATATTAGTTTGTCTCCCTCTATTCTCCCATCTATTTTAAGTGCCAATGATGATAAAAAAAAGATTGTACCTGCACTTGTGAATGCTCCAAGGCAGTTATTCTTGAATATGCATGCGACGTGATTGATTTTAGTGCCGTCACATTTGTATCCACCGTGGTGATCTGATGCTGAAGGGATTTTGTTTCTTTCTTAAGAGAATTCTCTAAGCAGGTGGCTAAGGATTCTTAGTCCTCCTTAGTCGGCAGGAATTGTAGGAGAGTTTGCAGGTCACTCGGCAGGCGTCCTCTGCAAGAGAAGATGAAATCGGAGCCGTCAGGCACAGGGATGCTGTTGAAAACGTCCTCTGCAAGAGAAGATGAAATCGGAGCCGTCAGGCACAGGGATGCTGTTATGCAGGGGGGGGGGGGGGTGAGTCTGGGCTGTCAGCGTGTCTCTGAGGCTCTTCATCCTGAAGCCTCTGATCTGACCTTGTGGCTGAGGTCGCCATCTTAGTTGTTTCCCTGCCTTGCAGTCGGCAAGTCTGCGGGGAAATAATGGTGGAGAGCCGATTTCCTGGCTGACCCACTTGGTCCCTTGGGTTTCTGGCCATGAAACATTTGTCTGGCTGCGAGCGGGTTCAAGCTCTGAAGAGTAATAACTAGTGTTGGTTGAATAGCTCACTATTCGTTTTGCCAGCTATTCGCTCGTATAGACCAAAATTATTCGGGTGGTCGAACGTCGAATTCGAACACCAATAAAGTCAATGGGGAAAAAATGTGGGTTATTTTTCGGGACTGTGTAGAGCTTCTACAGCCTCCAAATACATTTAAAAAGATACATAATAAAAAGATACATAATACTATTACATACCCCTGTACGTCACATGGATAATAAAGAGGACCTGTCATTATTCTTTATTATTCATATGACAGGTCCTCTTTATTATTGATGTGACAGGTCCTCTTTATTAGTGTTTGTGTGTGTGTGTTTATATATATATATATATATATATATATATATATATTTATATTGTGACAGAGTGTCCCTAGAAAGGGTGGAAAAGGTCGGGAAAGTGTTAAAAAGGCTCCAGGGAAATGAAAGTGAGGAGTGAAAGGTTGGGCCTCTTAGTCCAACCCAATCCTGACTGGGTTAATATGCACCTGCACTCAGGTGCAAGGGAGAAGGTGTGCTCAGCGGGAGGCTGAGAAGGTGTGCTCAGCGGGAGGCTGAGAAGGTGTGCTCAGCCAGAGGGATGCCAGGCTGAGAGAGAGCCAGAGTGGATTCCAGGCCGAGAGAGAGCCAGAGGGACTCCAGGCTGAAAGAGGGAGGCCAGGCTGAGAGAGCCTGAGAGAAATTGTCGCCGCCCCTGGCAACAGGGGAAAAGTTTGCAAGCAAGGAAGAAAGCTACCACTCCAGCAAGTCTGTAGTCCAAAAGGGGAAATGGGCCAAGCAGCAAGAGAGTGAAAATGAGGATGATGATGATGAAGATGATGATGGGTCTAAAGAGGAGAAAATTGACAATCTTGTTTCCGATGGAGCTTGTGAGAAATCAGAGGAATCCAAAGATGATGTCCCAATTACAATGGTCTCGGGTAAGAAGGTACATGCTGAAATAAGTGTCCTTGTCTCAGGTGCAGTAAAGGCTATAGAAAGTAGTGTTGTGTTAACGGAGATTGAAGTTGAAGAAAGTGTTCCTTTAGTGACTGACAAGGATAGTTCTGTGTTATCTGAGATGGAAGCTGTTGAATGTGTTCTTGTGTTGACTGGGTAAAAATTTCCTTTTACTGAAGTCCAAGCTAAAGGATGGGATCCTATTTCAGCTGAGGTGGCTTCTAAAGAGGTCCCTGTATCAGAGTCCAAAGAAGCCCATGAAAATATCTCTGTTTCCCAAAAGGTGCTGGAAGAGTTAAGTAAATTAAGCGAAGTAAAGATTGGAAAAGTCCGTTTCCAAAAAGGTGCGGGAAGAGTTTAATAAATTAAGTGAAGTGAAGATGGAAGAAATTGTCCCTGTTTTGCCTGATGAACAGGATGCTCAGGAGCATGTTGAGGAAGGTGTTGCTACACCAGTGGAAGTGAAGAGTGAAAACGTGCGTGGAAACCGAAAGCCTCCAAAACCGACAAAGTTAAAAAGAAAGTGGAAAGAAAACCTTCCAATGGGATCAGTGCAGTTATACTCGTCCCAGAAGCTCAAAACATGATCGTCACATGCAGAGGCACATAAGAACTCGTTCTGGGGACAAGCTATATGAATGCCATGTTTGTCATGTTCGGTTCACACAAAGTGGAACCAGGAAAATGCACATACTGCAAAAGCCAAGGGACAGGAGTGTAGCTACTGCCTCAGAGGCTGTTGTTGGGGATAAAGATGCGGTGATTCACAGTATAACTGGAGTGGTTGATAAGACCAAGAGCGCAGTGTATGACAGTGTGGAGAAGACAAAGTCTTTGCGAGCTACAGTGCAGTTTCTGGAAAACAAGCATGCTCACTGGCGCAAAGGTGAAACAGTGTCGGTTGAAGAGCAGTTTGACAAGGAGAAGGATAACCTAGATGCATTTGTATTGGAAAATGTGACGACCAATGACAAGCCACCTATGACACTTACTGCTAATTTCATGGATAATCATATGAGACAGCCTGAGGGCAAGGTTGCTAAACTGAAAAACAGCTGGATGATAAGGATGAGGAGATCAATCAGCAGAGTCAACTGGTTGAGAAACTCAACCAACAAAGGTTGGATCAAGAAGAGGTACTCACCTCCACAAGACAAGATCAGGATAACCTGCAAGTGGAATTAAACCGTCTGCAAGCTGAGAATGACGCCTCCAAAGAAGAAAAGAAAGCAATACTGCTGGGGCTAAAGGATGATGTTTAGGAGTACAGTGAGGATCGGGAAGAAACGAATGTAAAGAAAAGACGCTTTGCCGAAGTCGCCTAAAGAGGGCAGAGACAAATTGGTCCAGAGCACCAGGTCTCTAAAAAGAACATTTTCTTTTTGTTGTTTGTTAGGGCGATTTCCTATTGATCCCAGATCAATATTTCCCTCTCTATCATGACCTCTGTTTTCAACGCGTTGGGAGCAGTGATTAACACACAAGCAGCTCAAGCATGTAGTTATATCAATTCTTCTCAAAACTTTATTATCACATCACAGTTTATATAGTCAGACAACAAGGTGGAAGACACTTAGTAGTTAGTCAATAACAAGAAACTTAATTAACAACTTCGCTGAACAAGATATTTCAAGGTAAGGATGGAGCAAATATTGACCTACTGATAAGGAGGATATAACTAGTTTCGACACAACTCAATTATCTGCAAAATATAGCAAAAAACACAAAAACAACTTAAATTAAAAACTCAGCAAAATTATACTCCTTACATTGTTTGTTTTGCCTAGAAGAGGAAAGACAGACAGGTCTTTATGGGCAACATACATGTCCAACCCCCCTCTCGCTGAGCACACCTTCACGGTCTCTCGCTGAGCACACCTTCTCGGTCTCTCGCTGAGCACACCTTCTCGGTCTCTCGCTGAGCACACCTTCTCGGCCTCTCGCTGAGCACACCTTCTCGGTCTCTCGCTGAGCACACCTTCTCGGTCTCTCGCTGAGCACACCTTCTCGGTCTCTCGCTGAGCACACCTTCTCGGTCTCTCGCTGAGCACACTGAGCACACCTTCTCGGTCTCTCGCTGAGCACACCTTCTCGGTCTCTCGCTGAGCACACCTTCTCGGTCTCTCGCTGAGCACACCTTCCCAGCCTCCCGCTGAGCTTACCTTCTCAGCCTCCCGCTGAGCACACCTTTTCAGCCTCCCCCTGTGCACACCTTTTCAACCTCCCCCTGAGCACACCTTTTCAACCTCCCCCTAAGCACACCTTCTCCCTTGCACCTGAGTGCAGGTACATATTAACCCAGTCAGGACTGGGTTGGGCCAAGGGGCCCACCCTTTCACTCCCTTGTCTGTCTCCAGGCCCCTAAAGAACCAGGTTTCTTAGAAACATATTGAAAACATCCTCACTTTCATTTACCTGGAGTAAAGTACCTTTTTAACACTTTTCCTACCTTTTCTACCCTTTCTAGGGACACTCTGTCACATATTCCCCCCTCTGTTCGACCCCGTGGGGTTGGACACATTTTCCCATACAATTAAACCTCAGGATAAGGCCTCTGCATTCCCCTGCATTTTCCTGCTCTATCCTTTCTGTCTCCTTTGCAGAACTCTCTTACTAACATTACCTTAATCTTTCTTGTATCCCCTCTTTTGGATTCAATTAAGCACTTTTTAGTAATCATAAATTCTTCCCCAAAACACTGTGGGTATATCATAGTTATTGGGTAGTAATTTACTTATTTACAAAGAAATTGAAGTAGCATCACTGGGTGAAACTGGACATGCTCTTACATTCAGATTAAGCCCCTTCTAGCTAAATTGTTACAGCTATTATTGTTATCAGCCAAAATTTATCAATAATATTATTTCAGAGTTTTAGAAAGCCGAGCTTTGGAATGTTAGTCCTAATCTATTGAATAATCCAATTCCATCATCCAACTATCACTGCGAAAATTTTCTTGCTAACAGTCTTAACCTCTCCCCTGAAGAAGCCAATCGGCGAAATGCCCAGGGAGGAAAAACAAACCCTATCTTTACTCATACTATTTATTCATGGATAAAATGTTAACACATTGAATAACAATGATTACATATAAATTAAAAAAAAACAGATTGAAGAATTGCTAACCAATAGAGACCATCATTTTAAAACAGGCACAAAAACCTTGCAGCAACACATGAAGCTAACAATATTGAAGACTACAAAAAGTCACATCAATGCATACCATACAAGCAAACTGTAAGGCCCTGGTCAGTACCAGTATTCTCCAGACACCAGTCCCCCAATTTAACACTGCAGTCTTCACCTATAGCAGCCCCCGCTCAGGCTCGGGTGACTGGTTGTGTCTCCCAGCACTCAGTTGCCCCCAGGACTGCGCAAGAGATGGTGTCTGGGGATAAGCCGGCAGCTGACCAGGAGCCCACATATACACAGTACAGAAATTACCAGGGAATCCAGAAATAAGCCGATGTCAAACACAGGAGATCAATCCACCAAATGGGGTACAAATGAAAAGGCACAAGCAGAGTTGGGGTCACAGGCAAAGGTCGGTCCAGGCTGAGTTCAAGCGGATTGTCAGGAACAGGCAAAGGTCAGCAACAGAAAAAACACTCAATCTCTCGAGCGCAAATAAGCCCAGCTAACGCTATATTAGGCACTGGTGACTGGGAGCATAGAGGCTTTAAAGTCCCAGCAGCCAATAACAGTGCAGGGCTGAATCAGGAGCTGATCAGCCTCTAGAATCCAGTTCAGCTGTGCACAGCCTAACAAGGGATGCTGGGGATGCCATAAATCCATCAGGCTGCACTGCTAAAGGGAAGTAGGGGCAGCTGCTATCTTCGTTCTCCTGGCTGCTGCAAATGACATCCCCAGAACGAACAAACAGTGTTTTATATTACGATAGCACACAGCATGGAGTCGTCGGCCAGATGAGCATCTCCTAACACAAACTTAATTGATTAATCCCCCCCACCACCACAAACCAGTCCAGGTAAAATAGTAAAAAAGGAAAATACAAATGTATATATATAGTGTTGGTTGAATAGCTCACTATTCGATTTGACCGCTATTCGGTCAAATAATGCATAATTATTCGGGTGATCGACCGTCGAATTCGAACTCCATTAAAGTTAATAGGGGAAAAATTTGGGTTGTTTTTTGGGACTGTGTAGAGCTTCTACAGCCTAGATAAACATTTAAAAAGACATATCAAGTAACACTATATCAAGCAACACTGTACAAGTAAAAAAAAAAAATAAGGAAGTCTTTTTTCTGTTGCTGGCAAGGCCATTTTATGGGTCGGTCCAGGGAACATGCCGGATTTTATACGGTCTCCGAGTAGAGGCAGAGAGGGACATGAGGGGGTTCCTCTGGTCCAAAAATTAGCCACCAGGTTTCACCTCTCCGTTACAAACAATACACAGGCTTCAGAGTACAGGCAGAGATCTCTGAGGGGGGTCTTTCAGTCAAAAAATTAGGCAGCTAGACACGTTACAAGTGACAGGTGGCAGCAGCAGGAGGAGGAGGTGGTGGGCACTGAGACGGAGTGGGGACTGCATTGGTAACTGGCATCTAGAGCTGGGTGTAGTGCATCATCAATGCCACCTAGATGGCTGTAATGCCATATTTATGAATGGCGTACTGACAGGTGGCAACAGCAGGAGGAGGAGGCGGTGGGCCCTGAGATGGATCGTGGACAGCATTGGCAACTGGCATCCAGGGCTGGGTACTGGGCAGGCGGCATCAGTTACAGCATGAAGAGGAGGCTGTGGGCCCTGAAAGGAGCAAGGACGGCATTAGAGGCCATCACCTATATGGACAGTGTCGAAGCTGTACCTATTGGAGACATGAATGGATGAACGAGATTCCAATCTGTCCCTACCTACTATGAAGCGAAACCAGTGAGCAGTGGGCAGGTGGCAGCAGTAACAGCATGAAGAGGAGGAGCAAGGCCCTGAGACAGAGTGTGGACAGCATTGTTAACTGCCATCTAGAGCTGGGTACTGGGCAGGCGCCGGCAGTGGGCCCTGAGACAGAGCAAGGACGGCATTACAGCTTGGGGCCATCATCCTTTATTGACAGTGTAGAAGGTGTTGCTATTCTTGCAGTGGCAGTGGCAGTGGGCCCTGAGACGTAGTGTCGATGGCTGTGTTACTCCTCCTGCTCTTACTGCTGCCGCCTGCCCACTGCCCAGTACCCGGCTCTGGATGCCAGACTAGACTCAGGCTCAACAGGGTCTTCTTTTCCTGCTGATTCCGGCAAGCCCGTTCCCTTTCATGTGGTTTCGCTACATAGTAGGTAGGGACAGATTGGAATCTCATTCATCCATTTATGTCTCCAATAGCTACAGCTTCGACACTGTCCATATAGGTGATGGCCTCAACTTCGAATGCCCTCCTTGCTCCGTCTCAGGGCCCACCGACTCCTCCTAATGCTGCTACTGCTGCCGCTTGCCCAGTACCCAGCTCTAGATGCCAGTTACCAATGCTGTCCACGATCCGTCTCAGAGCCCACCGCCTCCTCTTCCTGCTGTTCCTGCTGCACGCCCCAGGCTTAATCAATATGAGCCATCAGGATGCAGGTATACTTCCGATGAGCCAGCTGATTCGAGTGGGTGGCATTTTTAACCCTGGAGAGCAGCTCGAAGCGTAAGTGGAAGTGCATGTCAATCACATCCAATTGGTGAAAATCTGCCAGTGTGGCGCTGTAGAAATTCCCTTCTATGATGTCCCAGCGCACATTAGGAATTGGGTACTCTAGCACTTAACCAGCTTTGAATCCAACAGACATGGACATTTTGCATATCACCAGATATTTGGGGCTCAGCACCTCGGTGAGCCGAATAAACAGGTGGTCCAGGTTGGTTTTTTACATTTGCAGTGATTGCTCATGATACCTGATAACATCCTATATACACGAGTTGATGATGACAACATCGGGCTGAGGTCCATGTTGGAAGTTGGCCAGCACGCTCTCTATGTACTCCGAAGAAACACGGGTCAGGAAATAGAACCGTACAAGTTGGTGGTCAGTTCTGTAATGATGCACTTGGCTGTAAATTATGGCATTGTGCATTTCACCCAGAGATCCCCCCACGTGTCTTTTGCAAATGACATCTCACCCTTCCCTTTCAGCTGCTTCTCAGTCTGAAACTCATCATTCTGCAGTATTTTCACAAGATCCTTGTTGACGGATCTTTGAATGATGTCTCCCAGGACGGCAACATACTTGATGTGGAGAAGTCTCCGGACGTCTGCTGAGCTCAATAACTTCATGGCTCAATGTGGTCATCCAGGACCTCTACGGCATTAGTAACTGGCATCTAGAGTAGGGTACTGGGCAGGGGGCAGCATCAGTAACAGCAGAAGAAGGAGGCTGTGGGCCCTGAGACGAAGTTTGGACGGCATTAGTAACTTGCATCTAGGGTTGGGTACTGGGCAGGCGGCAGCATCAGTGAAAGCAGGAGGAGGAGGCAGTGGGCCCTGAGAAGTGTGGATGGCATTTTTAACTGGCATCTAGAGCTGGGTACTGGGAGGAGGAGGCGGTGGACCCTGAGACGGAGCAAGGACGGCATTAGTGGTTGAGGCCATCACCTATATGGACAGTGTAGAAGCTGTAGCTAGTGGAGACATTGCTTTGTAGGGGACTGCCTTTTCCTATCTGCTAGTTGTAACTTTCTAAAATGCTGCATTGACAGCCTTGTTAACTGGCATCTACAGCTGGGTACTTGGCAGGTGGCAGCAATAACAGAAGGAGGAAGAGGTGGTTGGCTCTGGAACAAAGTGTGGACGGCATTAGTAACTGGCATCTAGAGTAGGGTACTGGGCAGGCAGCAGCAACAGTAACAGCAGAAGAAGGAGGCGGTGGGCCCTGAGACGAAGTTTGGACAGCATTAGTAACTGGCATCTAGAGTTTTGTACTGGGAAGGCGACAGCATCATTTACAGCAGGAGGAGGAGGAGGCGGTGGGCTCTGAGAGGGAGTGTGGATGGCATTAGTATCTGTCATCTACAGTCGGGTACTGGGCAGGTGGCAGCATCAGTTACACCAAGAGGAGGAGAAGGAGGCGGTGGGCTCTGGGACGGAGTGTGGACGGCATTAGAAACTGTGATCTAGAGTTGGGTACTGGGCAGCAGCAGTACCAGCATGAGGAGGAGGCATTTAGCACTGAGACGGAGTGTGGACGACATTAGTAAGGGGCATCTAGATTTGGGTACTAGGCAGGCAGCAGCAGTAACAGCATGATTCGAAGGCGGTGGGCCCTGAGACGAAGTGTGGACAACATTAGTATCTGTCATCTAAAGTCGAGTACTGGGCAGGCTGCAGCATCATTTACAGCAGGAGTAGGAGGAGGCGGTGGGCTCTGAGACGGAGCGTGGACGGCATTAGTATCTGGCATCTAAAGTCAGGTACTGGGCAGGCTGCAGCATCATTTACAGCAGGAGTAGGAGGAGGCGGTGGGCTCTGACACGGAGCGTGGACGGCATTAGTATCTGGCATCTAAAGTCGGGTACTGGGCAGGCGGCAGCATCATTTACAGCATTAGGAGGAGGCAGTGGGCTCTGAGACGGAGTGTGGATGGCATTAGTATCTGGCATCTACAGTCGGGTACTGGGCAGGTGGCAGCATCAGTTACAGCAAGAGGAGGAGGAGGAGGCAGTGGGCTCCCAGACGGAGCATGGACGGCATTAGTATCTGGCATCTAAAGTCAGGTACTGGGCAGTGTGAATGTATAAAAAATATATATAGCCACAAGTATAGTGAGAATTAACTGAAACTATATTATTCTGTTTTAAAATGACTAACTCAGTTATTTGTGTTCTTTACTTCGGTTCCCGGAGGCGCCTTGGCCTTGCACCTGGTCAAGTGAAACCAGATAAGAAGACCATAGAAACTGCCAGCAGATAAGGAGACCATGGAAACTACAACCCCCCCAAGAAAACCAATAAAAAGTGAAATGTACTGCTGAAGTAAAAAGCAAAATAATAATTTGGATGACCGGTGACGCAAGGAACTGAAGTAGAAAGAATATAGATTTTGGCTAAAGTTTTCAGAAACTCCTTTAGACAGAGGAAAGGACAGTCCCAACCTCTATTGCCTTGTCTGTTGTGAGTTTCCCACGTGTGAATAAAACCTTGATTCTTTTACTATACCTCAGAAGTTGTCGTGAATAATTGTCAACTTACCATTGACACCAGGCGGCAGCATCATTTACAGCAGGAGGAGAAGGCGGTGGGCTGAGACGGAGCGTGGACGGCATTAGTATCTGGCATCTAAAGTCAAGTACTGGGCAGGCGGCAGCATCATTTACAGCAGGAGGAGGAGGAGGCGGTGGGCCCTGAGACGGAGTGTGGACGGCATTAGTATCTGGCATCTAAAGTCGAGTACTGGGCAGGTGGCAGCATCATTTACAGCAGGAGGAGGAGGAGGTGGTGGGCTCTGAGACAAAGTGGGATCAGAACTAAAGATCTGTATTTTCTGTAGAGAAATATAGAATTTTTTATGGTCTTTTGGATCGATACCAAGTGCTATCAGAATTAAACATCTAGATTTTTGGTAGAGAAATATAGAAATTTTTATGGCATTGGAGATATATAGCAAAGTGGGATTGGAATTAAATATCTCTATTTTTTGGAGAGAAATACTGAATTTTTTATGGGTTTTAGGATAGGTACCAAGTGCTATCATAATAAAATATCTGTATTTTTTTTACAGAAATACAGACATTTTTAGTTTTTTTTGTGATAGATTGCAAGAGGTTTCCTAAATTATACCTCTTTTAATAAATTACAAAAGCCAGAAAAATTTCTATATTTATCCATAAAAAATACAGATATTTCATTCTGATAGCACTCTAGTATCTATCTATCCAAAAACCCCAAAAATTGTCTTTATTTCAGTAAAAAAAAGACAGATATTGAATTCTAATCCCACTTGCCATCTATCTAAATGGCCATAACAAAATCTGTTTTTCTCTCTAAAAAATACTGATATTTAATTATGAATCATAATTAAAAATCTGTATTATTTTTTGAGAAATACATACATTTTTATGGCGTTTTGGATGGATAGCAAGTTGTAGCCCGAATTAAATATCTGTATTTTTTTTATAGAAAAACAGAAATTTTACTGTTTATTTTGATAGATTGCAAGAGTTATCATAATTTATGCTAACTCTTGCAATCTATCAAAATAAACAGAAAAATGTCTGTATTTCTGTAAAAAAAATACAGATATTTAATTCTGATACCACTTGGTATCTATCAAAATAAACAGAAAAATTTCTGTATTTCTGTAAAAAAAATACAGATATTTAATTCTGATACCACTTGCTATCTATCAAAATAAACAGAAAAATGTCTGTATTTCTGTAAAAAAAATACAGATATTTAATTCTGATACCACTTGCTATCTATCCAAAAGGACATAAAAATTTATGTATTTCACTAATAAAAATACAAATATTTAATTATGAATCACACAGCTCCATTACAAGTGATATAGGCCTCAAAGTAGATAGAGGCAGAGGGCCCTGAGGGAGGTGCTCGGTAAAAAAAAAATTAGCCAGTTACACAGCTCCATTGCAAGTTATAGACCTCAGAGACAGAGTAGAGGTAGAGGGCCTCTAGGGGGAGGAGTAGAAGGAGATGCCGAAAGGCTGTGAACGTGCTCCTCCCATCAAGATGACTGTGCAGCAGTTGACGACTAATCAGTACACTCTGCAGAGGGAGTGTTGAAGTCATTGCCAGAAACTGAGTGCTGCAGGGCCATGGACACATTGCTCTGCACATTGTCATGCAAAGCAGGAACACATTTTTCTGCAAAATACTGTCGCTTAGGTATAACCTACTGTGGGTTCGCGCAGAGGAATGCGTAATGGAACGCATTGGAGTCCACCAGCCGGTAAGGGAGGAGCTCTAAGGCAATCAGTTGTGCAATTGCCGCATTGATTAGCTTTGTTTTGGGGTCATTTGGGCCATATTTCCTCTTGCGCTTCAGCATCTCTGGGATGGAAGGTTGGATGCTGCTAATGCTAACCACAGAAAGATTGGACGATGGGGTAGAAGTTGTGGGGGATGGCAATGATGCCTGGTGCTGACTGCTAGCAATGCGACAAACAGCAGCCGATCTGCATTGGAGCTCCTGCTCACCACTGATGGAGCCTAAAAAAGGTAATGCTCGGCTACATGCCACACTCAAATTGCTGGCAGCAGCACAGGTAACTTTGGTGGCAGAAGGAGGAAAGGCAGCGGAGGAAGATCGAACAGTTTGAGCTTGCTTCTTCGGAGGTGGTTGCACAGAGCTCTGTGCTTTGGCCAGGTGTTCCCGCCAGGTTACTGGGTGGTGGCTTTTTTTATATGAGTGCTCATGCAACTTGTTCCAAGTTTGTTTGGGTTTTTGCCTCGTTTCAAGTGTTAAGCACACAGTTTACAGATGACCATAGTGTTGTCATCACTATGGACATTAAAAAATGCCCACACTGGCGAACATCTAACTGGACCGAAAGGTGCTCTGGAGCTGGTGCTCGTGGTGGTGGTCCGCGGTTGTTGAGGCATAGCTGTGGTGACAGCTTCCGACGATTTACCTCTATGACTTGCCTCACTGGTACTTGAAGAATGCAGAGTGTGGGCAGCTTTTACCCTCTTCCTCCCTCTCCCCCTTTAAGGGCGCTCTGCAACCTCCTCCTCCTCATCCTCCTCTTATTCCTGCCTATGATGATCTCCTTGTTCGCCCCATGTCGGATCAAGGACATCATCATCAAATGAGACAGTTTCCCTATATGTGCCGAAAGGAAGCAGCGGCCTTTTGGAGCCAGTTTGAATTGGCTCGTTCGGCTCAGAGTGTTCTGGTGAAAAGTAACTGGGGGGAAAGCCTGTGAACTGACTCTCTTCGTCAGATGACTGAAACAACTGAGCATCTTCAATGAATGCTTGTAGCTCCGCCTCTCTAACCCCTCGGTGGGACTCCTCTGCATATTGCCGTACACGTGACTTTCCAGCCGCTGATGAAGAACTAGGAGGAACAGGTGTACCATGGACTGTTTGGGTCATGTACTCCACTACGTCTTGTTCATGGTGTGGCAATAATGGACGCTCACCACCAACAGCCGCGCTTCTTGTTCTTGGGTCTGCAGCTAAAAACAAACTCATACTGCTTTGCTTGCCACCCCTGCCAAAGCTGCCCTTTTTATTCTTTGGCCAGACATTGTAGAAATGTTTTTCTTTATGTGGCTTGACACCCTGCAAAACACTTTGTAGCCAATATGCTATATGTATATGTCAATTTGTACAGTAAGTGGATTTTTTTATTGGGGGGGGCGGGTTGACACAAAAAATGCAAGTGCGCTGTGTTGTATGCAGCACTTTGCTTCAGTGGTGACGCTTGTAATATGCAGCACAGTATACAAACTATATACTGCAGTATACACTGCGTCTGTGTGTCTGTCTCTCAGTACAAGTGTGATACTGTGCACGCAGTCAGCAAGCGGACCCTGCCTCTGGCAATGTATCTATCTATCTATCTAGCTAACACTCTCCCTATCTGACTACAGTAGATTTCAGGACTGCACCAATACAGTACAATACAACCATCTATCTGACTAATAGTGTGAGTGTGACACAGTCTGACAAAGTAAAGAACTTTTTTCACTTTGACAAAGCAACCCAAACAGCACAGAAAGGTTGTGATGCTAGCAAATCTCTGTCAGGAGTGGTAAATGCAGGCACGCCCTGGCCATATATAGGCCATAGGCTGCCTGTGTGGCATGCAGTGACAAACAGCCAATCGGCTGCCTGCCACAACAAACATGGAGGAGGGCATCCCTGCTGTTATTGGAGGGCCCTAGGCATCATCAGACCCAAAATGCTTTGGAATTTTTTTTTTTTTTTTTACATTCATACTATTGTGTGATGAGATTACATATAAAGTGCTAATTAGTATATATACAGCTTGATATGAATTAGTTTGCAGTGTTGCAACCAGTCCAAAAAAAAACATATTAAAACAACAATTGAAGCCAATCTAACAATAAATAAACTGATTTTCCGAATTAGTATAATGTAACATAAAAATGTAGCACTTACCAAAAAAAAGATCAAGCAGTAAAGATTCAAATTGGCCCATAATGGACTGTAGATGCGCACAGAATAGTGACCAGGTGTGCCCTAATTGATTGCTATGACATCACCATTGTCAGAGCTTAACAGATCCTCCTGCATCGTGCAACTGAAAATTAATCACCTTAATTGGCTAATTCTCGACCCCACTGCTCATTTATCAATGCTTTAACCTGGCAGGTGAGCACACCAGCACTCACCATCGGATCTCAGTAATACGTTGTGCCCCGCGGATCGTACATGCACCTGGCGAGCGTCCGCTCATTCGCTTGATAAATCTGCCTTTATAACTCTTTGCTTGGTTAGATTTCTTTTAACAAACCTGTACAGCTTTTATCTCACCAGTATTGTAAATCATGTTTGTTTTTTCTTGGCCTTCAAATAACTGGTGGCTACTTTATCACTTATTGGCACTGATATCTGTGTCCATACATTTGTAGGTGTTGGTAAAAAGCGTAAATAGGGTTTGTTATTTCATGGGGGAACACCTAGCTGGTGTACTGAGGAGAGGCACCACCAGCCCTATACACAACCACAAGTGACTCACTGGAACACCCATACAACTGTCAGCTATCACTTTCTGATAGACTGATTTTCACAAACGTTTGTTTTACACAAAAACACAGTTTGGGTATCGCATATAAACCTGAGATACATGTGAAATGGGAACACAGACCTTCAATCAAAGCATATTCATTTGTAAGGTGGAGAAGGGTTGAAGCTTCTGTCAGGACTTCTTTGTTGCCAATTAGGAAATGTATTTCCTGTTTCCCAGATAAAAGCCGAATAGCATCAAAGATCTGTTCCTCAAATTGTGGCTGATTGACCCCCCATTTTATTATACCTGCACAGTTCTGGGGCCATCAACACCAGGTAGAGCTGCATGTCTCTAATGATGGTTTCATTTGTCTATAAAGGTTGTCTATACATGTTGTATTCTAGCCACCACTGCAGTGGGGCATTCTTTACACTGGCCACCAATTTAAGAGCTTTTTCTTCCCATTGACTTCTGAAAAATTGATTAGCAGGGGTTCATTGGGGGTAAAATGGTTGAGAAAGGGTATGGAAGGTTCAAAACAACCCATCTTCTACCCTAAGACTAAAAATTAAAGATTTGGTTGGAATTCCATTTTACTGGTTTCTGTATACCTTACCCATCCTTATTTAGATATGAGTGTGCATCAGATGAGTGTACATAGTATATAGTGTTCAAAGAGAAAAGAAGAGATAATCACCCAATTATAGGTGACAGCTCCTCACATATTTCTTTACAGTATTCACATTTGCAACCCTAGGACCTGGAAACTTCTATTTGGTCCAAAAGTCCTATGGAGGTTGATGGGATGGGGACGCTGTCCTCTAAATGGCTGCCCGTGGTGATTGGAGCATGAACTTCAGGCATTTATATGGTTTTATTGGTTGGATTGATTTCATGTAAAGTCAATAGGCCTGATTTATCAAAGACTGCAGAATTTAGACTATCATGGGAGAACCTGGGTGATCCAGCAAACCTGAAATGGAATTTTAAAAAGTAATTTGGTAATATCCTCTCCCATCTTTTATTAAATTGGCCCATTGTGAATCTATCTCTCAAGCAACTTATTATATACTATATATCCCCTGAAGGAGTAGAAAAACTTAAATCTGCAAAAGTCAATGGGCACTCACTGAGATAATTAAGGGAGAAGATCATAACTGGAGCAAGTTGGTTGCATTGACTCCCCCCCCCCCCACTTCCCCAAAATACTAACTTCATATGATAATATCATTGTATATACAGTCATGGTCAAAAATATTGGCACCCTTGCTTTTTTGTAAGAAAATGCACCACTTCTCCCAGAAAATTCTTGCAAATACAAATGCTAGTATTGTCATGTTTATTTATTTTGTTGGGACTGGAAAAACACATAAGAGCAGAGAAAAAAAATCTGAAACATTCCACACTGTAAGAAAGACCTTCTGAGATCCTCTCTCACACACACATGCTCTAGGCCAATGTATCAAAGTCTTAGATATTACCCAGCTCAAACGGCCAAAATTATTGGCAAAATTATTGGCACCCACAACTTACAACTTGGTAGCACACTCTTTGGAAGAAATAAATGATGTTAATCACTTTCTGTAACAATCAATTAGTCTTTTTTTTTCTCTCCACTGGAATTTTCCCAGCTGCTCCAGGTCTCTCAGGTTTGGGATATATATACGAATTCTACTGACGTATAAATCACGTCTTTCAAATGATATTAATTTATCTTCAACTTTTATGTATTTATAAAGTTGTTATTTATGGGAAAATGGGTGATTTGGTAATTTATCTCATCTTTTCATTTTTGACATATTCTGTTTTTGGGATGTGGCAATCTAGTTTAATAATAACCTGATGATCTAAATCTGTGAGGGATTATTTGTGAGAAGTCTGCAGAGGAGACCCAACAAACCTCCCTACACAATTGTAACGCTAGCGGGTGTGGACCCACTGTGCCACTGACTGGGTATGCTCCAGAGGGGCGTAACTAAGCCGCTACTAGGTCTTCACTAGAGCCTCTGATGGTGAGGATAGGCTTGGGCCACAGGGTAGCTGCCAGATGCCACTCCAGAGCAATCCCCAGGTCAGTGGCAGCTGACCACAGGAGTCAGGGTACTCGGTGCAAGCACCGAGGGGCTTGCGTGGCCAAGAAGGTATAGGAGAGGTAGTGATAAACAAAGTCCGTGAACAAGACCAGAGGTCAAAGTCAGGCGGCAATCAGGCAGAAGTCCATACACAAAATCCGAGGTCAGGGTCAGGCGGCAAACATGCAAAGTCCAAGGGTTGATAAGCAAGATCCGGTACACAGAAAGGCAGACAGAATAAGCACCTTTGCACTTGGATTTAGACAAGCAAACTGTCACGAATGACAGGGAGGGGAGGGTAACAGGAAGGTGTATAAACTACTAGGCCTCAAATACCTAGGGAAAAGGGAATGGTCACCCCTTGCAAAACCCTAATCCAGCCCTGACTCCTAACCATATGAGCATCCCCTGAAGGTAGGGGATACTCATACCCAGGAACCTAGGCCCTTCTAGCCCTGGAAAGCCCTTGCAGTAGAGTCTGGGTTGAGACTGCTGGTGCCTTCCCCTATGAAGAACCCAGTGTCTCCCTGAGGCCTAATAAACAACAAATACTGTTGTTACTTCTGTCACGGAAGGGACCGTGACACAAACGGGACCGTGACACAAACACCATGAGATTGCTCAGGCAAATTTCTGTAGTGGGAAGTGCCTTTAAAAAGTAGCAGAGCTCCAGCCATAGGCTGTAGAAACAGAGGGCGTGAATGTGTTGCCTCATGGATGAAGAGAGACACACCCACGCCAGCTCAAACACCAGTGCAAGTCTCCAGCAGGAAGGAAACTCTGGCATGGAACACATGTACTGAGGTTATTCTACCTGAAAGATAGGACCCGGCGCCAGTGCCTGCAATTAGGAGCAGCGGCGCCGGCACGACCCGCAGGGCTACCAGTACCCCCTTACGCCCCCTCTCCTCAGGCCTGGTCCTGGACAAGATTTTTTTCAAAAGACGGGGCGCATTGATGTTCTCTCTGGGTTCCCAAGATCTCTCCTCAGGGCCAAACCCCTTCCAATCTACCAAAAACAGGGTTCTATCTCTACTCTTCTTCATCCCCAGAATTGCCTTTACCTCATATACGTTCTCATCACTGACCGCTACGGGAGCTGAGACAGGTCTCTTGACAAAACGATTCAGGATGACGGGCTTCAGCAGGGAGACATGGAAGGAATTCGGTACCTGGAGTGAGGCTGGCAGCTTAAGTTTGTAGGAAACGTCATTGATTTGTTCCAGAATTTCAAAAGGACCGATGAAGCGTGGACCCACTTTGTAAGAGGATATTTTGAGCTGGATGTATTTTGAGGCGAGCCAGACTTTATCACCAGGACTAAACTTAGGAGAAACTCTACGTCTCTTATCTGCGGATTTCTTCATGCGGACAGAAGCTTCCTTAAGAGCTCCCCTAGTCTCCTCCCAGATTTCAGAGAATTCTCTTGTGGTAGCATCTGCGGCAGGGATACCTGAAGAAGAGGACACCGGGAGTGGGATATTTGGTTGTTGGCCATAAACAATAAAAAATGGCGATTTCTTGGAAGATTCGCTGACATGAATATTGTATGAAAATTCAGCCCAAGGTAATAACTCAACCCAGTTATCATGATGGAGGTTGATGAAATGTCGTAGAAAACTGGTCAGGATTTGGTTGACACATTCCACTTGACCGTTAGACTGTGGGTGATAAGCTGAAGAAAAGTCCAGAGACACATTCAGGAGATTACAAAGAGCTCTCCAAAACTTAAACGTGAACTGTACACCTCTATCTGACACAATACGGTGGGGAAAACCATGCAGACGAAAAATATGTTCAATAAATTTTTTTGCCAGCTGAGGAGCAGAAGGAAGACCAGGCAGAGGAACGAAGTGCGCCATTTTGGAGAAACGATCCACCACTACCCAGATCACAGAACACCCAGAGGACAAGGGCAGATCAATAATAAAATCCAGAGGATTCAGTCTTTGTGCAGACTGCAAATAAGTCAAATTTTTGTGGTCGGTGTAGATCACCACCGGATGAGATGCCCCCTCGAGAAGGTAACGCCATTCCTCTAGTGCCATTTTTATGGCCAATAACTCCCTGTCCCTAATTGAATAGTTAAGCTCAGGAGCTGAGAAGGCCCTGGAGAAGAAGCCACAGGGCACCATCTTGCCAGAAGAAGATTTTTGTGAAAGCACCGCCCCCGCTCCAAGAGACAATGCAACCACCTCCAAGAAGAATTGCTTGTTAGCATCAGGGCGATGGAGAACCGGAGCCGCAGAGAAGGCCTGTTTCAACGTTTGGAAGGCTGATTCAGCCTCTGCTGTCCAATTCTTAGGGTTTGCTCCCTTACGGGTCAAAGCAGAGATAGGAGCAGTCAAGGACGAGAAGTGCGGTATGAACTGGCGATAGTAGTTGGCGAATCCCAGGAACCGCTGGATTGCTTTTAAACCTGAAGGATGCCACTTTAAAATTGCTGACAACTTCTCAGGATCTATCTGCAGACCAGTGTCGGATATTATATATTCTAGGAATGGAATAGAGGATTTCTCAAAGGAACATTTCTCGAACTTGGCGTACAGATGATTTTGCCTTAATCTTTGAAGGACCAAACGAACCTGCTTCCAGTGAGTAGCCAGGTCTGGAGAAAAAACAAGAATATCATCAAGATACACTACAGCACAGGAATAAAGCAAGTCTCTGAAGATGTTGTTAACAAACTACTGGAATACTGCAGGGGCGTTGCTTAGTCCAAAGGGCATTACCAGGTATTCATAGTGACCGTCAAGGGTATTGAAGGCGGTCTTCCACTCATCCCCTTGGCGAATCCTAATCAGATTGTAGGCCCCATGTAGGTCTAATTTGGAAAAAACTTTAGCTCCCCTAAGGCGATCAAACAACTCAGGGATTAGGGGAAGTGGGTACTTATTCTTTACTGTTATCTTGTTAAGACCCCTGTAGTCAATGCAAGGACGTAGGGAGCCCTCTCTCTTCTTCATAAAGAAAAAACCTGCACCCGCCGGAGAGGAAGATTTGCGGATAAATCCTCTGTCAAGGTTCTCTTTGATATACTCGGACATGGCTTGTGTCTCTGCTGGTGAAAGGTGGTAGATGCGCCCTCGAGGAGGTGAAGAGCCCGGGACCAAGTCAATAGGACAGTCATATGGCCTGTGAGGGGTAGCGTTTTAGCCTCCTTTTTATCAAAGACATCCATATAAGCATGATAGGCTGCCGGCAGACCCTGGAGATTGGGTGGTACCTGCGTTGACCGAGGAGGCTGGACAGAAAGGAGACATTTTTCATGACAGGATGGTCCATGCACACGTAGCCACGGAAGTCCCAAGAGGAGAGGATACGACAGACTTGACAGAACCAGGAACGCAATTTCTTCAGAATGAAGTGTTCCCACCTGTAATTTTACAGGTTCCGTGATGAAGTGTATGGACGCAGACAGAGCCTTTCCATCGACGGACGATATAGTCAGAGGCCTCTGTAGGCGTTGAACGGGTATCTGATAACGATCCACTAGGTATTGTTGCAAGAAGTTCCCTGCTGCTCCGGAATCCAGAAGCGCCATCTCAGTAAATTGAACATCGCCTAATGACAAGGTTACTGGCAGAGTCAGAGGAGGAGAGGAATTACCTACAACTAGGGCCGCCTCTCCCTCGGACCCTAGGCTCGGAAGTTCCCCGGCTTCAGGGGACAAGTGCGGAGCACATGATCAGAACTACCACAATAGAAACAAAGTCCTTTAGCACGGCGGTGATTGCACTCCTGTTCAGACAGCCTAACCCGATCGACCTGCATGGGTTCAGGGACTACCGACACCATGGGAGGCGGTGGGTTAGAAGCTTGTGGAGGTGAAAATGCCAGATGACAGGGACCCGCTTCACGTGCCACCTCTCTGGTGCGTTCCTGGAACTGTGAATCAATTCGAGTAGCCAGGGAGATGAGGTCATCCAGGGAGGAGGGAACGTCCCGGCCGGCCAATTCATCTTTAATTCTCCCACAGAGCCCCTCCCAAAAAGTGGCCACAAGTGCCTCATTATTCCAGCCGATTCCAGTTAGAAATCCTGCATGGTGCATCCCATCTAACTGCAGATGCGTGCATCGGGGTGGTGGGGACCCGGGCGATATTTAAAAGCAGATTACTCCGTAATCTGCTTTTAAATTTCCCGCCCGGCCACGCCCCCCGACAGAGAAGCGCCCCGCCATCACAGCGGGATCGTGAGATCGCCGCTGGAGCGCAGGGATAAGGTAAGAGGGACCCTCAAAGGTAGCCCGAGTGTAACTCGGGATTACCGCTATTTGCAATTTTTTCCACCCCGAGTCACACTCGGGAATACCGCTAGGGGGGTTAACGCACCTGCAGCAGGGAGGATGTGGCAGAAGCGGTGCGACCGGGCTCATCAAACACTTTGCAGAAGGTTTCTAGGAAAGCTTGTAGATCCATTATAACTGGGTTGTTGCTTTCCCAGAGGGGATTGATCCAGGCCAGCGCCTCCCCAGTAAGGTGTGAAATCAAAAAAGCTACTTTGGCTCGGTCAGAGGCAAATTGGTAAGGTAAAAGTTCAAAATGAAGAGTACATTGATTTATGAAACCCCGGCACTGCTTAGGGTCACCATTGAAACGTGGGGGAGCTGCAAGATGCGGTCAAGAACCTAGTACATAGGAAGGTGGCGGGGCAGGAACTGAATTAGTTACGCCAACTCCTGGCGTAACTCGACGGTACTGGCAAGATTCGGATCAGCGGAGTCCATGGCCTGAGCAAACTGTTATGCATGCGGGTGTGGACCCACTGTGCCACTGACTTGGTATGCTCCGGAGGGGCATAACTAAGCCGCTACCTGGTCTTCACTAGAGCCTCTGATGGTGAGGATAAGCTTGGGCCGCAGGGTAGCTGCCAGGTGCCAATCCAGAGCAACCCCCAGGTCAGTGGCAGCTGACCAGAGGGGTCAGGGTACTTGGTGCAAGCACTGAGGGGCTTGCGTGGCCAAGAGGGTGATGGCAATCAGACAAAGTCCAAAAACAAGATCCGAGGTCAGGGTCAGGCGGCAATCAGGTAAAAGTCCATAAACGTAATCCGAGGTCAGGGTCAGGCGGCAATCAGGCAAAAGTCTATAAACGTAATCCGAGGTCAGGGTCAGGCAGCAAGCAGGCAAAGTCCAAGGGTAAGTAAACAAGGTCCGGTACACAGTAAAGCAAACAGAGGAAACACCTTTAGAGAGACACACCCACGCCAGCTCAAACACCAGAGCAAGTCTCCAGCAGGAAGGAAACTCAGGCATGGAACACAGGTAGTGGGGTTACTCTACCTGAAAGATAGCACCCGGCGGCCATGCCTGCAATTAGGAGCAGCGGCGCCGGCACGACCTGCAGGGCTAACAAGCGGATTGTCCACAGAAGGAGCATTAATTGCAAAGTAAGACCTGAGCTCAGCCTCAATTTGTTCATGTATCTCCGGTGTATCCAACAAAGAGTCATTAAGTCTCCAGGAGGATGATTTCAGTTCAGTTGGCCACGCCTGCACAGTTAGAGTAACTGGGGCATGATCTGAAATAGAAATTACAACCACAGTTGCAGATATCACTGTCGCTATTGAGGAGTGTTTGATAAGAAAGAGGTCAATTCTGGAGTATGTTTTGTGCATGTGGGAATAGAAGGTGAAATCTTTCTCGGTTGGGTGCAAGATATGCCAGATATCCACTAGTTGGTATGTATGTAGGAGGCGTTTGATCTTCCTCAAGGCTGCTTCAGACATTGCTGATGCACCCCTTGTCACATCCATTGAAGGGTTGGGAGCAAAATTAAAATCTCCTCCCACAATCAGTGTACGTTCGCTAAAGTCCTCTATAATTTTAAGTAGGGAATCCAAAAATATTGCCTGGCCAGTGTTGGGAAAATAAACATTGACAAAGGTATAGATATGAGAATCAATTGACCCCTTAATCATACGGACCGATTTATGAAGTAGGATACAGACTCCCCTGGATTTGGAGTCAGCGAAGGTACTACCCTGTTTCCCCTATAATAAGGCACTGTCTTACATTTTTTGAAATGCCAAAATATGCCCTAGGTCTTATTTTCAGGGGCTGTCTTATTTTTCCATGAAGAAGACTACAGTACACATTTATTGTTGAAAATCACTCATGTGCCATTGATTGTCCCCTTCTGATCACTCATGTGCCATTGATTGTCCCCTTCTGATCACTCATGTGCCATTGATTCTCTATTAGGGCAGGGATCAGCAGCTTGCTTGTCCTTTGAAGTTACTTTCAGTTTCACTCTGCACTGCAGCCAGCATCGAGGAGTCACACAGTATTAGGTATCAGAGGGTGTCTTATTTGCGGGGGGTGCTTTATTTTAATTGTTTGAGCAAAAATCGGGGGGTGGCTTATTTGATGCCTTATCATCGGGGAAACACGGTATGATACGATTTGTCAAAGTAACGATCAGTCATTCTCTGTACATGCCCATAGTTAAAGTGGGTTTCTTGAAAAAACGCCACCTGACACCTATATCTATAGAGTTCCCATAAAACTAAGGAACGCTTAATAGGGGAATTTAGCTCTTTTACGTTAAGAGAGGTGATTTGCAATGCCATGAAGAGAAAGAGATAGGAGGGGTTAGGTAGGACACGTGTTCTATGTGAACTAGGACAGAAACAAAAAACAATGAAAACAAAATACTAGATGTTGAATCTTATAGGCTCCAAAATTATAAAAATCCTTCAAAGAAGGAGGAGCCGACCTAAGTGGGGAGGAGGTACTCCACAGAGACGAGCATATGCTCGCCGATGGCCATCATAACCACATACATTAAAAAAACCCGCTTTTAAGCAACCAATAATAAACCACAGATAACACAATACCCGCATAAATAACATTTGCAGTAAATAGTCACACTAATTTAGAGCTATTCCACCAGGACATTCAAATAGTAAATACACATGGTAACTTGTCCCTGGTCCATGGCGAGATCGAAAATCTGGATCTCCCTGGAATCACCCACATACAAACACGGGATGATCCCAGTAAGACCCACCCCCAGTCTGGAAGATCAATCGGTGGTAGTTGTAGAAATTCAAAAAAGAGCTGGAAGCTGTGAGTGTCTATGTAACGCAAAAACAGAGTCATTCTTAGTGTTCAACAAATGGAATGGGTAGCCCCATCTGTAGGAGGCTTGTGCTGTACGAATAACATCCAGCAGGGGTCGCAATACTCTTCGCATTCTCAATGTGCTACTGGATAAATCCGGTAGCAATTGAACCGATGCCCCATCAAAGTCCATAGGACCATTCCGCCACGCTTGACGCATTATTTCTTCTTATATTTTGTAGACGTGTACTCGACATAATACATCTCTGGGTAGGGATCTGTTAGCAACCTTTGGCCCATTCACCCGATAGACCCTATTCAATTCAAGGGTAGCAGTTGGCGGACAGTTTAAGAAGCTATTAAGAATAGCAGTAACAGTGGACCTCAGGTCTGTGTTGGCAGTAGCTTCAGGGTTGCCCCTAATTCTGATGTTGTTTCTGCGGTGTCTGTTCTCATTATCTTCCGTACGTAAATATAGGGAAGTGAGGTGAGACTTTATAGTAGTAGAGGAGGATTCCAATGCCAAAAGACGGGTCTCCACACTGGAGGACGCAGACTCAAGCACAGCAACTCTGGTAGTAACAGTTGAAATCTGCTGTCTCAGCGCCTCTATTTCCCGCTTTAGTGAATTCTCAATTCGAATAGCTAACTCATTCACCACCCCTGCTAGATCATTCCTAGAAGGGAGTTGATTCAATCTAGTTTCCAGGTGTACAGTGGTATAAACACTTACTTGTGATTCCATAAGTGTAGCTGAAGATGCAGGCAACAACATAGGAGTGAGAGGTCACGGGTCCACACTGCAGAGTGGTTAAGAGGAAGCTGCAGGAGAGTCAACTGGGGCATCCTCATCAGACTCGGCGTCTCTGTGTGTTGAAGCACGCTCCAGCGCCATTTTGGATTTCACAGCCGCTGCAGGAGAGTCTGCAGCCGGAGTGAAAAACTGCTTGAAACCGCAATTTTGTCCTGGAGTCCTGGAGGCACCTGGCATCTTCTGCTTGTGAGGCATGAGCGGGTGAGGCAGGATGATACAGAGCGGGAAGACCAGACAGAAACAGCGTGCTCAAGCCTCCTTAGCGTGACTAAGCTCCCTAATATGGCATTTTTGATAGATAGCAAGTGGTATCAGAATTAAATATCTATATTTTTTAAAGAAATACAGAGATTTTTATGTTTATTTTGATAGATTGCAAGTGGTATCAGAATGAAATATCTGTATTTTTTTTTTACAGAAATACAGAATTTTTTATGTTTATTTAGATAGATTGTAAGTGGTATCATAATAAAATATCTGTATTTTTTACAGAAATACAGAAATTGTTATGTTTATTTTGATAGATTGCAAGTGGTATCCAAATTAAATAAATTAAATGTCTGAAATTTTTTTACAGAAATACAGAGATTTTTATGTTTATTTTGATAGATTGCAAGTGGTATCAAAATTAAATATCTGTATTTTTTTTTACAAAAATACAGACATTTTTATGGCTTTTTTGATAGCAAGTGGTATCAGAATTAAATATATGTATTTTTTTACAGAAATATAGAATTTTTATGTTTAATTTCATAGATAGCAAGTGGTATCAGAATGAAATATCTGTATTTTTTTACAGAAATACAGATAATTTTATGTTTTTTTGATAGATTGCAAGTGGTATCAGAATGAAATATCTGTATTTTTTTTTACAGAAATAAAGAATTTTTTCTGTTTATTTAGATAGATTGCAAATAGTATCATAAATAAATATCCATATTTGTTTTACAGAAATACAGAAATTTTTATGGCTTTTTTGATAGCAAGTGGTATCAGAATTAAATATCTTTTTATTTTTTACAGAAATACAGAAATTTTTCTGTTTATTTTGATAGATTGCAAGTGGTATCAGAATGAAATGTCTGTATTAGTTTTACAGAAATACAGAATTTTTAGGTTTATTTTGATAGATTGCAAGTGGTATCAGATTAAATACCTGTATTTTTTTACATAAATACAGAAATTTTTACATTTATTTTAATAGATTGCAAGTGGTGTCATAATTAAATATCTGTATTTTTTACAGAAATACAGAAATTTTTATGTTTATTTTGATAGATTGCAAGTAGTATCAGAATTAAATATTTGTATTACTTTTACAGAAATACAGAAACTTTTATGTTTATTTTGATAGTTTGCAAGTGGTATCAGAATTAAATATCTGTATTTTTTTACATAAATACAGAAATTTTTATATTCATTTTAATAGATTGCAAGTGGTGTCATAATTAAATATCTGTATTTTTTACAGAAATACAGAAATGTTTATGTTTATTTTGATAGATTGCAAGTGGTATCAGAATGAAATATCTGTATTTTTTTTACAGAAATACAGAATTTTTTCTGTTTATTTTGATAGATTGCAAGTGGTATCATAATTAAATACCTGTATTTTTTTTACAGAAATACAGAAATTTTATGTTTATTTTGATAGATTGCAAGTGACATAAGAATGAAATATCTGTATTTTTTTTACAGAAAAACAGAATTTTATTGGCTTTGCTATATAGATTGCAAGTGGTATCAGAAAGAAATATCCGTATTCATTTTACAGAAATACAGAATTTTTTATGGCTTTTTTTATAGCAAGTAGTATCAGAATAAAATATCTGTATTTTTTTTACAGAAATACAGTCATTTCTCTGTTTATTTTGATAGATTGCAAGTGGTATCATAATTAAATATCTGTATGTTTTTTACAGAAATACAGAAAATTTTATGTTTATTTAAATAGATTGCAAATGGTATCATAATTAAATATCTGTATTTTTTTACAGAAATATATACATTTTTTACATATATTTTGATAGATAGCAAGTGGTATCAGAATGAAATATCTGTATGTTTTTTTACAGAAATACAGAATTTTTTATGGCTTTTTTGATAGATAACAAGTGGGATTAGAATTTAATATCTGTATTTTTTATTTTTTTTTACAGAAATAAAGAAAATGTTATAAGTTTTTGGATAGATATTAATTGCTATCAGAATTAAATATCTGTATTTTTTATGGATAAATATAGAAATTTTTCTGACATTTATGATATATTACAAGAGGTATAATTAAGAAAACCTCTTGCAATCTATCACAAAAAAACCTAAAAATTTCTGTATTTATAAATAAAAAATACAGATATTTTATTATGATAGCACTTGGTATCTATCCTAAAACCCATAAAAATGTTGTTATTTCTCTCCAAAAAATACAGATATTTCATTCTGATCCCACTTTGCTATATATCCCTAAAGCCATAAAAATCCATATGTTTCTCTACAAACAATACAGATATTTAATTCTCATAGCAATTGGTATCCATCCAAAAGGCCATAAAAAATTATATACTTTTCTCAAAAAAATACAGATATTTTATTCTGATAGCACTTGGTATGTATCCTAAAACCCATAAAAATGTTTGTATTTATGTGAAACAAATACAGATATTTAACTGTGATAGCACTTGCTAGATATCAACAAATAATAAAAAATGTATGTATTTGCCCGCGGATTCCACCAAACCAGTTCCCTTTTATGTGGTTTCACTAGATAGTAGGTATGGAAAGTGTGATTTACGATAATCTGTTCATGTCTCAATTAGCTACAGCTTCTACACTGTCCATAGAGGTAATGGCCCCAACCTCCAATGCGGTCCACGCTCCGTCACAGGGCCCACCGCCTCCTACTCCTGCTGTTACTGCTGCCGCCTTCACAGTACCCAACTCTGGATGCAAGATACTTTAATGCCCTCCACACTTTGGCCCAAATTCATCAATAAAATCTGCGCTCGCTGGTCGCGCGTACTTTCGCGCTTCCAGCGTTTGTGTTTTTTAGGGATGGAATTGGATTAAAATGTGTGAACTGTGCACTGAAAGAATAAATATATTTCACTAAATCTGGCTTTTCTTTTTTTTTAAAACAAAACTTTAATTTTTTAAATATCCCCCCAATAACTTATATAAAGAAACACCCCAACAAATATAAAAATACAAAAATTTTACAAACATATATACAAGTTTTAAAACAAAAAAAGTTTTAGACGCTGTGCCGCCTTTGACCACGGTCCGGCCTCTGCTGCTCCAACAGGAATATCCTCCTATTTAAGGAGGCCAGGTTTTCCTGAATGCTTCCTGGTGGGTGAGGAAAAACAAATATATTAACTGGAAGAGTTTGGTCCAAACATTTTTTAAAAGTGCTGTCCTTTTAAAAAGCAAACTAATGAAAATAAAAACTTACCAAGAACGTCATTAATCCGTTCCAATTGTTGGGGGGCTCGGAAGCGCCCAGTACCAAACTCTAGATGCCAGATACTAATGCCGTCCACACTCCGTCTCAGAGCCCACCGCCTCCTCCTCCTGCTGTAAATGATGCTGCCGGCTGCCCAGTACCAAACTCTAGATGCCAGATACTAATGCCGTCCACACTCCGTCTCAGAACCCAACATCTCCTCCTCTTCCTGCTGTAACTGATTCTGCCGCCTGCCCAGTACCCGACCGTAGATGCCAGATTCTAATGCCGTCCACACTCCGTCTCAGAGCCCACCGCCTCCTCCTCCTGCTGTTCCTGCTGCACGCCCCAGGCTTGATCAATATAAGCCATCAGAATGCAGGTATACTTCTGATGAGCCAGCTGATTCGAGTGGGCTCTGAGACGAAGCGTGGACAGCATTGGTAACTGGCATCTAGAGCTGGGTACTGGGCAGGCGGCAGCAGTAACAACATGAGGAGGAGGCGGTGGGCCCTGAGACGGAGCAAGGACGGTATTAGAGGTTGAGGCCATCACCTCTATGGACAGTGTCGAAGCTGTAGCTATTGGAGACATGAATGGATGAACGAGATTCCAACCTGTCCCTACCTACTATGTAGCAAAACCACATGAAAGGGCCGTTGGGGGCGCACTGTGTTTTGAAGGGCCGTTGGGGGCGCACTTGCGGCAGGAGACGAAGGAGCAAATCTGAAAAGGTGAGTATGTGGATCTTTTTACATTGTTGCCGCTGGAGCGTCGAAGCGGTACAGGTTGATCCCGCGGACGTTTGCTAATTGGATGCAAGCATTTGCATGTGTTAGGAGAAAAGGAACCAGGGCATTGCTTGGCCCTTTTCTGTTATTTGGATGCCATTGGGGAGGCTCATAGGACTTATGGGGGGGTAGCGTGGCTCAGATATGACGAGCAGTTGGGACCACAAGGACATTGGATTGTGGATGAAGCTGATGACGCCGGGGAGGAGCGGGGCCATTCAGCCCTTTTTTGGGGGGGGGGGTGGTTTGTGACCTTCGAGCCCTCGGCCTTCCGTAAGAAAGGGGTGTGTTGGCCATTTAATGAAGGGGGCTGCAAGTTTGGCCAGGCCTGCCGTTTCAAGCATGAATGTGCAAAATGCGGGGGCAAGCATGGAGCAGCCCGCTGTATTCGAGCAGGCGGGGGAAGGGGGTCAGACGCCGCTGGAAAGAGGGATGACGCCGGTGAAGGTAGGTCCAGTGCGGCCTTTCCTAAGTAGGTATCCGGACCAGGCGGCTGCTAAGCTCTTGGAAGAGGGGTTCACAGAGGGTTTTCGGATTCCTTGCTCATTGAAGGAGCTCCCCCCAGTGGCAAGGAATTTGAAGTATTTGATTACACCCGGAGGTGGTAGGAGAAAAATTGAGGAAGGAGGTGCGATTGGGCAGAATGGGGGGGCCCTTCCCAGCGCTACCGGTGGAGGACTTGGTGATTTCTCCTTGGGGTGGTGCCCAAGAAGGAGCTCAACAAATTTCGTCTCATTCACCATTTGTCTTTCCTGGCCGGTGCGTCAGTGAATGAGGCAATTGACCCCCGCCTTTGTTCCGTATCCTATACGTTGTTCGACAGTGCACTGAAATGGGTGCGTAAGTATGGCAGATACTGTTTATAGTGTTGGTGGCGACATTCAATTTCTTGGCAGACAAGTTCGGTGGCCCCTTGGCACAAGATAAATCGGGCCCGACGACGGAGCTGGTTTTTCTGAGGATCACAATTGACACCGTGGCGATGGAGTGTCGATTGCCAGGAGACAAGTTGGAGGCATTACGGATTGATGTGGCAAGGGCAGTGGACAGAAAAAAACTTATGTTGCGGGACTTGCAGTCGCTCCTGGGTAAGTTAAATTTTGCCTGCCGGATCATGCCTATGGGGCGGATATTTGCGTGGAGATTGGCGGCGGCTACAGCTGGGGTAAGTTGCCCAGGGCATTTTATTCGTCTGTGCAAGGACTTGAGGGAGGATTTATTCGTTTGCGCAAGGTGTCCCGTGCCCTCAGGAACTGTGAAAGATCCCCTTAGCATCATAGTGGGTATGATTCGGCGTTCAGTGAGTGCGGCTACATGGTTGGCGTATTCGGCGGTATGGAAAGAATGGTGGGATTTCTGTGAGGAATGCGGGGGGCCAGGTCAGAAGAGAATTTTAAGGGGGTGCTGATTTATTTTTTGGGTCGCTGTTTTGAGAGGGGGGTGTCCGTAGCTGTTGTGAATAAAAAATTAGCAGGCTTAGCCTTCCTGTTCAAGTCAATGGGGTTGAAGGATTTGAGTAAGGAGTTTTTAGTTCGGCAGGCGGTGAAGGGGTTTAGGAAGGGGAGAGTAAGAATGGATGGGAGAAGGCCAGTGTCGTTCCCCTTGTTGATAGCATTGGTGAAGAGGTTACAGGGGATCTGTAGTAATAGTTATGAGAGGGCCTTGTTCAGAGTGGCATTCTTTTTAACCTTTTTTGGGGCTTTTAGAATTGGGGAGCTGGTCAGCCAGGCAAAAAAGAAGCCGGGAGGAATTCAGGTGAGTGATGTGGAGTGTGATGGTGAGCAACTTAGGATTCGCCTGGCCAGGTCAAAAACAGACCAGGGGGGTAAGGGGTTGGATATTGTTTTACAGAGTTTGGGTGAGGGGTTGGTTTGTCCGGTGGAGGCTGTGAGGGAATTTTTGGCGATTAGGCCGGAGGGGGGTGGGCCCTTGTTGGTGCACGCTGATGGTTTGGCTTTATCGAGATATCAGTTTGTGGTAGTTTTTAGAAGATGTTTATGGGAGGAGGGGGTGGAGGCAGGACAATTNTCCTGGCATTCATTCAGAATAGGGGCAGCTACGGAGGCAGCTCNGTGGGGCCTTGGGGAGGAGGTTATTCAGCCCATTGGTCCCTGGGAATCTCATCGTTTTAGGTCATACGTGCGGCCTCATATGCTGTGATAGGGGGGGGGTTTCATAAGGGATGGATGGTATCGCGTTGTGCATAATTTTGTTATTTTGTTTTAGGTGGTTTCCAGTGTCTTGTTTGGATCATCGGGCACTCCTATGTGAGCCGGGGGGGCCAGACGAGCAGCATTACGGCCGGATGGGCGGCAGCTGGGTTTCCCTCGTGCCGAAGTTGTAATTCGGTTTATTGGAGTGCCCAGGATGCAATGGAGTAGGCTGCTGGCAGAGGTTCGTCGGTATTTGCAGTGGGATAGGAGTCCAAATGTGTTGTTATTGCATGTGGGGGGAAATGATTTGGGGAGGAGGCCAATTAGGGAATTATCCAGGGACATTAGGTGGGACCTGCTTAGGCTGCTTACTTTGTTGCCGGGTGTCATAGTGGTATGGTCCGATGTGGTGGCCAGGACACAATGGCGAAGCGCTCGGTCAGTGGCACGGGTGAATAAAGCTAGGATTAAGCTTAACATATCAGTGGGGGGCTTTGTGGCACGGAATGGGGGGGTGGTAGTCCGGCATAAGGAGTTGGAAGGGGACTTGTTGTATTTGTATTTGGAGGCTGATGGGGTGGACTTGTCTGATGTGGGTATGGATCTGTGGTGTCCAGGGTTGCAGGAAGGAATTCAGAGAGCTGTCCGGGTGTGGCGGGGCGCACAACGGCAAGGTGGCGCTCTTGTGGCGCCGTGGCGGTGAGGTCCTCGAGGGAAGGAGTGGTATTGGACGGTTTCAGTGGGGGTGAGGGTCTCATCTATGGTATGGGACCCTCGGTAAGGTTGTTGTTGGGAGGTTGAATTGTTTTGCGGTAGGGCTGCGAGTGCTGCTGATATCGTTCCCGAGTTGCGGGTACGGTTGGGAGCATTACATATCACGGCAGTGCAGACCCATTATGTGCAAGGGGTTACAATAGTGGGGCCTTCGAGGAATAGTGGGGCCTTCGAGGAAGTTGTTATTATTTGTTGATTATGTGTTTATATTGTTATTTATGGTTATTTATTAAAAAAGTTAAATTTTTAAGTTATTTGTTAATAAACGGCCCAAAGGGGCCATTTACCCAAGTTGTGGTCTCAGTGTGGGTTTGGAGTAAAGGGGTGGGGTGGGGCACGGCCTGCGGGAACTCAGCCCTATCACAGTCATGTTCACTCACAACAGAGCTCTTCCTCCTGAAATCTGACAGTGTCTTCTGTGTGTAAGTACTGTCTGTAATCTCCTATTCCCAGCCCTTGCCTCCTATGCTAGCAGCATAGTCTGAACTCATTCATACCCCCTTATATCCCTTTTATGTATTAGGCAAATATTTTTTCATTTTAAGTGACCCTTTTTGTGAAAATCTATTCACACACTTTGACACCATAATGAAATCCCTATTTGAAAAAGTTTCTCATCACCTAAAAGTAAGTAAAATTTAAGAATTATTGATAAACTGCACTACTTATTACAATGCGAACATCTGTCTATAACGGTTACATCATATTCTATATGCTAATGATAGACTTCAAGTAACCATACTAATATTACAAGATATATATTCCAATTAATCTATATGTAATCTTGAGGAACTAATCACACACGTTTGAAAAATATATTTATTGTAGTAAAAATAAACTTCATGTACAAAGCCACAATAGAGTTACAACATCCTTGATTTGCCTATTGAGCTGCTATTATTTGTTTGTATACTTAATTGTAATATAAATGCACAATTGTTTGTATGTATTATTCATTTATGCTTATTTTATGCATACTTTAGCTTATTTGTTATAACTATTCTTGACACATATGTATTACTTCTAGCAGACAGGTGAAACAGCAATATGTATTACATTAGCAGACAGGTGAAACATGTTGGGGTACGAGAAGTTACCATTATATAAACCATTTATGTATTCTGGGATACCTTTGTTCAGCGAAAGGTCTCATATCCCATTTAAATTCACTTAGGATTGACCCATTTATTTTGTTCACTTGCATATTATACAAAATAATGTGTATTAAATAATGTTTAATATAATCCACTTAATATACTTTTTTTTATACTTTACTTTGCCTAAAAACCCAGATTCATTTTGAATCTATCAGGATTGTTGGAGAGACAAAAAGATTCCAATTTTTATGACTTGTATTTCTGTTTTGGATAAAGTATGGTATGATAAATTAGTAATATCAAGGTTATTGGGTGTTAGGTGGGTTTCATAAAGTAATGGTCTATGAAATTCTTCCTCTGTACTGGAGACACAAGTTAAACAGAGTGGTTTGAACAGAGAGGGGAATAATGGAATCCAAGGGGGGTGGGGGAATAGTGTAGAGGAAGATAGAACTGATATTTTGTGATGTAATGAAAACTGTAGGTGTTGAGTGAGTGGAGAAGGTGAAGGATAGGGCCTAGGTTAATGAACTAGTGGCCTTTGTAAAAGTGGTAAAAGATGACATAAAGCAGCTGGGGAAACAATTGGTCATTGCACACAGTGCGAAGGATTCATCAAGCAAAATCGGAAGTTCGCTTGCGTGTGCGTATTTGGAATCCGGCATCGGACCCCTGAAACCTATTTATCAACGGATTTTCAGCTGCCAAGAATACGCTGGCGTATTCTTCCGGCATTTATCAACTGAAATGATCAGGAGCTTCGAGGCGCGCATCTCCGGCAGCTTGACACTAGCGAGCTTGCATTCAATGTCAATCTTTCCCTAAAAGTCAATCTTTCAAAGTCAATCTTTCCCTAAAAAAAAAAAATCATTCTTTCAAATGGCACACATTTTCCAGTTAGCTCTAAAAAAATGTATGATGTGTTCAAATGTTTTAAAAATATATACTAGCTTAGAAATAAGCATATTTTTAAATGCCCTAATATTTTCAGGTTTGGAAAGAGTTAAATGATTTCAGCTGTTTACATAGGGCATACCTACACGCTTACCATGCCTGACCCGAGGATCCCTCTGGTGATAAATCTCTGCTAACTCTAGCAGGCAAGGCCTCACTTTTGCCAGCGGGGACACACACACACACAAATATATATTATATATATAAATAAATCTCTCTCTCTCTCTCTCTCTCTCTAGAGAGAGAGATAAATATATATTGTAGGCAACCAGCAGGAAAGGTACTAGAGGACAGATATGTGCCATGCAGGTTGCTGATCCTAGTGCTATAATTCCAGGGATTGCAGTAGTCCATCCCGGGATTTCCACACTACTGAGAAGAGTCCAGGTGCAGCTCCCAGAGGGAGTAAAAAGGAAATGGCTGTCAGGGAGAGGGGAAGGAAAAGACTCTAATGGAGAACAAGAGAGAGAGAGAGGAAGAGAGAGAGGAAGAGAGAGAGGAAGAGAGAGAGACACAGAGACACAGCCCGATTCATCAATAAAATCCGCGCTCGCTGGAAGCGCGACGTGCGCGAGCTTTTTCAGTTGTTGAATAGCGCGATCGCGCACGATTCCGGATCGCTAATACGAATGCGCGACCGATAATCCGATTTTGCTTGATGAATCAGGGGCATTGTAGGGACTGCATTGGTAACTGGCTTCTTGAGCTGGGTGTAGTGCATCGTCAATGCCACCTAGTCTGTAATACAATTTTTGTGAATGAAGTACTGGGCAGTAGTGTTAGTTGAATATCTCACTATTCGATTCGACAACTATTCGATCGAATAGGGGGATAATTTTCGGGACTGTGTAGAACTGCAAGAGCAATCAGGGGAGCAGAGCTGACCACTCTCCGCAATCCGCGGCTGGCATTAGGCCGGAACGGCCAGGGGGCATTGGGCCGGAACAAACTACTGGCTAGGCCGTATCTGCCCTAAAGGCCAGAGTTTGCAGACCCCTGCTGTAGAGAGGTCAGCAATCTCCAGCCTTTAGGTAGTTCGTTCCGGCCTCACGCCGTCCGGCCGGATCGGCCAGGGGGCATTAGGCCGGAACGAACTACCAGGGCCAGAGCTCCGGAGCCGCTTCCTTGCTGTGGCTCCCTTTTTTACCACTGGCGGCGTTAATACTTCTGCCACAGCGCTAAATAGGGAACGCTCCCTGAGGGTAAATCCCTCTCCTCCGCAATGCATACAGAGGAGAGGGATTTCAGGGAGTGTTCCTGGTGGGGGGCAAAGCCATTAGAGCGGGCCACAGAGGCTGGCCTAGTGTGCTCCTGCCCACCCCTGAAATAGCCTGGTGGCCATTAAAGTTTGCCTACCTCTGCTGTAGAGGCTCCAACTATTGATGAATGTGAAGAGGCTGAGGCTTCCCCGCACATGGACAGTGTAGAGGCCGTAGCTATTGGGGACATTGAATGTGAAGCGGTTAAGGCCAGCGCTTATGTGGCCAGTGGGGAGCCTGTAGCTGTTGGTGACAATAGTGAAGGGGAGGAGGCTGAAACTGTCCCCTACATAGGAAATGTAGAGGCTGATGCAGTTTGTGACTTTGGTGAAAACGAAGACTCTGGGGTAAATGTTTCTGCAGCTAAAGAACATGTGGCTGCACCACAAGTCTTGAGAGACCTGAACAAGTTATAATCAATGACAACAGTTCACAATTAGAAATGGTGATGGTGAGAAAATTATTGTGGAAGTGAAGGCTGAAAGAGGGATGGAAAACCTGAAGCCTCCAAATCCAACCAAAAATAAAGAATTTAGAAAAAGGTTTTAATGGTGAAGGTCAAGCAGACACTGAGAAAGAGGAACCAGCATCTCCTGCGCAGCTGCGCAAACATGCTTTGCATGGATCTACGCCAAGCCTGAGACAGAAACTGGAAAAAGATAAAGAACTCCAAAGGAAAATAATAAACTGGATGCAAAAGACAAGGAGATCATCCTTCTTCAAGCCAACTTTCAAGAACAAATTGAAACACTGTAGAAAAGTTTAGCTACATCAAAAGCAGCTTTTAAATCCCTTAAAGAAAAAAACTCTCCTCTTGAGGAAAATCATAAAGAGGTGGCGACTCAAAATGAAAGTTTGGCAGAGGAATTAAACCAAACCCAAGTTCTAGTTGAGGAACTTAAAGGAGAAAAAAAAACCTGGACAATTATCTATCAATTTCCAAGAGCAAATACAGGACCTCAGACTGGAACTAACCAGCAAAGAACAGGAATATGAGCATAAACTGGAAATTGCAGCATCTCAGATAAATGAGCTGAGCTTGACTTCTCGTTCCCTGCATCAGGAATTGCAGAATATACAAGAAGAAATGATGAAAGAGAGGCGCTTGTTGGAAGAGGAGCTGGAGGGAACACTAGATGATCTTGATAAATAACAACCCAACCCAAACTAGAGCAAGAACATCAGGAGAGGGCAGAAGAGATTGTAAAGCTGGAGAAAACTCTTAGAGGGGAAAATGCAGAGCTTGAAAGTGCAAAGGGAGAAACCTGGACGAAAGCAGAAAGTGCGGTCCAAGCAAGAAGGTTCAACTAAGTAGTAGAAAAGAAATACAGATAGGTCTTCAATGGCAGCCTACAGAAAGGATAGAGCAAGAAAATGCAGGGGAGTGCAGAGACCCTCTCCTGGGTTAATTGTATTGGAATAATGTGTCTAACCCCACGGGGTCGAACAGAGGGTGGGGGATATGTGATGACAGAGTGTCCCTAAAATGTCAGGGAAAGTGGTAAAATGGCTCCAGGGAAAAGAGAATTGTAATGATTAATAGGTTCTTTTAGGGCCCTGGAGGCGGCCAAGGGAAGTGTAGGGTGGGTCCCTTGGCCCAACCCTGATGTGAGGAACATATGCACTTGCACTCAGGTGCAAGAGGGGAAGATGTGATCAGCAAGAGGCTGAAGAAAGTGATCAGCAAGAACCTGAGTGGAGAGTAATCAGCCAAGCTGAGAGAGAGCCAGAGGAATCCAAGCTGAGAGAGAGCCAGAGGGATCCAGACTGGAGATGTGAGCAGTCAGAGGCTGGAGTGAGCAGTCAGAGGCTGAGAGGAAGAAGGTTCCAGGATGTGAAGGGAACCAGAGTCTGTTCCTGGCAGGAGAAGGGAGCCAGAGTGGGTTCCAGGCTGCAGGAGAAGGGGACAGAGCTCCAGGAAAGCCAGTGGGCAAACAACACTTCAACCGTGAGTGGAACTATTGTGATATAGAGATTATGCCATAGGTTTCCTAGAGCTGAAGAGGAGACTTTGGACTGAGCTTACCAAGACTGCATGAACTGTGAGTGGATTCTGTTTATCACATTTGCATGGACTGTGTGCCACTGTGGCTTACAAGTTGGACAGAGAGATAGCATACCTAAACAGACGTAGCTAGTTGCCCAGCCAGGCTTTTGTTTGTTGTTTTTGGTAAATGGCTGTGAGAATAAAGCCTGCAGGCAGGAGCCTGGACTTTTCAGTTGATTTGAACGTTTCTGCCTCTTGTTGTGACCGGTTTGATCCCTGCTACCTAGAGCAATCCCACAAACCACCAGAGGCAGTAGCTGCAAGGCCAATAGTTTGGCTAGATGCGAATTGAGCTCAATGACTCTTTTGTTGGTTGGGCCCATAGCCTGATGCCTTGCTCAGAACTCGGTAGAGTGGGCTGAAGGGACTGGGAGCTAGGGGGGCTGAAGGGGTCACTGGAGTACCCATCTTTCGGCTACAAACGTCGTCTGATGTCACAAAACCTGGGGCCAGAAGCTGATACTTCCTCGCAGCTGGAAGTCTGGCTGGCACCAACCTCCTAAAAAGTAGTAGCAATGACAGTTGGAGGTGGAGAAGGAGTCAATGGAGGTGGAAGAAGAGACGATGACGTAGTTACACCCCCTTCAAGAGAACACAAGTACTGCTCTCACTTTGGTTTGTGGTTCTTGCACATGTGGGAAAGCAGGGATGTTGTACCCAAATGTGATCCTGCCTGTCCTCTGCGAATCTGCCTGTGGCACAGTATGCAGATTGCTATGCACCTGTCATCGTCTTTCAGCACGAAAAAAGACCACACTGGAGAGGTGCGTGCAACCATTCTACTGCTCTTTTTCTTTGCCTGCCTCTGCTGGGTGCCCTGCATCTGCTCCAGCTCCATCTCCCCCACAGTCACATTGTCTCTGACTGTTCCCATGCTTGTGCCCACTTGTCTGTGTGTTCTTTGGGACTTACATGTGGCAAATTTGCGGCCCCTTCCATCCCCAGTCTGTTGCTGCTGCCTTTCCTTTACGTCTGTTTCGGAACTGCTGCTAGCCCTTACACGCACCCGTGGTTCCCAGGTGACATCACGTTCATCATCATCCTCATTTTCATATAAGCCAACCTCTGCAAATGCAGCCACTGATGCAGAACCCTTGCCCAGCAAGTGCTAACCACACTCTCCAAGGGTCTCAAAGTCTGCCTCCTACTCTGAAATTCGCACTGACAGATCCTCAGGCTGTTTTGTCAAACAACAAGGGAGAGTCATCGGGAGGTACAGGCTCATTAGCCACGCTAACTCCTGTCTTTGGTCCTGTCACGGCTGTGCTGGCTGCTGCAGAAGAAGAGCCTGCTGCTCTTGAGGCCCCTGAGACCCAGTCCACAACACTCTCCACATGACGTGGCTGTATGATTGTAGTATGCCCTCTCAATAAATCTACCAGTGTACTGGTGCTCCGCACACATCTCAGACCTGTTTAACAACTTGTGCTGCTGCTGCTGTCCTACAGTGACGGACTCCCGGGGAGTATGCCCCCTGCCAAATCTGTCAGGTCGCCCACCGCCACACCTTCCCCTGCGTCTACCGCTTATCTTTTACATATTCGGGCAAAAATGCACCTGTACCAAACAGACATCAAACAATGAAATGTATTATACAGTAATATGTATTTTTTTGAGAAAAATACAGAAAGTTTTCTGCCTTTTTTGATAGATAGCAAGTGCTATCAGAATGAAATATCTGTATTTTTAAGGAGAAATACAGAAATTTTTCTGAAGAAATACAATTCAAAGACAGGGCTTTTTCTTTTTTCAGTTCTTGGCCTGTGAGCTGGGAGGAGTGCAAAGGGAAAACTGTTCGCCGATTCGCTGCAATTCCGAATTCGCCGCGGGTTCGAACTTACAAGACTGCTAATTAATGGGATTTTATCTTCCCAAGCAGAAATGAGCAGAGGTACTCGCCAGAGATGCCCACTCTCACCACTATTGTTCAAACAGGCCATACATTTATTGTTGAAGTTTCTTGAATACTCGCCAGATTTTGTGGGTATGACAATAACAGCATTTGCGGATGATCTATTACTGTACATAGCTGATCCAAAGTCTAGTCTCCCGGCTATTTTGAGTCTTCTAACCCAATATGGCTTGGTGTCTGGATATTCTATCAATCTGAACAAATTTAAAGCCCTATACCTGTCTAACTGTGTCAGACCCAAATGGGGGTTTTTACACCCTGTGGTTTGGTGCAAGGAAAAGGTGCAATATTTAGGATGCCAAATCACTAAACCACTGTCTAAATTGTACAATGCTAATATCAAACCGCTGTGGTCTTCTTTTACCCTCTTATTTGGGTAGAGTGAGCCTAATCAAAATGATACTATTTCCTAAGCTCTTTTACATTATTCAAATGCTACGAATTCTGCTCCGCCAACAAGAACTTAAAGATTTGTAGAGAATATTTTGTTTATTTATTTGGGGCGGCAAGAGAGCTTGGGTGAGCATGCATATCACACATCAACCGGTTGAAAATGGGGGGGTTGAATTTCCCTGATGTAGAATTGTACAACTGGGCAGCCCTAACTAGGTATCTTAGGGTTGTAGGATGCTAGTGACTACGCGGACACATCTTTGGAACAACAAATGATTCCAACTATGCATTTATGTATATGTTACATCTGCATAAGGAGTTGCTCCTGGCTGAGGTGGTAACAAATCCACTTTTATATTCAGGCTGGCAAGCATGGCATAAAATAAGGAGCTCTTTTCAATTAAACAGCCACTCTTCTTTCCACCTCCCACTAGCGTTTAACCCGAATTTACCATTGGTGCTCCAGGGCAGATCAGCCAAGGAGAAACAGGTGATACGACAATTGACGGTTAAATCTTTCACTAATAATCTGACCAAGAAGCCTATCTCCCATGCTGCTGCAGTATCTCTATACCTTTTTTTAGAAAAGGAGGTCTTTGCATACTATCAGATTCGCTCCTATGTCTCTGCACTATTGCGAAGGCTTTCGGATAAAGATTGGACCAATCTATTGAATGGAATGTTATCTAGGCCGAATCCTAAAAGAGATCAATAATTGAAGTTTATGGTAATTATAAATCAGTACTGAATTATGAGGTATGAAACACGGGTTTAAGCAGATAGAGTGTTAGTCTTCCGATTAGGTCCCCAACAGAAATTTTGTCTGCTTACCGTACAGCCTGAAAAGCAATTTCTTCCTCTATGTATAGGGAAATGGTGTTTAAATGTTTTCATGGTGCATGTTTTCTCCATATCGTTCCTTCTTAATAGGTCTAAGTTAGTCCCCCCGATGTTTGAAATGTGGTGCGGCCGAGACAGATTTGTTCCACATGTTCTGGGGATGTCCTCTAATTAAAAGATTTTGGAGGCTGGTGGTGCAATTTGCACTGAACCCTCTGGTGAATTCTCCCATTATCTTTAACATGGGCTTTGTTTGGAGTTCTATCTGAGCAAGTTCGGATAGCTAGGGGATATGGTAGACCCCTCACAATCATATCAATGGTAGCCAAGAAGGCGATTTTGCATAAGTGGATAAGCACTGACCCTCCTACTTTCGCCATGATTCGCCAAACGAACGAGGGAAAAAGCAGGTAATGCCCACTATTTCCAGCGAGAAACGGGGCTGGGAGCGAATCATTTGCTCCCAGGATGCACAGATTAGGAGGCTTCTGTAAATCTGTATATATACAGATATAGCAGTTTTTTTTATGCTACATGTTCCTATGTACCAAAGAAGCCAGTTTGCTAAAAAAAAATACAGATATTTCAGTGTGTGATACCTCTTGCTAATTAGCAAAAAAGCCAGTTTGCTACAGAAAAATTTCTGTCCTACTCTAAAAAAAAAAAGCAGATATTTCAGTGTTAAATACCCCTTGCTATTTACCAAAGACAGTTTGGTACTGAAAAATTTCTGTTCTATTATGAAAAAAAATACATATATTTCAGTGTTTGATACCTCTTGCTATTTATCAAAGAAGACTGGTAAAAAAATTCTGTCCTACTATTAAAAAAAAAATACAGGGATTTCAGTGTTTGATACCTGTTCCTATTTACCAACGAAACCGTTTGGTACAGGTGCATTTTTGCCCGAATAAGTAAAAGATGAGCATAGGCACAAGGGGAAGGCGTGGCTTCGGTAGACCTGCTGCATCTGGCAGGGGGCATACTCCCCGGGAGTCCGCCACTGTGGGACAGCAGCAGCAGCAGCAAACTGTTGGAGGCAGCAGCACAAGTCGTCAAACTGGTCTGAGATGTGTGCAGAGCACCAGTACGCTGGTAGCAGTAGGCTCTTGTTCTGCAGCAGGCTCTTGTTCTGCAGCAGCAGCAGCAACCAGCACAGTTGTGACAAGAGCAAAGACAGGAGTTAGCGTAGCTAATGTGCCCGTACCTCCCGATGACTTTCCCTTGTTGTTTAACGAACAGCCTGAGGATCTGACTTTGTCAGACTTTGAGACCGTTGGAGAGTGTGGTCAGCACTTACTGGGCAAGGGTTCTGGATCAGTGGCTGCATTTGCAGATGTTGGCTTAGATGAAAATGAGGATGATGATGACCGTGATGTCACCTGGGAACCACCAGTGCGTGTAAGGACTAGCAGCAGTTCCAAAACAGGAAAGGCAACAGCAGCAAAAGACTGAGGATGGAAATGGGCCGCCAATTCACCTCATGTGAGTCCCAAAGAAGAGACAGAGGAGTGGGCACAAGCAGGGGAACAGCCAGAGACGATGTGACCGTGGGGGAGGTGGAGCAGATGCAGGGCACCCAGCAGACACAGAGGCAGGCAAAGAGAAAGAGCAGTAGAGTGGTTGAACGCACCTCTGTGTGGTCCTTTTTCATGCTGAAAGACAATGACGGGTGCGTAGCAATCTGCATCCTGTGCCACAGCACATCCGCAGAGGACAGGCCGAATCACATTTGGATACAACATCCCTGCTTTCCCAAATGCGCAAGAACCACAAACCAAAGTAGGAGCAGTACTTGCGTTCTCTTGAAGGAGGTGCAACCACGTCATACTCTCTTCTTCCACCTACATTGAGTCCTTCTCCACCTCCAACTGTCATTGCTACTATGTCTAACGAGGTTGGTGCCAGCCAGGCTTCTAGCGGCTGGCAGAAAGATGGGTACTGTCCAGTGACGCCTTCAGCTCCCCTAGCTCCCAGTCCCTTCAGCCCACTCTACCAGAGCTCTGCACAAGGCATCAGGCTATGGGCCCAACAAACAAAAGAGTCATCAAACTAAATTCACGTCTAGCCAAACTATTGGCTTTGCAGCTACTGCCGTACAGCATTGTGGACTCTGCTCCCTTCCGTGACCTGATGGCCTGTGCTGAGCGGCAGTGGAAGGTACCAAGCAGGCATTACTTCTCCCGCACAGCTGTACCCAGTTTACATGCACATGTAATGGAAAACCTCTCCCGGACATTGGCATTCTTGGTGTCTAGCCAAATCCACGTCACTATGGACAGCTGGACAACCAGGCATGGAGTGGGACGCTACCTGTCCTTCACTGCTCACTGAGTGGCCTTGCATAGCTTGGTGGGCGTTAGTCTGCAAAAGGCATTACAGCACCTGGTACCCCTGTGCGAGGGGTGTGGTGGGAAAGCATGGGCCACCCCAGTCCTCTTCCTCCTCCTCCATTCCTTCTACCTCAAACCCCAAGCAGCGGAGGGCACTGTGAGAGAAATCACTATAGGAGATTCAGGAAATCACTATAGGAGAATTACTGCATTCATAAATATCAGTGACCGATCCCCGGGCACTACAGGTCAGAATGAGGGCTTGCCTCATGCCCAGGGATCTCTCACTGAGAGGAGGATTCTCACGACTCCATTAATAAATGCAGCCGCGATACTCTGAGAGGAGGAGTGAGTCATGCGGCTTGCGTTTTTGAACACGGCCGTGGGAAAAAATCAGAGGATTTTTCCCACGCTGCATTAATTCAGGGGCTACTAACGAGACTCACACTGTGTTCCTGGATAGAGAAATTCTATCCAAGAACACATACAACTAGTAAAGGGCTGCAAGAGCAATCAGGGGATTGCTCCCCTAAATGGTCTTGCAGGTCCTAAAAATTCGGTTTTGCTGGCCCAATTTACAAAGGCCGTTCTCGCCTACATGTTTGGTAAGCGAGAGTGGCCCAATTCGCTCGCTCATCCCTACTGCACACATCCAAAAGTCTAGGCCAAGGCAGGGGGGATTTTCTGGATGCCTGGCGAAACCTGATACGGCCACCTCAAACAAGTGAAGTGCGGGGGCATAGCCATCGAGAATGGATGAAGTGCATGGTGCATGATTATGTTGGCTCTTTTCCGGCTGGTGGTGGTGGTGTTGACGACAGCAGTTATGAGGAGGATAGCTGTCCTGATAGTAGAGACTAGTGGTGGTGTTCGAATTCCGGTTGTCCCTATATTCGACCCGAATATGGCGGTTCAAATTCGGGCAGACCCGACCCAAAAAACATGGAATTCAACTTTGCGAATCCATTGAGAGTTTATCTGCAGTTCCACTGCGATCCCCAGATACTAGAGGTTAATAATTCTCTAGTGCCCGGGGATCGCAAACAGGAGGATTCCCAAGGATGAAAGAATGATTGCAGCCCTGAGAATCCACTGCGATTCTGGGGGCACTAGAGGTTAATTAACCTCTAGTGCCCCGGGATCGCAGTGGAACTGCAAATGAACTCTCAATTTCTTCAGTTTTCTGCATCCAAGAATCCCTATCCAAGAACACATACTACAGTTACTCTAGGGCTGCAAGAGCAATCAGGGGAGCAGAGCTCTCAGCCGCTGGCGGAGTGGTCACGGACAACCGATCACGACTGTCGCCAGAAAATGTCAATTGCCTCACCTTTTTGAAGATGGCCGAAAGGTGGGTTACTAACAACTATTATATGCCCACTGCAGAGGTCACTGATTGACTTACACAAGTACTCACTGGCCAACCAAGATTCCTCTGTCAACCAATACTGCTCCTGTGGTGAGTCTGTGGCTGCCTATCACCAACACCCTGTCAGCTGGGCCTGCCTTACATTTATGCTGCTTTCGGAAGGCCGACAAACTGCAGATGAAAACCCCCAGTACTGCCACACTAATAGATACCATTGCCTTAGCCTAATTTTTCAGCAAAGTATTGTAAGATTGAGGGTTGGCATTCATGTCATCCACTTCATAATGCAAACCAGCAATATCGTCTACCTTCCTACAGCTTCTGGCACCACAGCATCGGTGCTCGCGCACAAAACATCTTGGTCTGGCCCTTCACAAATTTCAGATATTTGTATTACAACACTTCTGGGTGGCATTGACGATGCACTACAACTAGCTCTAGATGCCAGTTACCAATGCGGTCACCGCTCCTTCTCAGGGTCCACTCCCTCCTCCTCCTGCTGTTGCTGCTGCCGCCTGTCAGTACTTCATTCACTAAAATTGTATTACACACTTCTGGGTGAGTGGCATTGTCAATGCACTACCTCCAGCTCTAGATGCGAGTTACCAATGTGGTCCCAGCTCCGTTTCAGAGCCCACCGCCTCCTCCTCCTGCTGTAAATGATGCTGCCGCCTGCCCAGTACCGGACTTTAGATGCCAGATACTAATGCCGTCCACATTCCGTCTCAGAGCCTACCGCCTCCTCCTCCTGCTGTAAATGATGCTGCCGCCTGCCCAGTACCTGACTTTAGATGCCAGATACTAATGCCGTCCATACTCCGTCTCAGAGCCCACCGCCTCCTCCTCCTCCTGTAAATGATGCTGCCGCCTGCCCAGTACCTGACTTTATATGCCAGACAATAATGCCGTCCATACTCCGTCTCAGAGCCCATCACCTTCTCCTCCTCCTGTAAATGATGCTGCCGCCTGCCCAGTACCTGACTTTATATGCCAGACAATAATGCCGTCCACACTCCGTCTTAGAGCCCACTGACTCCTCCTCCTGCTGTAAATGATGCTGCCGCCTGCCCAGTACAAAACTCTAGATGCCAGATACTAATGCCGTCCGCACTCGGTCTCAGAGCCCACCGCCTCCTCCTTCTGCTGTAAATGATGCTGCCGCCTGCCCAGTACAAAGCTCTAGATGCCAGATACTAATGCCGTCCACACTCCGTCCCAGAGCCCACCGACTTCTCCTCCTGCTGTTGCTGCTGCCACCGCCTGTCCAGTACTCCATTCACAAAAATTGTATTACAGACTTCTTGGTGGCATTGACAATGCACTACACCCAGCTCGAGATGCCAGTTACCAATGCGGTCCACCCTCCGTCTCAGGGCCCACCGCCTCCTCCTCCTGCTGGTGCCGCCTGTCAGTACTCCATTCACTAAAATAGAACACTTCTGGGTGACATTGGTGATGCACTACACCCAGCTCTCATTGACACTTACCAATGCGGTCTCCCTGGCAATAGCTGACCAGAGGCTACACACTGCTACTGCTCTCTCTGACCCACGCTCCGTCTCTGGTCCTCCATCCTTTTGCCTAATGTCACTGCACTACTTGTCCACAACTTTATGGGTGTTATTCCTAACACATGTCATCCAGGTCATGATGCCAGCTAGCAATTATTATTATTATTATTATTAATAAATGGGATTTATATAGCGTAAACAAATGATGCATCGATATAAATTAAATAGGGGTGCGTACATTAAATAGCAATGCGTTCTTCTGCTGTTTTGACAGCAGAGACTGTTGCTAGTGGGTTGAGTTCACCCTTTCTCAATGTCCTAATTTTTATGCTGCTTTCTGGACGCTGTCCATCACGCAAGAATCCTAATTGCCTGCTGTCACTTTGCCTGTCATTTTCTGGAAAACCACAATTTTATGGGTGGTATTCCTAACACGTCATTCAGGTTATGATGCCAGCTAGCAATTATTATTATTATCATTATTTTTATTATTAACAAACAGGATTTAACATATTATGCAGCGCTGGTTACATTAAATAGGGATGCGTACATTAAATAGCAATGCGTTCTCCTGCTATTTTGACGGCAGAAACTGTTGCTAGTAGGTTAAGTTCACCCTTTCCCAATGTCCTGTTTATGCTGCCTTCTGGAAGCTGTCCACCACGCAAAAATCCTATTTGCCTGCTGTCACTTGCCTGCCATTTTCTGGAAAACCACAAGGTGTTTTGGAACTTTTGTATTTGTCCCTTATTACCACGGTTCTCCTACACATACCTAGCAAATTTGGTGGTTCTAACATGTATAGGGTCTTTGCTAATGTTTAAAGTCGGCCCATTAACTTTTAAGGGAATTGATTCGCCGAAATTTTGCAGACCCATCTGAAGTTCTAGGAAATTTTCGCGAGACTGTCAGAGGCCTTCTAGCTTATCCCTACGTATTATATCCACGTTTCAGCAAACCTCCTGGTATGTCACTAGGTTATTGGATAATGACCCGCCTGTTCTTCTATAGCAAACTTAACAAATAACTATGTTTATATTGGAATGTACCTTTGTTTCAGTATTTTGTTTAATTATTTGACATTTTTTTATGATAATTGCTTTGCAATGTTGGATTTCTGTTTCTACCTATACACTAGACTATTTGTTGGTTTGATATTTGATAGTTATTTATGTTATTATATTTTGTTGTATCGTAATTGACTGTTTGTAAAGTCCTCTGTTGATTGAAAAATAATAAAATATTTAAAATAATGGTTATGACCTAGGCAGTTTTGGGTTCTAAGTTTGGGTCCCATGGGGCAACGTCTATAAAAAGTTTATTTGGTTTCACTTTGTGGGGTTCCTCCTGAAAATATTCAGGCAGGGTAATACTTTGTACATTACCATTGTAGGGAAACTCTGGCAGGGCCTTTAGACCGTAAGCATTACCTGATACTCATGTGCACAATTCTTTGCAGTTTATCACACCTCTATAGAAAAGTATAGGAAATAATCTGTCTTCTCTAAATTACCATCTGGCTCTTACATTACATTTCCATCTTCCACTAGCTCCGTCCTGCTAATCCCTGACCTTGGAACAACAATCACACCAAACATCTACAAAAGACTGTTCATGTAGCTGAGCGCAAGTGGAGGAAATCTGGCCTCAGCACTGACTTCATGGACTACAAATCCAGGCTACAACACTGTACTCACCATCACCAAGCAAAATTGTTTTGTGTATTCTCCCCAGCCTTGGAGAGCTTTAATAAATCAGGGCCAACGTCTCCGCTCACCATGCCACTCCAACCATATCCACCCCTTCCACCTGTATATCATCACAAACCTCCCCAGCCCTGTTACTCTGGATGAAGTCTAATCTCTTCATTTCCATCCCCTGTCCACTTTACCCAGTTCGCTCTGATCTACTCTGTGCCCATTCCTCCAACCTGGCCCCTGCACTGACCAAACTATTCCACCTCTCCCTTACTACTGGTATCTACCCCTCCTCTTTCAAACATGCCATTATACTTCCTATCCTGAAGAAACCCTCACTGGACCCCTCCTTACCTTCTAGCTACTGTCCTATCTCCCTTCTCCCATATGTTTCCCAACTTCTTGAGCACTTTGTCTATAAAAGACTCACTGACTATCTGAACACCAACTCTCTACTGGTCAGTTCTTTGACCAGTTCTCTTTTCTTTGTACACATCTCTCGATAATCTCAAATCCTCCTTCGGTTTACAGTACCATCTGTATGCTGATGACACTCAAAGCTACCCTGACTTGTCCTCCTCAGTCCTGGACAAGGTTTCATGCTGATGAGATTTCTAAAATTCAACCCGGTTAAAACACAACTCATAATCCCCCCCCCCAATTTTTAATTCCACATCTCCCCGACATATTCCTGTTAATAACACTGTATTCATCCCTCTCCACAGGCACATTGTCTTGGAGTCACCTTCGATTCTGCCCTCTCCTTCACCCCCCATGTAAACTCCATGTACACCCTCTTATATCTCGTCTGGACTACTGTAACCTTCTCCCTGGTATTCCACTAACCCGACTACAATCTATTACGAATGTTGCAATCAGACTTATGCATTCTTCCCACCACTCCTCTTCTGCTGCCTATTTGTTCTCTTCATTGCATTCAAGAGCATTCAAGCTCTTGTGCTTGGGGCAGGATCCTCTACCTCTCCTCCTGTGTCTTTCTGTCATTTTTGACCCCTATTGAATGTACAGCATTGCTTAATAAGTTGGCACTATATAAATATTGTATATTATTATTATTATTATTAATAATAATAGGAAGAAGAAAAAAAATAAATAGGCAGTGTTTACCCATTGTTCAAAGCCACAACAACCTTGCAAATTTGCGTTTTGTTCTTCTTTTCTCTGTAGACCTCTTTGCTTTCCACCCCTTATCAACTGGGTCTAAGAAAATTCTACAAGTTTATAGAGAGTGTGGTGGGGGTTCTTGTGGTTACAGAAAACAACAGTAATTCACTATAACGCCATATAATCTGAGGCGCAAATGGCTTGTTCAGCCAGCACTATTTTTTTTGGAGTCCCAAGGGGGCAGTCATATGTTAGAGAGCCAACTCCTAGGCTAATCAGAGCTATCTCTCCACCCCCCCCCCCCCCCATACCTGAAGACTGAATAAAAAGTTTTTGCAATATTTCATCATATGCTCCGGCCAGGTCTAAGAATCTGAAGCTACTTCCCTTTGCCTCAGCAAAAAACAACTTGATGATTATTTGTTGAAAGAGTATAAGCCAAAGACTAGAGTTATTCCACTGCCCAAAATTTCAACAAATACCCATTTTCACTACCCCCTCAGCTGATATTTTAAATTCAAATAAAATTGCAGTGAGTCAGGCTTGTGTAATGTCCACCGTGTGCTGCTATTAAGGAAGAGATTAAGTTCCTCACGGAAAAATAAAACAGTTACGGTAATACAGTTCCCCCCCCAGAATAAAGCTCCTTTCTAATGACCAGGTGGGCAGAGGTTTTGCTTGCTGTTTACAAGTTCTTGCGACTTCAAAGCGCAGACGGTCCCACGCGACTAGGTCTTCCAAAAGGCGCATTGAAAAAAAAATGCTTGGTCTCAGTCGGTGTTTTTGGGATAGTTTTTTGCTGACACTGGCTTATGCTTTTCGGTGAACATGCTTTTTGTTGAGAGAGGTGAAATAGTTAATTGTACAGGTAATAGCATCTGCTGGGAAAAAACGATGCTGTCAGACTCCAGAACTTTTGTTAGAAAGTATTCTGGGATCGAGCTGCCCTCCCTGGTCTTTGCCTTTGGTGATTTCAATAAGAATGTAGTTGGCCATTTATCAGAAGGGCAGGGAGAGGGGGCACTTTAGGAGTGGAGCCAGGGAAATTTGATCATTAAAAGAAATTCCTCCTGGCTGTCTGGGGGAATTTAATTAAAATGCAAGGAAGGGGAGTGCAGCGAGCACAACATCTGGAATCAATATGTGTGACTTTGATATTTTTTTTTCCTTCTTCCTTGTATTTTTCCTGTTTCGCTGCTGGGGAGGGGGGGGAAGGTATCAGGATATCGACAGAGAGAGACATTACAGGAAGAATGAAGAAGAGAGGGACAGGGTTGGAATCTTCTTAATTACAACAACCGGCAGGGGTGGCATATGGAATGGAGACGTGGCACAGCACACCGCACTACGGAAATATCAAATAATCAGCATCTTAATATTGGAATTGGCACTGTCAAAAAATGTCAAAGAATGAATATAGTATTTGGATGTAGCTAATAAAATTCACTGGTAAATAGCCAGAAACAGACATTGCTAATTTGCTACCCTAGTTGCTCTTTAAACATAGCTAGCGCATCAAAGACTAGCAGATAGACAATGGACTTTAGAAAAACCAAAAGGTTTGGAAGCACAAATATTTGAATTATACCCGGCCATGTGTGCAGTAATAATCATCACTCTGGAAGCTGCAACATTGGCTTATCTATAATGCAGATACATATCTCTCTGTTTCAAATCAGCATCTTAACACAAATCAGCTTCTGACTTCATATGACCAATTATATGTCACAACCATCTGACCCAAACCTTGCGAGGTGCTCGCTCAACAGATCTTGTAAAAAATGGACTAATTGTAATTGTGGAATGTTTGTTGGGCCAACATATTAGTGTCTTTAGAGACTTAGAAGAAAAGGCTTTGTTCTGTGTTTATGAATTGCTATTATGTTGAAAGAGAGGATGGATCCTTAGCCTAAAATACGTATTTTTAGAATATAAAACAGTCAGCAGTCTGTTTCCATCAATTTATTTGATTCTTTGTCTGACTATACTATATACTGCCCTGCTAAGTCAATATTTCATAGGGGAGTTGGCATATAACTTTACTTGAAAATTACTTCCTAGTGTTTTTCTAAAAGTCAAATCAGGACAGCTTTATATCCAGACCCAGGTTTACAAAGATACCCCCCAAATCTGTACATGTTCCTAATGCAATGCCAGGATGGTATGCTGTTAGAGTTAGATGTAAGTAGCAGGGTTGGAACAAAAAAGCATTCAGGTATTCTTGGAGGGTACTGCTGATGTAAAGTTTGCTGGTCTGTTGGTGTGGGGAGGGGAGCACAGTCACCCATTTAGATGAAAGGTTAGTGTAACCTTCGGGCTGAGGCCAAGCATAGGCAACATTACTGCCCTGTCTGGAAACAAAGGTAGTAGAAGGCTCTTAGGAACCTAAGATAATCTCTAAAACTCCTCTGGTCGCAATGACAGCCAGGAAAAGGGGGGCCTTCAGCGATGGCAGGCCTAGTCAGATTTTGAACCTGGTCTGAAGGAGTCTAAAACAAGCAAAATAGAGCACAAGATAGGTTTCCTTCCAGTGATCTAGCTTCCTGGGGGAATAATTCTCTGCAATTGCCATGAGGAGTTTCAGAGTCGCATTTGCATTCACTGTTCCAATAGTGCTTGGCAAAAGCCTATAGTATGAGGTAACCATTATGACCCTATGGATAACTCACCACATTATGAGTAACTGATGGATCTCAATGAGATGCTGGATCTTTGTTACAGTAGTTCTGAGCTCTGTTTGCTGGATTTAGAGTCCAGAGTGCTAGCCATTACATCATGTAACCCCTACTAGCAAGGAGAAAGCAAAGGCTTAAAAGTATTGTAAAAATTGAATACTATATTGGTAATAGGTTTCCTGGCTTTAATATAGGTTTTCACCCCCCATTTATAGCAGCATAGATGCATCCACCTTTTCCTTTCAAGATCCAGGACACCAGGGGCTGTTTTTGTTTGGATGCAACAGGGGATCTTTTGAGAGGAGGACCAGATAGGTTTAAAATGAAGAGGAGCCTGAACAGTCAGTTACCTTAGGAACATGCACCAGAGCCATCTGAGCCATTTGAAGACGATTCCTCAAAAAAAGTAATCTCCTTCGAGAAACACCTCAGGACCTGTAAACCAAAAGCACCAGGGGAAACACAGCCCATTGTAAGCGCAACTGACCCCAGGACTTGCTTGCTTGACAAGAAAAAACCTTGAGACAAAGTTCTCCAGTTTGTGGTCTCTCAAGGATGCAACAGATCCACTAGTGGGAGGAAGGGCCACTGGCCCACCCACAGTTGAAGGATTTCTGATGTAAAGACCATGTATTGTTGACTACTGTCCTTAAAGAGGATAAAAACTTATTTAAACATCATAGGATATAGACTTGAATTTAAATATATTCAGCTTACATGGTGATCAGGAACTTATTTTTCAAAGAGAATCGGTTAAATAAATATTGACATTGTCTTTTTTTTTTTTTTTACTTTTTTTTTTATTAGCAACCAATAAAAACAGACAGTTACATAACTCAAACCGGTATATACAAATGACAACAGCAAACAAAAACATGAAAGGGCATACAATTTTATAGAAATAATCATATCTAATAACTTGAGAGAACAGATAGCATGCCACGTAATGATAAATGGAAGAGAAAAAAATGTATACGTACACAATAACATTCCCGTTATAACATTAAGCAATCTACCATTAGGTTTCATTGGTTGCTGATTTTATATTAAAAAGTATAGAAAAAGAGAGGGGAGAAAGAAAGGAAGGGGAGAGGGAAAAAAGGGGGGGGGGGGGGGCTGTCAAGGGACATAAAAAGAAAAGAGGGTAGGAGGGGGGGGCAGGGGGGGGTAAGGCTTGATAAACAGTCGAGGCGCCGTATGCTCACGGTAGTGGGCAGAGCAGCCGCAATTAATCTGCAGTGGTCCTTAACTCGTCCCAATAATACCAGGTACGTATAGGTCTGCGTGCTGAACGGTCTCCTGCACTCATAAGCTCCTCCATATATTGGATATCGTTTATCCTGGTCAAGCATTGCTGCACAGTAGGTGGAGCAGTTTGTCTCCATAGTGGGGGGATGCAAGCCTTGGCTGCATTTAACAAATGTCGCAGCAGCGACCTTTTATAGCATTTCCTCAACATTGCTGATACATGAAGCAAAACAAGCTCCGGTTTATCCCGTATCGACACTTCTGTCAGCTTTGCACAATATCAGCAACAACCGCCCAGAATGAGGCTAAACTAGGGCAGGTCCAAAATATGTGTAACAGCGTACCTACATGTTGTCCACATCGCCAACACTCTGAGCTAGTGTGTGGAAAGAGTTTCGTCAGCCGATCGGGGGTTCTATACCACCTGGTAAGCACTTTGTAATTAGTCTCCTGATAATGATTACTAATAGAGGCTCTGTGCCCGTAATATAACATACACTCTATTTGTTCTTTGGTAAATTTAACACCTAGATCTCTCTCCCATTTAGCAATAAAATATGGCGTTGAGGGGTCCTGGGCTGTTAGTTGTATTTTGTACGTATGAGAAAGCACTCCTCTTAAGGGATCGCCATTTACTCATAAACTCTCTAGCATGCCTAGTGGGCGGCCGAAACCCTGTGCCGGAGGCAGTGATCTAATAAAATGTTGAAACTGTATTGTCCTCCAGTTATCCAGACATGGAAGGGAGTGGTCTACTTGAAGCTGGTCCGTAGTGGACCAGAGGGAATAATGCAGGAAATGGAGAGCCCGATAAACACCGTTCTCAATCCAGATCCTATATACCGTGTCTCTTCTGCTAGTCGAGGAACTTGGGGTGTCCTAGGATGGGGGACATAGGGGAGGGGAACACAGTAATTCCTTCCGTGCGGAAATACCTCGCCACCACTCTAAGCGTCTCACCTATCGGAGGGTGTCGGCGTAGGGCAACCGTGTCCTCAACTGGGGACACTTAACATTATAGGGGACTGCGCGTCCTCCAGGGTCACCCATCCCTTAAAGCAGGCATGTCTACACCAGTCTACTAAATGGGTCAGATGTACCGCCCTGTGGTACAGTATTGGGTCCGGAAAAGCCATCCCCCCTTGATCCTTTGGAAGTCGAAGAATAAATTTGTTAAGACGAGGTGTTTCAGTGTTCCACACAAATCTCAGGAATTCAGAGTGAATTTTATGCAGCAAATGAAGAGGAATACGTACAGGTAACGTTTGCTGTAAGTAGAGAAGACGTGGCATGATGTTCATTTTTAAGATATTGCACCGACCAAACCAAGAAAAGGTCTGTTGTCGCCATCGCTGGAGATCACTGCGTATGACGTTAAGAAGTGGTAAAAAGTTCAGTTCTACTATTCTTCTAAGGTCAGCAGGGATATTAGTGCCCAGGTATCTAAAAAAACCTCGAGCCCATTTAAACGGGAAGGAGGGTGCCAACGCTTTCCGTGTCTCAGGCGGTAAGTTAATGTCCAATACCTCTTTTGAAGATTAATTTTATAGTCAGAGAGCTGAGCATATCGACGCAATTCTAATAGCAAGTTGGGAAGGGTCACCTGGGGAGCAGTAATATAAAAGAGAAGATCGTCCGCATATGCAGCCACTTTGTGATCAATGGAGCCTACCCTAACACCCTTAATATCTGAATTCTTGCGAATATGGCCCAGTAAGGGTTCAAGGAGTAGAATAAAGAGTAAAGGAGACAACGGGCATCCCTGTCTTGTGCCATTGGCAATAGAGAGTGGACGGGAAAGAAGTCCATTGACTCGAACAGAAGCGGTAGGTATTCTATAGAGGGCCTGTATCCACGTAAAAAGCTTACTAGGAATGCCTATAAAATTAAGGACTTGCTGCATGTATGACCAGTTCACGCGATCGAATGCTTTTTCGGCGTCTGCCGAGAAGATCATTGAAGGAATTTTGTGTACAGTCACATGGTGGATCAAGTTTAGCGTGCGAGTAGTGTTATCCCTTGCCTCCCTAAATGGGAGGAAACCACTCTGGTCGGAATGAAAGGCGGTGAAGGACAGGTGTTAGCCTTCTCGCCAAAATGCTAGAAAAAAGCTTAGTATCACAATTTAGTAGCGATATCGGGCAATAGTTTGCACACAACGTAGCATCTTTATCTGGTTTCAGGATGACTGTGATATGGGCCCTAGAGGAGTCAGCAGGTAGCGGATGTTCCTGAGAAAGTGCGTTGAAGGCCGTCAAAAAGGGGGCAGAAAGTTGAGGAAGAAAACGCTTAAAATAGGCTAGGGTAAACCCATCGGGGCCTTACCCGTGGGTGCTTTTGTTACAGCTGCTTGTAACTCCGCTGAAGTAATAGGAGCATCCAAAGCTGTCAGAGCCTCTCCTGGAATCCTAGGGATACCAGAGGCCGCTAAGTATTCCTGTATATTCGTTCTTACTGCGTCCAAGGAACCCGGCTCAGGGTTTCCCCTCAAGTTATAAAGCTTGGTGTAGAATTCCTGAAAGGCATCAGCTATATCCTGAGAACGATGCAGAAGAGTACCAGCACTCGACCGGATACAAGGAATAAAGGTACGGGCCCTTTTAACTCTTAGGGCACGCGCTAATGCTTTCCCACATTTGTTATTATATTCATAGAAGAACGCCCTGCATTTGTCCAGTTGGGACTTTGCTTGAAAACAGAACTGCATATTTATTCTCCCTCTCAATTCCACTAATTGTGCCTCTATATCTGGTGAGTGGCCACGTTTATGCCTAGTCTCCAGAACGTACAGGTCTTGAAGCAGCTGCTTCAGCAGCTGTTGGCGTTCTTTTTTAATCCTATGGCCTTGCTGAATTAACAGACCTCGCACATAGCATTTGTGGGCTTCCCATACATTCAGGGGGCTGGAGACAGACGCTTCATTCCTATCAAAGAAGGCCAATATCTCTTGTTCCAAATGAGTTCCAAAATCGCCAGAGGATAAGAGAGATTCATTTAGACACCAAGAACCGCCCCTAGGAGGGGGAACATCAGACAATATCATAATCGAAATCGGTGCATGGTCTGAGAAAGTCATATTCCCCATGTCTGTACTGTGGACTTGTGGGATTGCATCATGTTTAACCAGAAAAAAATCTATACGCCAGTAAGTTTTGTGGACGGGAGAATAAAAAGTGTAGTCACGCTCACTAGGGTGCTGTAGTCTCCATATATCAGTCAGCTGATGAAGGTGTAAGAGGCTTTTCAGGCGTCGTAAAACAGAACAAGGGAGGTGGGAAGCCCCCCTAGAAACATCGTGGGCTGGGTCCAATGCTAAGTTAAAATCGCCCCCCACTATCAAAACTCCCTCCGCAAACACATCAGCAACCTCAAGAAACTTCTCCAAAAAAGACACTTGGTTAGTATTAGGGAGATACAGATTAACCAGCGTAAACAACCTAGTGTGGATCCTCCCTCTAACTAGGAGGTATCGCCCCTCTGGGTCCATCTTCAAAGTAACTAACGTCCAAGGGAGGGATGTATCAATCAATATGCTAACACCCTTGTACTTAGAGTCTGGGGATGAGCCATGGTACGCTGTCTAAAATCGACGGTTCCTAAGTGAAGGTATCTTATCATGGCGGAAATGCGTTTCCTGTATTAACGCTATCTGACATTTTGAGCTATTGAGGGAATTCAACACCACTGAGCGTTTGGTCGGGGAATTAAGACCTTTCGCATTAATAGATGTAATTTTTAATGACATGTAGGGGCTGGAGTATTCTTTCAACTATCTTATGCTTCCACTGCAGGGGGGGGGGTTGGTGGAGAGAAACAGTTACAAGGGAGTAAAAGAAAGAGGGAGGGAGGGGAAGAAGAGATTGAATATATAGATAAAGGGAGGTGGAAAGTGCTCCGGTCGAACAACCGAAGCCCACCAGGTAGTATAATACTAATCAGTACCTAGCTCCAAACCACCAGGGTGAGGAGCAAACTAGTGGGGGTAGTGGAACTCGACAGAGGCATGGCTCCACCAGCCTCCACCGCAACTAGTTTATGAACTAACATTCCAAAATCCGCCTATATTGCAGACTCAGATAAAAACAATATAAGAATGAATCAACATTGCTTCCCCAGGTAAATCAAAAACACGGAGGAAACCAACTAGGGTAGCATATCTATCGCTAAAAACATACATTGAACATATAGTTATGTATAGACCCGTATACAATCATTATTTCAGAGTAGTCCACGGACATCGTCGCCCCCAACGCCGCCAGTAGTAATAAGCAATCAGGCTCAAATAGCATCCATCGATCCACCCCGGGGGTAGACCCATTAGGCCACTTGAAGTCTGGGACACCGCCCACCGTGGACCAATCAGTTTGCCAACCTATATTAATAATAAACAAACCCATATTATGGACAAGAGCGTGTTTGCATGTATCATAGCAAGAGCCCTAAGCTTCATTGGGCAGAAAGGCACAAAGCATCACAGGTAAAGCATTCAATCCTCATCATGTGGCCGTCCCCCCATAGCGAGCACATTAAAAATCTCTTACACTAGCGCCTAGCAGTAAGGAGGCAGGCTGTACTTCAACATGGCCCTGATCAAATTCTAGGGTGGTCACAGAGGATTACATAGCACTAGCAGAAGGATCCACAGTTATCACTCTAGTATCAACTCCTGACACCTTTTGCTGAACTGCTTCCAAAGCTGCACGTGAGGAGCCTGCCGACCCGGCCAACATATTACAAAGACCCAGAACAGTACCACAAAAGCAGCCAATCATTATCAAGTGGCCGCCGCCCCATATCAAACCATCCGTAGTACAGTGGGTCGCTAGACCCGCCACAGTATCCAGAAAATAAGGCCATATAAATAGCTAAACAAGGGGCCACAACCGCCAACCCTCCCAAGGCACCACAAAAACTGCCACAATTACCGCAGTATAAAAACCCATACCTCTAACTATTCCCAGATAACATCACGGGTGTCAAATGGGAGGAAAACAAATCCTATGACATGAATTGCATTGCAGAGCACAGAGCATAAATATAGGTACATTTGCAGAACAGGTATAACATTATCGCAGGAATCAAGTCAACAGGCACACAGTACTCAGCAAACAAGGCAGATATCCCCCCCAAATAAAAACATAGGAGCAGCAGCAAAATTGCATCAAACAGAAGTCATAAATCAGTTCAGCTGTAATGGTAATACTATATTTTACAGCAGTTCCCAAGGGGACGAACCAACAAACCCAGATAGGTATCCGGCACAGTAGGGTGAGACTCAAGGTTCATTGACTGTAGGGCCCAGTGTGATCCTCTCTCCTTGTGTCGCAACATGCCCAGGTCTCCGGGGAAAATCTCTCCTGCGGTTCCGTTGCAGAGAGGCCGCTTCTTCTGAAGGAAAGTCCAGCCAATTAGAAATTACAATGGGGTCCACACCTAGCATGGAGAATAATGCAGGGAGCTGTGCATGGTGATGTAAGGCAAATGTCTCACCTCCTTTTGTCACTAAGACATGGAATGGGTGTCCCCATCTATAAAATGCCCCTGCAGAACGAATTAATTCCAGAAGTGGGCATACGCAAGGTCTGAGCTGATACATCTGGCAATAACTGTATACTGGCACCGTCAAAGTCCACAGGACCTAGTCTCCATGCTTTTCTCATAATCTCCTCCTTTAAAGTATAGTAGTGAACCCGACTCAGTACATCATTGGGCAAATTGGAGCTGCGGTCACGAACACTGCGCACTCTGTGTACCCGGTTCAATGTCACAGTTGCATGTAGGTCAGCATTAGCCGTAGCATTAGGGATCCCCCTGAGGCGTACATTATTTCTCCTGCTGCGGTTTTCCAACTCATCAGTGCGGAGCAGTAAGGAGGTAAGTTGTGATTTAACATGTCCCATATCAGATTCTAGGGAGGTCACAGAGGATTGCATAGCATTAGCAGAGGATTCCACGGCTATTACTCTAGTATCAACTGCCGAAACCCTTTGCTTAACTGCATCCAAATCTGCACGTATGGAGCCTTCCAATTGGCCAGCATGTTTTCCAAATCATTCTTTGTGGGTAATGTAGCAAAAAGTTCCTGCAGCATGGCATGGGAGACAGGTATCTGCTGTGCTGTGTTAATAATATGAGGGTCTGGGGAGTTAAAGTCCCGAGAGCCTTCTGCAAATAGGGCTGGACTCCTTGGAGTGGCAAGGGAGGGAGACATGGAGCCTGCAGGAGCTGTTACAGAGGCTCCCACACTGACGGAAGGAGAAGAGGAGCTGGCTGACGCCATATTGGGCGCCACGTGCTGTGCAGCAGAGGAGCCCTGCGGAGTGAAATAGCGTGCTAAAACGGTCTCCTTACCCGCTTTCCTGGGACCCGGCTTTCTCCTGCCTCGCGGCATGCGACTGGAGGGGAAGAAGATCGGCTGCGGAGGCTGCCAGACTGAGAAGTGCGGTGGAAGCGGCGGGAGCTCAGAAGAAAGCTTCCTCACGCCGCCATCTCGAAGCCACGCCCCCCATATTGACATTGTCTTACAGGCGTGCCAGATTCTTCAGATTCTTCCCAGGATTGGTTGGCAGAATGTGTTTATTCCAGAACAATAACCAATGTAAGAACCATACCCTGGCCCCCCAAATATACTAGGTCTGAGTGGAAAGAAGGAGACTCTTCTCTAAATTCATCATCCACCCAAGACTTTTAATGGAGATTAAGAGATCTCTTCAAGCCCAATGGGGGAATCTGAGTTATGATGGATGAAAATCTCTTTCTGACGTAGAGAGGCTACATCTTCCAAAATTACCTTTGTGACAACTCTGTATGACATAGATAGCCTAAAGGGTATATGACTGGAAAAAATGTTGCATGCAAAGCAAAGGAATTTCTGAAAGTCCCGATGAAGGAACAGGGAAGTAGACGTCTAATTGGATCCATATTCTCTCAGCAAGACACTCCCTTCTCCTAACCTCCTCCCTATTCACCCTACCCATAAGTCCTTACCCCCTCTCTCTGGCAAACTATAGAATGCCCAATCTGTTGGCAATAAATTAACCTCCATACACAACCTTCTCCTTTCTAAATCTCTGAACATTCTGGTTCTCACTTCAGTCTGGAACACTCTGACTCTCTCTTCAGCCTGGAACACTCTGGCTCTCTCTCAGCCTGGAACATTCTGGTTCTCACTTCAGTCTGGAACACTCTGACTCTCTCTTCAGCCTGGAACACTCTGGCTCTCTCTCAGCCTGGAACATTCTGGTTCTCACTTAAACTTGGCTTTCCTCCTCTGCCTCTGCTGCTGCTCTCTCCTATGGAAGCCTGCACTGTACACATACCCCTAGACCTGGCAACAAAGTAGGGGGTGGTGTGGGGCTACTTCTCTCACCTAACTGTACATACAGAGTCCTTCCTACCCCACCCTGCCTCACCTCTTTTGAAGTCCATTCTGTCCGTCGCTTTAGCCCCTTACCCCTCATTATTGCTGTTGTCTACCGGCCCCCCGGCCCAGTATCACAATTTTTGGATAACTTTGCTTCCTGGCTCCCACACATTCTTTCCCATGACCTGCCCACCCTCATCCTTGGTGACTTTAATGTTGCAATGGATGAACCCAACCTTCCCACCTCAGCCAAACTGCTCTCCATTACCTCCTCATTTGGACTCACTCAGAATATGAATGTCCCCACACACATAGCCGGACACACTTTAGACCTGGTATTTTCAAAACTCTGCAACCTCACCCTCCTTGACAACTCACCATTTCCCCTTTCTGATCACCTTCAACCTATCAAACTCTTGCCCTCCCTTGCCACATCCCAAGCCTGGCCAATGGCAGAGAGATATCCAAAACCTTGACCACAACCTTTCCTCAAATGGCCTTGCGTCCCTAAGCCCCACTCTCTCCAAAATCACCTCCCCAGATGAAGCTGCCACCATGTTAAACCACTCTCTTTCCTTGGCTTTAGATAAAGTTGCCCCTGCCACCTTCTGCTACCCCCGCCCTGCCAACCCCCGACCCTGGCACAATACACCAAACAGGTACAAAAGACTGTTCGTGCAGCTGAGCGTAAGTGGAGAAAATCTGGCCTCAGCCCTGACTACAAAGCCAAGCTACAAAGCTTTAACACGGAGCTCACTGTCACCAAGAAAAATTATTTCTCCGCAGTCATTTCCTCTCAAGCTTCCAACCCACGCAACCTCTTCTCAACAATGGACTCCCTCCTAAACCCCACACCTGCTGCCCCCACAACATCCTTCTCTGCCCAAGACATTGCCACCTACTTTAGAGATAAAATAGACAAAATCAGACATGATGTCTCTGCCCACGAGCCACTCCAACCATACCCACCCCTTCCACCTGTAAATCATCACTGGCCTCCCTCAGCCTTGTTACTGTGGATGAAGTCTCTTCTCTTCTCTCATCATCTCCATCCACTATCTGCCTGCTTGACCCAATTCCTTCTGATCTACTCCGTGCCCATTCCTCCACCCTGGCCCCTGCCCTAATCGAACTACTCAACCTCCCCCTTTCTACTGGTAAATACCCCTCCACTTTCAAACATGCCATATTTATCCCTATCCCAAAGAAACCCTCACTGGACCCCTCCCTACTCTCTAAATACCGTCCCATCTCCCTTCTCCCATATGTCTCCAAACTTCATGAAAGCCTGCCTTGTCCACAAAAGACTCACGGATTACCTGAGCACCAGCTCTCTCCTTGACCCTCTCCAGTCTGGCTTTCGAGCTGCCCATTCCACCGAAACAGCCCTTACTAAAATGGCCAATGACCTTATCAGAGCTAAGTCCCAAGGCAACTTTTCCCTTTTCTTTCTCCTTGATCTTTCCTCTGCTTTTGACATTGTTGATCACCCCCTTCTAATACAAATCATGCGCTCCATTGGTATCAGTGACACTGCTCTCTCTTGGTTTGCTTCCTATCTGTCTGACCGCTCCTTTCAAGTTTCTTTCAATGGTAATTCCTCCTCGCCCACTCTCCTCCCTGTTGGTGTTCCCCAAGGGTCAGTCCTTGGACCTGTTTTCTTTTCTCTGTACACTTCCTCTCTCAGTAGACTCATATCCTCCTCTGGCTTACAGTACCATCTGTATGCTGATGACACTCAAACCTATCTGTCCACTCCTGACTTGTCTCCCCCAGTCCTGAATAAGGTCTCATGCTGCCTATCAGCCATCTCATCATGGATGTCTGACCGATTTTTGAAACTCAACCTGGATAAAACACAACTCATCATCATCCCCCCCTCAAATTCTAAATCTCCCCCTCACATATATCTAACTGTTAACAACACTGTTATTTGGCCCTCCCCTCAGGCACGTTGTCTTTGTGTCACTTTTGACTCTGCCCTCCTATTTACCCCCCATATTCAGAACATTTCCAGGTCCTGTCACTTTCATCAATGCAACATCTCCAAAATTCGCCCCTACCTATCCCCAGAGCCCACAAACTCCTTGTACATGATCTTATCATTTCTCGTCTGGACTACTGTAACCTCCTCCTCTCTGGTATTCCACTAACCGGACTCTCTCCTCTACAATCTATTATGAATGCTGCAGCCAGATTCATCCATTCTTCCCACCACTCCTCCTCCGCTGCATCTCTTTGCAGATCTCTACACTGGCTTGCATTTCACCTTAGAATCAAATTCAAGCTCCTGTGCTTTGCTTTCAAATCCCTCCACAGTTATTGTCCCACTTACATTTCTGACCTGGTAAAAAAGTACTCCACCAGCCGCTCTCTCCGCTCCTCCAATGTCCTACTAATGACTTCCTCACTCATAACCTCATCACACGCACGGATACAAGACTTCTCTAGAGCTGCCCCAACTCTCTGGAATGACCCATCTTCTTCTGTCGTTTGAAACCATCACTACTTCCCATCACTACATATCTCCGATCCTATTGTATGTAAATTCCCCCACCTACTAGATTGTAAGCCCTTCGGGGCAGGGTCCTCTCCTTCTGTATCACTGTCTGTATTAGTCTGTCATTTGCAACCCCTATTTAATGTACAGCGCTGCATAATATGTTGGCGCTAGAAAAATCCTGTTTATTATTATTATTAATAATAATAATAATAATAATAATAATAAAAGGAGGACTTATGGAGGCTTTTATCTCCAAGGATCTGCTATTTGATTAATTGAGCTGGTTCAGATCTATGACTGACATAAGTTTTCTTGAAATGAATAGAAAGAGCCACCCATAAAACATTCCTAAAGTACAGGGAATATTACCCCATGTGACAACAGGGTATTCACATTCTTCCTTTTCTATATCCTAAATTGTCCCTTTCTTGTATAATTAGGAGTCTGTCCTGGGAAATGAACCCTTACTTCCCGATGGTAGTTCTAGCAACAGCACAATTCAGTTTATCACTGCAGAGGTTCTGTTTCTCATATGAAACTTCACACCAACCTTGCTTGGAGATGGGGTCTGCCACTCATGGCTTGAATACTTGAAGGGCTCTTTGCTGGTACCTGCCAAAAGCATAACTCTGGCCACATATCTGACTATGTCAATGAATGTTTCCACTAGGCAACCAGTCGACATCCTCAGGTGTTTATTGCAGGCCATATCTCACGTTTACGGAGCTTGGTGAATCTGCTGAATCAATACTCTGCCAAAACTTCAAGGGCTCCAAAAACTGAAATCTGTGTAATGGCAGGTTTACAAGCTGCACCAGCTGTTAGGATGATCGGTTTAAGATCAAGGTCTATACTTCTCTGTGAAACATCAGAAAAAGACATGGCGTAGTGAAGGGAGACCTATGGCTGACAGAGACACACCAATTCTATCCTGGGCTGAGGTGGTCAGAAACATGTTAGCTAGGAAAAAAATTTCATTACAAAAAGTCTGGTATGGTGTGCTACATACCCTATCTGAGTAGGCTGGTCTTTGTTACAGAATGGTTCCAAGCTGCATATTTTGTCACTTTTGTATATATTGTGACACCAAGGTAGGATTGGAGGTAGAAGGGAGATATATTTGCCCAAGATTCCTCTCTTATGAGATATATTTGCTCAAGATTCCTCTTTTATGTAAAGGTATATTTGCCTAAGATTCCTATGTGAAGTAGCAGGTGGAAGACTCTCACCTGTGAGATAATTAATGAAGAAGCACTGAGGGTGGGGATATAACATAGAGCCAGGAGCCAGGAGCTCTATGTTAGGAGCTGTGCGACTTCAGCTCTGTTTGGAGACACAGCCAAGTGGACTGTGTGAGAGAGCTATGTTTGAAGACACAGACAGGTGGACTGTGTGAGAGAGCTCTGTTTGGAGACACAGCCAAGTGGACTGTGTGAGAGAGAGCTCTGTTTGGAGACACAGACAGTCGGTCTGTGAGGGAGCTCGGCTGAGAGACTCAGAAAGTCGGTCTGGGTGAGTGAGCTCAAAAGTGAGTAGAAGGTTGCTGCAAGCTTTGTTTGGAGCTGACAGGGAGAAGCTCTCTAGTTGATAGACAGGAAAGTCTGATGTATAGTAAGTGCCAGACAGACAAGGTTTTCTTTTGCCGTTTTGTTATTTTATCTGCAACCTTCAATAAACCTGGCTGCAAGCCAGCGTAAGGCTGATACCTTGGTGTGTGATCTGAGTTGGATGAACCAGACAAGTGTCCTTTGACCCCAGCAAAGGCGATCCTGAGCTTAACCCATCACAAGATATTTATTTATATATATATATATATATATATATATATATATATATATATATATATATATATAATGTGTGTGTGTGTATAGACTGCATTGGAATCTGTTTGATGCATTGGCACACTTTATCCCATGCATTGCTGTGCATTTGATTAGGGCAGCCTATTGATTTGAATAGGGTTGCCAATGCTCCCAAAATTAGATTTGCTGCATTTTTGAAAGCACAGCACATGGGAATGCATAAAGATTCATTGGAGTGCATTTTAAAATAAATGGCATCCAAATTCACCAAAATAAAATGTGCCATTTTTACTTTGAGCAAATTCTCATCTTCCTTATTTTCTTGCTCAGCTCCTAGCATGACCCACCACAACAATCCCTGTTTGCCTATTCTGTGCTGTACTCAGGGAATACATTAGTTTCCAGATTCATAGACCCATAGAAGTTGCAAAGGATTGTAAATCTCCTGGCCAGTTTATGGCAAGGCTAAGTTTGCTCACCAAAGATTTTCAGCATGCACCACTCTGGAGAACTTCTAACTTCCTTAGAACAAACACTAAATACACGCAAGGATAATAGAACATTTTGTAAAGGTAAAATATATGATACATGAATCCATTAATTGTAATGTATTTATAAATAGGAAACAGTAAAGGTCCAATTTAATAAATAACATATTACTCCTATATTTTTAGGCTAAAGAAATTCTAACATTAGACCTATTATTAGATATCTTTTCTCATCTTCTTGCATTGGAATGTCAGACCCTTTTAGTGGTGCTGGCTGTGTCAGCTGAAATGTATCATCACCATCATCCTCATCTGTGGAGCCCCTTGTCATCCTAATTAGCGCTGTTGATAATACAAGCGCATCTAAGCACATTTTTTTTTGTCTTCACTGAAGTGCTAAACCAAACTACAGGAAACCCCATTATCTGGTCAGCTCTGCCACTTTGCGTAATCTATAAAAAATAAACTTTATTTTAAAGGTATTACCTTTCAATATCCACAAAGCACATCATCAGAAATCATATGAACATATGAATATTTTTTCCCAGATATCTACTCATTTTGAAATTATTCCAATAGTCCATTGCAACACACGAAAACCCTCCATAAATGTTGTTCCTAAACGGTTTTCATAATTTGCTTTTTACTTTCAGCTACCACCTTGCATTTGAAAACCTCTATCTGCATAAAGGCGGGGATCCTGATTCATCAAGCCAAATCGGAAGCTCACTCATGCGCTCCCATTCGTGATTTGGGATGGCAGCCCTCAACACTAAACACACATTTAATAAAATACTTTAACATTAAAGCCTACTTTGTTTTAATTTCTTTTTTATTGGATAGCTGTTCACTGGTGTTCAAATGTAAATGGATTATTTCAGTAAATGATTATGGACGGTCCAACTGTCAAAACACAAATAGCCAAATTTCAGACTGCGCACGTCCCAATTACAGGCGAATTCGTAACAGCTGTGCTCATAAAGATGAGCATATATAAGGGTGTTTTCTAACTTGCTTTTTCCTTTGCCTGTTTTTTTGTCTTGGGGGGTGTCACACTTACCTCTTCCTCACTAAAGCACAGGCATCCCTCTCCTGCGCATTCTTGTAGTTTTGAAGCTGGGTGTGCCTCTGTTTCCAAGCTTTATCAATTCCGTCCAATCCGCTGGCCAATCAAAAGATAGCCTCTTGATCAGCCCTGGCTATTTAGCTAGCTCACAGACTGCACTTTGTGTTTATGCAACAAGTCTTACTAGTGCCAAGCTTTCTAGTTCTGTGAACTAGTTCCTGTACACCTGCTGCTTAATCCAGTTTCCTGTGTCCAGCCCCTGTGTTACCCACTCGTTGTCCAGTATGTTGGTTCCCAGTCAACTTCCCTGTGCTGTTCCTGTCTGCCTGTGGATATCCCTGCATCACCTGTACCTCCTGCTGTTTCCAGTGTTTCCTGTGTTCCCTGTGCCCGCAGTGGCCTCTGGGTCAGTGCTGTCTGTCTCCTGGATCCCTGGCTATTAACCCCTGGCGTGTGACCTGACCTCTCTTGCTTGCTGCCTGTCTCGACCCCGGCTTTTTCCTTGACTACCCTTCTGCCTAGTGATTTTGAAACGTGCTTGCCCACCTTGGTGTGCCCAAGGACCGCAACCTGGTCGTAACCTGCAGTGCAACATCCTCACCATCAGAGGCTCTGGAGAAAACCTGGTTACAGCTTAGACTCTGCGCCTTGGCCCTTCTCAGGGCTCGCACCACCTCCATATGCCCCCTAGTGATCCTGTCTCTCCGTGCATAACAAGGGGGGGGGGTAGTTGTTTGGTGTGTTATCCTAATCTATGTTGCTACATTTCATACTTTGCTTACCATTTGACACAATAGCTGCTTTTGTTTTTTAAAACTTGAATGTTTCAATGTCCATTTTGCAATTAAGAAGTCAATGTTAATGCTATGTTATTGTATTTAGCCATGTTGTTTAATTGCAATAATATGTCTTTATTACCACATTTAAATGTTTGTTCTGCATAAATATTTGCTAATGCAGTTTTCCACCCTTGATAGGTTCAAATTGCCTATTGGTTTGGTAAGTATTTTTGAAGGCCACATTTCTCGGGCCAATTTTTAACTAATTTGGCATTATATGAAAGTGTGGGTTTACATGCGTTTGTTTTTTTTCTTTTGATGTGTCAATTTAGTGGTGTCTGTGTTGTCTCTAGATTTTAATGTGATCTTTTCGAAAATAATTTTTTTTAATAAAGTTGTTTGAAAAATGTTGTAGTTGTTGTTTGTAATTTTTTGTTTTTATGCGATCTCCCTTACAATCTCCCAGGATCTTTTAACCTTGGGTGATCCAACAGACAATTGTGACTTGTTTTTATGCAGTTCCTTTCTATTAATTGTTGAAAGGCTAAAAACAGCCCAATTGGCTTCTTAAATCTTAGTTGTTTGATGCGCATTGTTGTGCACCAAGCTTTGGGTGGTTGCTGCGCATTTGTTGTGCGCCAATTCAGAACCGCTATGTACGTGTGAACTGTGTTCATTCAGTTGAAAAACGCACCTGCCACTTTTGCAGAGAAGGACCCTCATTCAGGTAAGGTTGTCTTTTTAGGTGTATATTGTTTGTTTGCCTTCATGTGCACTCATGTATACTCATATATACATATAAAAGAGAAATTATAGGAAGAAATAGAGAGGTTTTTTTTTGGCATATTGCTTAACATGCTTCAGATTGAAAAGATTACTTATTTATTCCTATGATTTCTGATGTCATGAGCTTGGCTCAAAGCAATGGATGATATTGCCTCTGGTAAAAAGGAATCCACCTTTATGTGCTTCCACTACCAAACTGAGGTGAGTAAATAAATATATAGTGGGCCAAGGTCTAAAACGCCATTCAAACCTGCGTAAACATCCTGAAAGGCTGGAAAAGAAAGAAAATATGTTTGCCACAAAATGTATTTGTCCCTGGAAGTTTTATATACTAGTACTAATTGAATTGTGTACTAATTGAATTTAAAGCTTATTATTAAATGTATTAAATATCGGTGAGGTATGCCTTAAGCTACGTACACACTTCCAATAATTATCTTTGGTAAAAGAACGACCAATGATCCTGCACGATATCTTTGAACGATCGTATAGCACAGATCCTGTACATGCAGATAACGACACAATCGTTCAACGATATTGTACACATAGATCGATGTGATCGTTTGAACGATACAGGAAGTGACGTGCACCAGAGGAAGTGAATAGTGTGTACGAACGATCGGGTCAATTGAACGACATTCACCACACTGTTCCTTTGTCCCCCTGTGCAATATGCCCTTCAAATGTGTTCTCAAGGAAGAAGAAAGTAGCTCTTGCTTTGATATGTCTGCTTAGTGCGGAAGAGGAGGACATTGAGATGAAGCGGCGAATGTGGTGTAAGGATTGGTTGTTGGACGGAGACAACATTTCACATGAGAATCTGCTACGGGAACTGCGCCACTCATTCCCAGATGACTACAAGAATTATCTTCGTATGTCGTAAGTCTGTTTCCAGCAATTACTTTCTGCAGTTGGACCTTTTCTGCAGAAACAAGATACCTTCATGAGGAAGTCCATTACACCTGAGCAGAGGTTGATCGCCATGCTGAGATACCTTGCCACTGGAAGATCTCTGCAGGACATGAAGTTCTCCACTGGGATCTCACCACAAGCAATGGCTCATATCATCCCCGAGACACGTGCAGCAATTATCAACTGCTTGAAAGATGAGTACATGAAGGTAGAGGCCCCATACAATCATTAAAACAAAATGACACATTTGCTTCATAACCAAAAGATACATTTTATTTAACAAAGTGCATGTAACAAAGTGCCAATAAAAAAAGTATAAATACAGTGCATCATTTGGTCCTCTAATGGAGCAAGATTCTACTACAGCCGCACCGGGTGAAAGCAGTAACCAATTCACTGGTCTAGTGGATCTCCAGGTTGCAGTACCTCAGAATGCTTCTGTGTTGGCTAAAGAAAACCGAAGCAAGTACTTGGAGTACTTCAACACTACTGGCGCAGTAGAATGGCAGGATCGCATGACATAGTCTATACACCACAATGTTTGTAGGGCTGCAATAAAAATCTGTACTATATGTTTTATACTCTACTATATGTAGCTGTGCCTGTGTTTTTATAAATTGTATAATAAAAATATTTTTCAATAACTTACCTGGTCTGGTGTCTTGAATATCTCTGGAGTCTCCTCAAGGCTTTCCCCAGCATCCCTGTGTGTACCTTCCCCAGCATCCTTGTCCGCTTCTTCCAGGCTGCACACCGATGGGCGACCTTCATCCTGATCTGCAGTGAATGCCAACAGAGTACCATAATTTAGGTACGTATATATCATCCGCTGCAGCACCTAAACGCTGTGAAGACTTTATTTTGTTAATTTCCTTTTACAAAAACGATCCGCGTTTTTGTATCTTCTGCTTCACATATTTTATGTCGGCGGCAGGATTCACAGTCTTGGAGAGCTCCACCATAGCGGTATACGCCTTCAGTTTCTTGTGACGATTGGAATAATCCGCAGACTTTACCTTCCACAGACAGGGATGGGACCTGTATGCCTCAATAAACTCGCGCATGAAGTCAGGATTATTAAATGCATCATAGGCCATGATCTGTGAAAAACATTAAAATATAAAATATAACATACAAAACTATAAACATATAACAAAAAAAACATATAAACTATGCAGCATCACCTACAATAATGTTGTTTGGGCGAATTATCGTACGAATATTTGTATGAACGAACGAAAGCACGTTCCGGACTTGGCACCTTGCACTTCTGATTTCCCATAACACTTTGCAAATCCAGCCACTTCCTGTTATTGTTTCCTGTCATGTGAGAGAGATGTCACAGCAAAGAGCCAGCCCAGCCAGCCGTGCCACACCATTCACAAGAGAGGAGATGGAGGTTTTGGTGGATATCCTGGAGAGGCGGGATTATGATGGTAGGAGGGCTCATTACAAATCCCAGAATGCAAGGAAAAATCGGATTTTAGAGAAGGTGCAGCAGAGAATACAAAGAAAGTTTGGTGTCAAGCGATCCAAGGACCAGTTGCAGAAAAGGTGCTATGATTTAAAAAACCGAGAGAGGGACGTATTGGATGCGTTAAGGCGCCATATCGCCAAAAAACATAAGTATAAATTTTGTCAGTTTGTAAAGTTTAGTTTTGGAAAATTATTCTTTTCAGGTAATGTAATATTTTGGGAAACTATTTATAATTTATTTGTATTTTTTTATATTTTTTTTAATTATTAGTAATTTTGTTATTATTGTATGTTGTTTTTCATTTTTTAATGTAAATTTTTGTTCTGTATTTGTTTTTATGCATTAGGACGCCGTGCTCGAGAGGTAAAGGAGCAGCCGCAGGTGCGTCCGGAGGAGCAGGTAGAGGTGGAAGGTAGGATATTGTTATATATTTAATAAGAAAAAATGTATTATTTTACAAATATTAAAAATATATTATTTTTAAATATAGTTCAAATATTTTTTTGATTTTATTTTTATGCAGAGTTGATTCTGGGTTCCCCTGAACAGGCTGGGCGTCCGGAGGAGCAGGTAGAGGTGGAAGGTAGGATATTGTTATATATTTAATAAGAAAAAATGTATTATTTTACAAATATTAAAAATATAATATTTTTAAATATAGTTCAAATATTTTTTTGATTTTATTTTTATGCAGAGTTGATTCTGGGTTCCCCTGCAGAGGAGGTAGTGGAATCTGTGGTGGAAATTGACCCAGGTATGTACCAACATTTTAGAGGGGTAGGTTGCATATAATTGTGTGTAATTTAACTTTTTATTTTTGTTTGCTCTTAAAGTTTTAGAGGGAGAACGACAAACTCCTGAGCCAGGCACGTCAGGATAGATGGTGAGAAGTGTTGGTAAGCATTCATATATTGTTCATGCAAAAATGTCTCATATCCATGTGTCGGCTTCACAATATATGTGTACTTAATATTCTTCTTTTTATTTCTACACAGATTTTGTTTCCCAAAAAAAAGAATTGATGGCCAAACTCGAGGCCATGGACCAGAAATGGAAGGCCGTGGCCAAGATAGTACGTCATAGAAGGAGAGACCTGCGTGCTCTTAAACAAGAGATAAAGAAAAAAAATTAGGACGTTTTATATTAATATTTCTTTTTTTATTATAGTTTTTATATTTTTTTAGTAAAAATATTTTTATAAAAAAAATTTGTGTGTGTGTCATTTATTTATAGTTGACTGTCAGGTAAGTTTTAAATTTGAACTACGCTGGGACAGGATGGAGAACAGCGCTGGAACAAACAATAAAGAGGACCTGTCATATAAATGGTAAAGAATAATGACAGGTCATATTTATTATTCATATGACAGGTCCTCTTCATTAGTAATAGATAT